>NC_091637.1:55622703-55956453 GCF_027580195.1 Bos mutus
ATGGTGATTACCAGGGAATGGAAAGAGGGGAAGGATAGGAAAGATGTTAAAGTACAAACTTGCTATGAGAGTAAATGAGCCCTAGAGATCTAATGCACAGAATAGTAAATACAGACAATATTTTGTTTTTTGGCTTTTGGCCTCAATGCACAGCATGCAGGATCTCAATTCCCCGACCAGGAACTGAAAGCATACCTCCTGCAGTGGAAGTGCAGAGTCTTAACCACTGGACCACCTGGGAAGTCCTTAGACAATATTGTACTATAATCATCAAACTTGCTAAGAGACTAGATCTTAATTATTTCAGTCACTGAAAAGAAATGACAATAATGTGACTTGATAGTGATGCTAACTACATGACAATGGCCTTCACATCACTACACGTAAATGTATCCAACCAACATGTTGCACACCTTCAGTTTATGCAATGTTATATATCAAATATTACTTCAACCAAAAAAATTTAAAACGTCTATTGATAATAATTGTTCATTACTTTGAGGAACTTACCCTCTCTCTATAGTCTGGTGGGAGTGCTAATCAAGAGTCCTTGCCTTGATGTAGAAAACAAATTCACAGTTACCAAAGGGAAAAGATGGAGGAAGGATAAATTAAGAATGTGGGGATTAACATACACATACTACTAAATATAAAATAGACAACCAACAAGGACCTACTGTATAGCCTAGGGAATTATACATAATATTTTGTAATAACCTGTAAGGGGAAAGAAACTGAAAAAGAATATATATATAAAACTGAATTACTTTGCCATATACCTGAAATTAACACCACATTGGAAGGCGATTATACTCCAATTTTTTTAAAAAGTAAAAACCAAAAAAACCCTTGTCTTTCAATAGCTATCTAGAATAATTAAATTAAACCCCTTAGCAAGCACATGCACATGCCTCAAGCCAAGACAAGCAGATTCTCCTTTTCTGAACCAGGAGTCATGCACAGAACAACAAAAAGACAGCTGATGGTGGGAGTCCATTCTTGAGGCAGGTTCCAAACTACATTGGTAAGTGCTTTCTGTATAATCCTCTCTGGAGTTGTCTAATCTTTATCTTTTCTTACCCTAGTTTATCAGCCCTTGAGTAAGTGAGAACCCCATTATCCTTCAAATAAACTTCTTGATTAAGTCATAAGTCTACTTATACTGTAGGATCTGATACAACTAGGACTCAGAAAGAAAACTTGAAGATGGTCAAAGCACATTATTCTCTTGTTAACAAAAACAACAGCAAAATGAAAGGGGATAAGGAACTCTAGGAAAACAAAATGCTCTATGATAAAGCACCGTTTCAAATCATGATAGACGACACTTCTTAAAGCCAGGGTGCTTTACTTTTTTCTGTTTTATTTTTTAAACCAAAGTTATACATTCACATAGTTTAAACAGCCAAATAGTTCTACAAGTCTGGTTGCAAAAACACAGCAGTTCCTTGTATCTTCCACCCATCCAGAGACAATCACTTTCAATCTCCTGTAGTTTTGTGTTAGTTTTAGGCATTATTGATTGCCTTTTCACATCTGTCTCTCTTCTATTCTCCCAACACATGTGAACCCTTTCTATTTCTTTATTATCCAACAATCTTTTGATCTGTTCATACAACTTTCTTTCCACTCCTGTTTCCACTTTGTCTTTTTGCTTACTTTTCTAAGAATTTTCTCAATTTTGTCTTCCAAAGACTTTTCCTTTCCATAGAATATATTCTTATTTAATGCTCTCTTGTCTGAGACAATATATTAACTGTAGGGTGTTTTTATTTAACCTCTTTACATAGATTCCTCAAAATCATTTTTTCCTTTTAATTTTTTCTGGTTTCAGTCTTTCAGTTTTGAGACTTTCCCAGCATCCTTCATGATCCTTGGTTGTTTTCTCATATTTAAAAGCAGGTACTATGAAGTTTGGGATTTCCTGGTGGTTCAGATGGTAAAGGATCCACCTGCAATGTGGGAGACCTGGGTTCAATCCCTGGGTTTGGAAGAGCCCCTGGAGGAGGGCATGGCAACCCATTCCAGCATTCTTGTCTGGAGAATCCCCATGGACAGAGGAGCCTGGTGGGTTACAGTCCCTGGGGTTGCAAAGAGTTAGACGTGACTGAGCGACTAAGGACACAACTATGAAGTTTATTTGAAGTTCATCATTGGATAAACCATCCAAGAGAATGGCCTATCAGCTATGAAAAGTGATAAGAAAGAGTAGCACATTCTGGAGAATTTATTTTCTTTGGGAACAGTCTCAATGTTTTTAACTCTTTTCTCTTTGGCGTCTCAAACTTCACCTGCTCTCTCCATCTCCTTTCCAAAGAGATGAAACAGGCTGCTAGCGCTCTGGGGCATCAGTATTTAGTATTTAAGCACTCAGCTCCACCTGTTTTCAGTATAGTGCCTCCTTTTTCACATATGCTTGACTTTGATCAGTCCAGCAACTCTCTGCTTTACCCTCTCCCAAGAATAAACCTTCAGCCACTCTCTGGGTGGGGAACGGCAGCTGCCAGACTGCACAATATTGAGGATCTAAAAACTTCTTCCACGGGTATTCAAACAATCCTACTTTTAGTCCCACATTGATCTCCACTTCAGGACATATTTGTTGCTAGAGTCCGGAACCCTTAGAGGGTTCTGCAGTACAAACTCCATTGCTTCCACTCTTGCTCAATGCCAGTTTAGGATTTAGCTTTCCTAAGTCTGCTAATTCAGTTATCATTTATCCATCTGCTTTCCTGCTTGCTAAATTTTGTTCCCATTGTCACATCTCCAGTTCTCTCTGTCCCTATGGATTTATGCCACTTTAGAGATCCTTTTAGTGTTTAGTTTGTAGGTGTTAGAGTAAATATGTTTATTCAAAATCAATAAACAGAAATCCTAAATGTACCACAAATTTAAAGAATTGATGTCCTTGTTGTTGTTCAGTCGCTCAGTCAAGTCCAACTCTTTGTGATTCCATGGACTGCAGCATGCCAGGCTTCCCTGTCCTTCACTCTCTACCGGAGCTTTCCCAAACTCATGTCCATTGAGTCAGTGATGTCATCCAACCATCTGGTCCTCTGTTGTCCCCTTCTCCTGCCTTCAATCTTTCCCAGAATCGGGGTCTTTTCTAATGAATCGGCTCTTCGTATCAGGTGGCCAAAGTATTGGAGCTTCAGCTTCATTATCAGTCCTTCTAATGAATATTCAGCACTGATTTCCTTTAGGATTGACTGCCTTGATCCCCTTGCAGCCTGAGGGACTCTCAAGAGTCTTCACCAACACCACAGTTCAAAAACATCAATTCTTTGACACTTAGCCATCTTTAGGGTCCAACTGTCACATCCATACATGACCATACATGTCACATCCATTACAATGACTACTGGAAAAACCATAGCTTTGAGTATACAGACTTTTGTCAGCATGTAGTGTCTCTGCTTTTCAATATGTTGTCTAGGTTTGTCACAGCTTTTCTTCCAAGGAACAAGTGCCTTTTAATTTTATGGCTGCAGTCACCATTGGCAGTGATCTTTGAGCCTGAGAAAACAAAGTCTGTCACTGTTTCTATTGTTTCCCCATCTATTTGCCATGAAGTGATGTGATTAGATACCATGATGTTCAATCTCTGAATGTTGTTGTTTTTTTCAGTTTTAATATTTATTTTTTAAATAAAAACCCTTTATTTTTCTTTTATGACACTTCAGTTTTGTAGGTTACATAGGCTCAGTGAAAATATTTACCAATTCCTCTCTATGATACACAAGTTTATATTCTAAAAGTTTCCTCTGGATATATTTCAGACAATCTCTTATATTGATCTACTTGTCTATGCTTATATAAAAAAAAAATCACAACTAGACCACGGTATATTTATAATAACCATTTAAATTAGGTAGTTTAAGTTCTTCAAATATTTTTTAATAAGGTATTGTGGGCTAGACTATATCCCCTATATTTCAATATAATAATTAAAGTTTCCTTTTGAATTCCTCTCATATACATGTATATAAGTTCTGTTCTGATTTATTTTTTTATAGTTTATAAATACATTTTATTAAGACATTGTTTTTCTTTTTAAATTAAATTTTTATAAATCATGAAATTTTAATTTATTTTTTAAATTTAATTTTATTTTTAAACTTTACAATATTATATTAGTTTTGCCAAATATTGAAATGAATCTGCCACAGGTATACCTGTGTTCCCCATCCTGAACCCTCCTCCCTCCTCCCTCCCCATACCCTCCCTCTGGGTCGTCCCAGTGCACCAGCCCCAAGCATCCAGTATCATGCATCGAACCTGGACTGGCGACTCGTTTCATACATGATATTATACATGTTTCAATGCCATTCTCCCAAATCTCCCCACCCTCTCCCTCTCCCACAGAGTCCATAAGACTGATCTATACATCAGTGTTTCTTTTGCTGTCTCCTACACAGGGTTACTGTTACCATCTTTCTAAATTCCATATATATGTGTTAGTATACTGTATTGGTGTTTTTCTTTCTGGCTTATTTCACTCTGTATAATAGGTTCCAGTTCCATCCATCTCATTAGAACTGATTCAAATGTATTCTTTTTAATGGCTGAGTAATACTCCATTGTGTATATGTACCACAGCTTTATTATCCATTCATCTGCTGATGGACATCTAGGTTGCTTCCATGTCCTGGCTATTATAAACAGTGCTGCGATGAACATTGGGGTACACATGTCTCTTTCCCTTCTGGTTTCCTCAGTGTCTATGCCCAGCAGTGGGATTGCTGGATCATAAGGCAGTTCTATTTCCAGTTTTTTAAGGAATCTCCACACTGTTCTCCATAGTGGCTGTACTAGTTTGCATTCCCACCAACAGTGTAAGAGAGTTCCCTTTTCTCCACACCCTCTCCAGCATTTATTGCTTGTAGACTTATGGATCGCAGCCATTCTGACTGGCGTGAAATGGTACCTCATAGTGGTTTTGATTTGCATTTCTCTGATAATGAGTGATGTTGAGCATCTTTTCATGTGTTTGTTAGCCATCTGTATGTCTTGTTTTAAGCCAGCTTTTTCACTCTCCTCTTTCACCTCCATCAAGAGGCTCTTTAGCTCCTCTTCATTTTCTGCCATAAGGGTGGTGTCATCTGCATATCTGAGGTTATTGATATTTCTCCTTCTTGATTCCAGCTTGTGCTTCATCCAGCCCAGCATTTCACATGATGTACTCTGCATCTAAGTCAAATCAGCAGGGTGACAATATACAGTCTTGACATACTCCTTTCCCAATTCAGAACCAGTCCATTGTTCCATGTCTGGTTCTAGCTGTTGCTTCTTGACCTGCATACAAGTTTTGCAGGAGACAGGTAAGGTGATCTAGTATTCCCATTTCTTTAAGAATTTTCCACAGTTTGTTGTGATCCACACAGTCAAAGGCTTTAGTGTAGTCAATGAAGCAGAAGCAGATGTTTTTCTGGAATTCTCTTTTTCTATGATCCAGCTGGAATTCCATCATCTCCATTAGCTTTGCTTATAGTGACACTATCTAAGGCCCACTTGACTTTGCACTCGAAGATGTCTGACTCTAGGTGAGTGATCACACCATCGTAGTTATCTAGGTCATTAAGATATTTTTTGTATAGTTCTTCTGTGTTTTCGCCCCACCTCTTCTTAATATCTTCTGCTTCTATTAGGTCCATACTATTTCTGCCCTTGACTGCACCCATTTGGCATGATCTGTTCCCTTGGTATCTCTAATTTTCTTGAAGAGATCTCTAGTCTTTCCCATTCTATTTTCCTCTATTTCTTTGCATTCTTCACTTAGGAAGACTTTCTTATCTCTCTTTGCTATTCTTTGGAACTCTGCATTTCCAAAAGATAGATCTTTCCTTTTCTCCTTTGCCTTCTGCTTCTCTTCTTTTCTGAGCTATTTGTAAGGCCTTCTCAGATGACCATTTTGTCTTTTCTGCAATTCTTTTTCATGGGATGATCACCACCACCTGTACAATGTTACAATCCTCCATCCATAGTTCTTCAGGCACTCCATCTAGCAGATCTAATCCCTCGAATCTATTTGTCACTTCCACTGTATAGTCATAAGGGATTTGATTTAGGTCATACCTGAATGGTCTAGTGGTTTTCCCCACTTTCTTCAATTAAGTCTTAATTTTGCAATAAAGAGTTCATGATCTGAGTCACAGCCAGCTCCCAGTCTTGTTTTTGCTGACTGTATAGAGCTTCTCCATCTTCGGCTGCAAAGAATATAATCAGTCTGATTTTGGTATTGACCATCTGGTGATGTCCATGTGTAGAGTCATTCCTTGTGTTGTTGGAAAAGGGCGTTTGCTATGACTAGTGTGTTCTTTTGTCAAACTCTGTTAGCCTTTGCCCTGCTTCATTTTGTACTCCAGGCCAAACTTGCCTGTTACCCCAGGTTATCTCTTGACTTCCCACTTTTGCATTCCAGTCCACTATGATGAAAAGGACATCTTTTTTTTAATTTTAATTCTAGAAGGTCTTGTAGGTCTTCATAGAACGGTTCAACTTCAGCTACTTCAGCACTAGTGGTTGGGGCAAAGACTTGGATTACTTTGATATTGAATGGTTTGCCATGGATATATAGAGATCATTCTGTCATTTTTGAGATTGCATCCAAGTCCTGAATTTTGGACTGTTTTCTTGACTACTCCATTTCTTCTAAGGGATTCTTGCCCACAGTAGTAGATATAATGGTCATCTGAATTAAATTCACCCATTCCAGTCCATTTTAATTCACTGACTACTTCCAATATATCTTGATTCATGGACCTAACTTTCCAGGTTCCTATGCAATATTGTTATTTATAGCATCAGACTTTACTTTCACCACCAGATACATCCACAACTGGGAATTGTTTCCACTTTGGCTCAGCCTCTTCATTCCTTCTGGAGCTATTTCTTTGCTCTTCTCCAGTAGTATATTGGGCACCTACCGGCCGGGGGAGTTCATCTTTCAATGTTATTATTATTATTTTTTTTTGCCTTTTCATACTGTTCATGGTATTCTCAAGGCAAGAATACTGAAGTGTTTGCCATTCCCTTCTCCCATGGACCACATTTTGTCAGAACTCTCCACCATGACCTGTCCATCCTGTGTGGCCTTACATGGTGTGGCTCGTAGTTTCATTGAGTTAGACAGGGCTGTGATCCATGTGATTAGTTTGGTTAGTTTTCTGTGATTGTGGTTTTCATTCTGTCAATTGATGGAAGGTAGTAAAAAAAACTTGCTTTTAATATTAGGTACATTCTTTATTAAAATTTAGATATAATTGACATATAACATTAGTTTCAGGTGTACAAGACAATAATTTGATATTTGTGTATAATGTGTGGGGGAATGACCACCACAATAAGTTTAGTTAACATCCATTGTTTTTGATAGTCTAGAGATTATGACATTAGACCCACTGGACCCAGGCCCCTGGAAATGAACAGTATTTACATAACCATTGTGCCTGACATAACCTAAGGTAACCCACAAAGATTCATGTTTTGTATAATCCCCTCTCCCTGAGTGTAGGTAGGATCTGTGACTTGTTTCTAACCCACAGGATATGGCAAAGGTGATGAGATGTCACTCCTCTGATTAGGTTATATCATATGACACAGGTAATGGTAGGTCACTCCTGTAATGACGATTCATTACATTACACATAAGAAGACTGATTTTGCTGAAGGTATCCTCCTTCTGGCTTTAAAGGAGTAAATGGTCATGCTGGGAGCTGCTTATGGAGTTGGGCCATGCTGCAGGGAACTGCAGGAATTCCCTAGGAGCTAAGGGTGGTCCCAGGTAGTCAGAAGCAAGGGTCCTCAATTATACAGCTATAAGGAGAGACATTCTGCCAACAGTCTGAGCTAAGACATGAATTCTTCCCCAGTTGAGTCTCCAGATGAAACATCAGCCCAGCCAACTCCTTGACTGAAGCCCTGAGATTCTAAACAGAAAACTGGTTAACTTGTGTTTGGGCTCCTCACCCACTGGAAACTGTGAAGTAATAAATGTGTGTTGTTTTAGGCCAGTAAGACTGTGGTGCTTTGTTACACAGCAGTGGGGAGTTAGTACAGGTCACAACAAGGATTTCATTGACCTGCAAATAGAGACTGTCACCCAGCCACTCCAGGCTATTCTGCCTCTGAATCAACAGATTAAGAAGGAAGTTATTCTACAGGTCAGGGTGATTGATCTTGACTACCAAGCAGAAAGCAGCTTGGTTCTACACAAGGTGAGTAAGCAGGGGTATGTATGGCTTACAGGAGACTCTTCCAGGGCATCTTTTAACACTATCATGTCTGTAATTAGAGTCAATGGAAAACTGCAACAACCCAATTCAGGCAGGACAGCTAATGGGGCCAGATCCTTGAGGAATGAAGATGGGGGTCACCCCACAAGGCAAAAAACCATAGTCAGCTAAGATGCTTCTAAGGGCAAAGGAAATAAGAAATAAGGAATGAATAGAAGACAGTTACAAATATCAAAAACAACCATATGACTAGGTAAATAAATAAAAACAATAATAGTCATGAGTATTTCCTCCTAATTCTACTATAAACATGTGTATATACATACATATGGGTTTCCCTGGTGGCTCAGCCGTAAAGAATCTGCTTGCCGTGTGGGAGACCTGGGTTCAATCCTGGGTTGGGAAGATCCCCTGGAGAAGGGAACAGCTACCCACTCCAGTATTCTGGCCTGGAGAATTCCATGGACTGTATAGTCCATGGGTTCACAAAGAGTCAGACATGACTAAGCAACTTTCACTTTCTTATATATATATATACATGCACACTATTTGGATATATCCAAATATTTTTGTGGCTTTCCCTCTCTCATCCCCTTATCATTTAGCATGTGATTAATTATCATTAAATTTACATCTCAGTATTTAAATTACAGGATAGCAAAGAGAAGAGTACTATCACTGAAGGACCCTGTCATCTTCTGGGGAAAAGGTTAGCCTATTACAATTGTGCAGGGCAGAACTGTAGCATGTAAGGCACAAATGTGACTGTTTCACTGTCTTCATTTGGACATTAAGTATGATTTAAGCAGATATGTATGACAGCCAAGTTGACAAGGACTGTGGTGCTTTTGTGGTGTGTCAGCTTGGCTACATTCCCCAGAATTCTCTTTCTAGCATGTTTCTAGTTAGGTTGGGCTGCAAGGGCTATTTTCTCATGAGCTGGAGGACAAATGGAAAGCAGCAGACATTTTGTAAAATCCATGTACCTTCTTCCAGTTATCCAATCAACCACTAATCTAGGTACTGCTGTAAAGGGATTTTGCAGGGGCAAAGACCCTAACCAGTTGACTAACAAAACAGGAGAATATCCTGGATTGACAAAGCAATTCAGAGGCTTCAAATTTCAGCTGTTGCTCCTGGGTTCCAGGCTGCTTATGATCTTCTCTTTGTGATCGCCTGCCCTACAGACTCCAGGCTTGCTCGTCCAGCCCCCACATTGCATAAATCACTTCCTCATAATAAACTAGTGTGTGTGCACATATTCAGATATATGTCTCTTTCTATATATACATAGATAGATACATAGATAATCTTCTGGTTTTGCTTCTTTGGCTGAACTCTGATACAATAATAATAAATGTCACTGATTGGTTTCTGACATTTAAACTGAACTTATTGAAAAAGCATAGGTTTACAAATCAAAAATAGAGGAATCATCATATTTTATAAAGTTAGGGGGGCAATCACTGAAAGAACACAGAAACCATTAGGAAAGATGTCTCTGGAGAAGAGGACTAACTAAATGGAAACTGAAACTATAGCTTTTCATCATTATTTCTTTGGCACTACTTTGTTACTACATATTTGTATATCTTCAAATAAAGAAGGCAACGTATAATGTATTAAAAGAAATACACACAAAACACACACACATATAATTCTATATATATAATTTTCCTCCCCAGTGGAGACAATATAGATTGGAGCAAGGACTCTGCAGTTAGATTTCCTGGACTCTTAGTCCTATAGTCTTTGTTAACTGTGCTATTTTGAAAAGGTTACTTATCCAGCTAGCCCTCAGTTTCCATCTCTGAAAAATGGGGGTAATAATACTATTTATCTTACACATTATATGAGTGTGTGTTCATATACACTTTTGCTTTTCCTTTTAAAGTAGCTTACTTTACATGCTGTTATGTTCTATACTTTTGAATCTAACAATGCATCTTGAAGCTCTTTCCTTATAGCTGCCCCATTCCTTGTTAGTGGTTGCCTCTTATCCCATCGTGTGGATGTACCATAATTTATACAACCAGCCATAATTTATATACAATTATGTACTACAATTTATGTAACCATAATTTATATAACCTAGGACAGACAATGCTGTTGTTTCTAATCTTTTTCTGTTATAAAGAATATTCTCATCAACATGTCATTTCACACACTTGTAAATATAAGATAAATTTCTGGAAATGAAATTGTTGGCTTAAAGAAAAGTGCTTTTAAAATTTTACTATTACCAAATCTCCCATCACTGCTGATGTGGAAATTAAGGCACACTTTAGCAACAGCATGTGAGGGCCAGCGTCTCCACATCCTCACCTACTGAAGCTGTTATGTCATGGAAAATATCATATTGTCACTGTATTTGCATTGCTTATAGTATATACTCTTTTTTTAGAGGTTTTGCCTATTTATCTCGAAGGTTGATCTTTCTTACTGATTTGAAGCATTCTTATATGTTAAGGAAATTAGCTCTTTGTCTATGAGGTAAATTATAAAGAATTTCCTCCATCTGTCCTTTGTCTTTTGACTTTTTTATGGTGACATGATTTTTAAAATAAAAGGATTTTCTCTATTATTCTGTGGTAATTTATGGTTTCATTTTTTAACATGACTTCTTTGATTCATCTGGAAATTATTTTGGTACAATCTGTGAAGTAGAGATCCAATTTTTTTTTAGATGGCCACTCAGTTGTCCCAACACTATCTACTGAATAATCCTTTTTTTCTCCACTGTTTTGAAATAAGACCTTCATTTAACTGCTGTGTATATTTTGGGTCCATTTCTGGGTTTCCTTTGGATTGTTGATTCACAAAAGTACCTGTATCTCATTGTTTTCATTACTGCAGATATGTTTTTATATTTAGTATAGTTAATGCCCTTTCATTAATCTTCTCTTTTCAGAACTTTCCTGGTAATTGTTACTTCTTCATTTTTCCACATTATTTTTAGAATAAACTTGCCCAGTTCCAAACAAAAAACAACAACAAAAACACGTTGCTTGGATCAGTCACATTAACTTAAGGAGAATCAACATGATGATGATACTGAATTTTCCTATCTAAATGTGGCAATACTCTTACATTTCTTTAGGTCTTCTTTTTTCACGGTGCTTTACCATTTTCTTCATATGAATTCACGTTTCATGTTAAGTCTATTCCTTTATTTTAATTTTTTTCTAAATTATCCTAAGTGGTAATTTCTTCATCACTTCTTCTAACTAGCTGTTAATTGAATATATACAATTCTGTTTCTGTGCCTTTTGTCTCAGTGACCTCATTGAAGTATTCTACCACTTAGTCTTTCAATTGATTTCTGGGACCTGCAAATGTTGTTTTAATCTTCATCTTTTAAAAAATCTGTACTGTTTCTGCTGCTAAGTCGCTTCAGTCATGTCCGACTCTGTGTGACCCCATAGACAGAAGCCCACCAGGCTCCCCCGTCCCTGGGATTCTCCAGGCAAGAACACTGGAGTGGGTTGCCATTTCCTTCTCCAATGCATGAAAGTGAAAAGTGAAAGTGAAGTCGCTCAGTCGTGTCCAACTCTTTGCGACCCCATGGACTGCAGCCCACCAGGCTCCTCCATCCATGGGATTTTCCAGGCAAGAGTACTGTTTCTACTTCTGTCTAATTGCAATGGCCAATACGTTTAGAACAAAGATAATTATGATGACTTCATCCTTATCTCATTTCTGATTTTAATGGGGGTGCTTATAGTATTTCTTTATTAAGTGTGATACAATTGTTAGTTTTCAGCAGCTTATGGTTGTTTGATTCCACAGTTGCTAATCTGTTAAAAATCATTCCATTCAAATGGGCTCAATTCATCTCAATTCATTATACCCTAGCATACTGATTTTAATCTAGACTCTCAGAGAGGGAAAGGGCTTGTTGTAGAGTCAGCAGCTATGTGGGATGGTGGTGGTGATATAAGATTTCTGACAGTAACCACAAATGCAGATGACTGTAAACTTTGAGAACCAGAAAACAAAAAAAGTATCAGGGTAAAGAAGTGGTACAGAGAATTATAGTAAAAGAAAAACTTAACCAGTTTTACAGATGGAACAATATTCCTTGCAGCCTGGGGTTGATATTCAGACCAAAACAAGTTGGCTATTGGGAAATTACTGGGCAATATATTTCTAGTAATTTCTAGAGCTCTTCAGTTTGATCATCACTCTTAAAAAGAACTGAAAGCAGCTAGGGAAAAAGTGGAGAGAACACCTGCAAAAAAATAATTAGAAACACAACTGACCTTTCTTTAGTGATAATTAGGACCAGGAGGCAATAGAAAAATATCTTCAAAATGTTCAGCAAAATAACTGTCAACCTATAACTGTGTGCCCATCAAAACTCTCTCTCAGGAATGAGGTTAAAAATAGAGCATTTACTATCAAGGATTCCACACTAAGGTAACTTCTACAGTAGTACTTCAAAAAAGAAAATGACATGACCTCAGAAAAATGATTGGAAGTACAAGAAGGAATGATGAAATAAAGGGAAATATATTAAAAAAAAAAAAAAAGGTACCCAGCAATCCCACTGCTGGGCACACACACCAAGGAAATCAGAACTGAAGTAGACACATGTACCCCAATGTTCATCGCAGCACTCTTTACAATAGCCAGGCCATGGAAGCAACCTAGATGTCCATTAGCAGATGAATGGATAAGAAAGTTGTGGTACATACACACAATGGAATATTACTCAGCTATTAAAAAGAAAGCATTTGAATCAGTTCTAATGGGGTGGATGAAACTGGAGCCTATCATACAGAGTGAAGTAAGTCAGAAAGAAAAACACCAGTACAGTATATCAACGCATATATATGGAACTTAGAAAGACGGTAACGATGATCCTATATGCGAGACAGCAAAAGAGACACAGGTATAAGGAACAGACTTTTAAACTCTGTGGGAGAAGGCGAGGGTGGAATGATTTGACAGAATAGCATTGGAACATGTATATTACCACATGTGAAATAGATCGCCAGTCCAGGCTTGATGCATGAGACAGGGTGCTCAGATGCACTGTGATGACCCTGAGGGATGGGATGGGGGGGAAGGTAGGAGGGGGGTTCAGGATGGGGGACACATGTACACCCATGGCTGATTCATGTGAATCTATGGCAAAACCCACTACAATGTTGTAAAGCAATTAGCCTCCAATTAAAATAAATAAGTTAATTTACAAAAATAAAAGGTAGTGTTCCTAGATGCATCTAATTTTGATTTTGAATTTAGGAGTCATCTGAAAGGATATTGTGTGACCCACACAATTGCTGGGAAGGCTCACAGGAGCCAAGACCACAACCAAAGTATTATACCATAGTATAGTCCATGAGCACATTTTGCTGCTACAACCAAAACACTGAAAGCCTGCAGCTCGCTACATGACCTCCAATGACCAAATGCCAGATACTACCTCTGCAGACAGGATGTTCCTGGAATTATCTACTGCTCCTGCTTCTTTTTGTCATAAACTCTGGATCAAAGTCGGTGTGGGCACCCCTGACTGATCAAACCTAGGTCAGTGGGATGTATGGCTCAGTGGTAAAGAGTCCACCTGCCAATGCTGAAGAAACAGGTTTGATCCCTGGATCAGGAAGATCTTCCAGAGAAGGAAATGGCAACCCACTCCAGTATTCATGCCTGGGAAATCCCATGGACAGAGAAGCCTGGTGGGCTACAGTCCATGGGGTCCAAAAAGAGTCAGACATGAGTTAGCAACTAAAAACAAAACAAACAAAACAAGAGTTCCCAAAGAGGATCTAAGTCTCACTCCCAGTAAAACCAAGGTCTTTCTTGGTGGCTCAGTGGTAAAGAATCCACCTGCCAATGCAGGAGATGCAGGTTTGATATCTGAGTCAGGAAGATCCCCTGGAGAAGGAAATGGCAACACAGTTTAGTATCCTTGCTTGGAAAATCCCATGGACAGAGGAGGGTGGGTTGCAAAAGACTTGGACACAATTTAGCACTAAACAACAACAAAATTGCAAGGAAGGCTGAGATACCAACTATATAGCATTTGGGGTTACATTTCTCAAAAAGACTTCTATGTAATAATGTCCTAAACACTGGAATATGGGGTGCTGAGCAACCCAACACATCTGATAATGTCCACTACAGGCAGAAAATTTTAAATTCAGATCAGACCATTGTCATAAAAAATAAAACCAATAAGACAAAACCAAAACTAAGGCAGAATGTTTTAGCTAAGATTTTTAAAATAACCAAGACTGTTGTGAGCAGAGTTAGAGACATAATTCAAATAAAATATTTTATTGGAAAAATCACAGCTGAAAAACCTTTGAAAGTGGAAAACCCCAGGCAGATATCCAGAAAGCGGAGAAGTTCCAGGGAAAATCCCTTTGTTTGTGCCAAAGTATTATGGCTCCCTACATGAAACAACTGATTGGTTCAAGATTGAGAAAGGAGTACAACAGGTCTGTCAGCTGTCACCCTGTTTGTTTAACCTATATGCTGAGTACATCACGAGAAATGCCAGGCTGGATGAGTTACAAGCTGGAATCAAGATAGGCGGGAGAAACACCAACAACCTCAGATATGCGGATGGTATCACTCTAATGGCAAAAAGCAAAGAGGAACTAAAGAGGCTCTTGAGGAGGTGAAGGAAGAGAGTGACAGAGCTGGCTTAAAACTAAATATTAAATAAACTAAGATCATGGCATCTGGCCCCATTACTTCATGGCAAATAGAAGGGGAAAAGGTGAAAGTAGTGACAGATTTCTTCTTCTTGGGCTCTAAAATCACTGTGGATGGTGACTGCAGCCATGAAATCAGAAGACGATTGCTTCTTGGCAGGAAAGCTATGACAAACCTATACACTGTGTTGAAAAGCAGAGACATTACTCTGCCAACAAAGGTCCATATAGTCAAGGCTATGGTCTTCCCAGTGGTCCCATATGGTTGTGAGAGTTGGACTGTAAAGAAGGCAGAATGCCAAAGAATTGATGCCTTTGAACTGTGGTGCTGGAAAAGACTCCTGAAAGTCCCTTGGGTAGACCAAGATTGCTTTAAAAGGTGAGGGGAGAGCACAGAACTATAGGTTGTGAAAAGCAGGTACGGCAATGCACTGAAGAGTAGGCAGGTGCAGTATAACACCAAAGAAATAAACAGAAATTGAGAAAAGTTGGATGTGGGGCAAGCACTGGCACATAACACTGAAAAGTAATCATGAAATCATATATGGTAAGACACTGACATTTCTATAAAGAGAGACAGAAAAAAGAACTGTTAATTTTCAAAAAATTTTAATAATCACTTGATTTACTCATTCATTTAAAAATATTAAATATGTGTAGGTTGGAATGAAATACTGACATGTCCTTGCATTTATAATCCAGTGAGGTATAAAGCCAAAAATGAGTAAATGATTGAAAAGATTAGTAAGAGATCATGAGTAGTATGGGTGCTATGATAGAGACTATGGGGGTGAGGGGTATGTACTATTGAAGGAATGCCTCTTTGAGATGACACCTAAACTAAAAGTTGGAAGAAGGCCTTCTTGTGAAGAGTTGTTGAGTATAAAGGGGGCTAGTATAAAGGGCAGAGGGGGCAGCATGTGAACTCTAATGATTCTTCCCATCACATGATTCAGTATCAATGCAGTTACAATAAGGATGTGTATAACAGTACATAGGAGAAATGTGAAACTATCTTCTTGGCATCATGAAGGCTTCTGAGAATTCTTAGGTTTTTGTGTTTTCTTTTCTGTGAAAATCTTGAAAAACTAAAGGAATCATTTTCTGTATCATTTGGATGACTCTACGTAACTGAGCACTGCCATTCAGCTCTACTGCTCAAGTATGTGTTCATGATCTTTGTGTTTGTTTGAAATTTCCTTACAGTATCAAGCCTAAATAGAAACAAAAATTCACACTATTCCTTTCCCTTCCCAAACCCCAGTTTTGACTTTTATTAACCAAAAACACTGGTCTTTGTTCATTATCTGAGTATGTTTTCCTAGTTCCTCTTCACCTCTCTAAACTCTTTGTGTTGGAGAACTTCAGTGCTCAGTCCCTGGTATTCTCTCTGTCAAGACCCATTCCTTGGCAAGTCTATTCAGGCTCTTAGCTTTATACATGTATGCCAATGACTCCAAAAATTTACATTTCCAGCCCAGACCCTGTCTCTGAACTTCTAACTAGTAACAAGCTGCTGTCTTGAATCTCTATTCGGATGGCCCACATTTCAAACTTAATATGATCAAATGGAAATCTTCATCCTGTCCCCTCACCCCAACAAACCTTCTTCCAACCATCCCTAAATCATTATCTGTGTCTCTGTGTGTGTGTACATGTACACACACGTGTGTGTGTGTTAGTAGCTCAGTCGTGTCCAACTCTTTGCGACCCCATGGGCTGTGTAGTCTGCCAGGCTCCTCCGCCCATGGAATTATCCAGGCAAGAATACTAGAGTAGGTTGCCATTCCCTTCTCCAGGAGATCTTCCCTACCAAGGAATCAAATCCTGGTCTCCCTCATTGCAGGCAGATTCTTTATCATCTGAGCCACCAGCAAGCCCTAAATCATCACCCACCCAGTCATAAAGTAAAAAACATGGGAGTCATCCTTGCTTTTCTCTATCACTCCTCCATTTGGCTGGCTGCCTTGACCAGCAGATGTGCCTCCAAAATTGACCTCAACTCCCTCCACTCCTTTCCACTTATAATGCTGTCACTCTATGCCAAAGCTCTCACTATCTCTCAAACAGACCGCTATCTTGGTTTCCTGATTTCACTGCTCCTATTCTAAACCATTCTTCATATGGGAACAACAGCTATCTTTTAAAAACCTAAATCAGTAGCTTCCCATAAAATGTGGATTCCTAACTACAGCCAAAGAGGCCATTTATTATTATCTGGCCCTACTGCATTTTGTGTTTCTCCGAATTCCTTTCACAATACACTCCCTCTCCCTTACCTCAATCATCACGCTCCAAATATCCAAATTAACCTTCTTTCAATTCCTCAAAAACATGGAGCTCTTCATCTCTGGTACTTTCCTTATTCTGCTTCCACCTAGAGGCTCCTCCCCTAGGTCCTCATAGGATTACTTTCTCAGTGTCCAATTCTCAGCTTAGATGTCACTTTCTAAAATAGCCCTCTCAATCACTCAACAATCCAATGTATACAGCATCTCTCTTAAATCTACTGTTTTACAACACTTTAATATTTGTCAGTTCTAAAATAAATTCTACATTAGACAGCATGGGTTGAAGATGGGCTTTACTGGGGAAAGAGAAAACTTAGAGGTAAAAGGCAAGACTAAAGAGAGAAGAAAATATATGAGAATCCCACTCTTCCCCTACAGAAACCATTGTACTCCTGGGCTTTGACTCTAGTTAGAAAGACAACTTTGTTGTTTGGTTGCTAAGTCCTAAGTCCTGTCTGACTCCCTGTGACTACATTGACTGTAGCCCACCAGACTCCTTTGTCCATGGGGTTTCCTGGGCAAGAATATTGGAGTGGGTTACCATTTTTTTTTCCAGGGGATCTTCCCAACCCAAGGATAGAACCTGTGTCTCCTGCTTGGCAGGAGGATACTTTACCACTGAGCCACATGGGAAGCCCAGAAAGACAATGAGCCCCCCTGCTATCATCCCTGTTTATGGAGCCTTAACTTTAGAGAAATGCTCAAACCACCTGGTACCAGGCAGCCTGACTTTGGTAGCTGGCAGGCTGTTTCCTGGAGTTGTCTAAGAATTCCAGCTTCCCTGTGAAGTTGCAATCACCTCTACTAAGAAAACAAAGCTACCAGTCCATAAGAACTAGGCACAGCTCTTCTTACAGAGGGGAAAAAGGAGCACCCAGGTCTCTCATTGTTCAGGAAACCCAGGGTAAGAACTCTGGCCATTTTCAGACAATTCTGTCCCTTGAACCACACCTTATTTCTTATCTTTCTCCCCTACAAGACTGAAAGCCCCACGAATGAAGGGACCAAATCTCTTTTGTCTCCTTTTATACTCCTTTTGCTGCTGCTAAGTCACTTCAATCGTGTCTGACTCTGTGCGACCCCATAGACAGCAACCCACCAGGCTCCCCCACCCCTGGGATTCTCCTAGCACCTATCAAAATGCTAGGACAAATACTAGGCACTCAATAAACACTTGTTGAGTAAATGAAAGGATGGATAGAATGGCAGACCGAAAAAAAAAAAAAAAAGTCCAAGATTAGAAAAACACAGTAATTTTCTAAGGTACTGCAAAACAGAAATCAGAAACTCTAGCTTTGTAGGAATGGTTCCAAGGTATTAAACACTTTCTCAAATCAGGTTTCTGATCAAACCAATTCTATATAGAGATTAAGAGGAGCCCTGCTGGAGAAGTAGGTCTGGTGTATGGTGGCAATGGTAGGGTGATTTGATTACTGCTGTACAGGTACTGATTATAACATGTCATACTTGGTTGACTCAACCCAGCACAAGAAAAACTCAGCCTTTATATTGCTTCCTACTGCTCACACAGCCAAAGAGTAGACATTTAATAACTTCATATACATGTAGTGGGTGATGTCAGCACTGTACCCCTACCCACTGGGATTCATTAACCTTTCCTGCACACTGGCTCTTAGGGGGCTTTCACTTTCCAGAACCAATGTCTCTGAGTGCTGCTCTCAGGCTGCCAAAGACCACTTTGCCTGATAGCCTGAAGTTTTTGGGAGTTCACAGCTCCTCAGGGGAGAAAGCAATGGCACCCCACTCCAGTACTCTTGCCTGGAAAATCCCATGAATGGAGGAGCCTGGTAGGCTACCGTCCATTGGGTCGCACAGAGTCGGGCACAACTGAAGCGACTTAGCAGCAGCAGCAGCAGCTCCTCAGGGGCAACGTTTAAACCAGTGGTCCTCAGCTGGGGGCAATGTTGACCTCCAGGGGGTCAAACTGTCTAGAGGTAGTTTTTGGTGTCATCACTGAGTAGGGAAGGGGGTTGGAATGCTACTAGTCCCTAGCAAGTATAAGCTAGGGATGCTGCTGGACACCCTATGCTGCACAGGACAGATCACTGCAACAAAAAACAAAGAACTATCCCCCAAATGTCATTAGTGCCCAGGTTAAATGCCTTAAACAATGATTGATGGGCCAGGAAGTACAAATATTCCAGCTCTCTTGGACCTGATTTGGATACTTCTGAAATATGACCTATGCTATCTCCAGAGCTCTCTGTGAGACTGAACAAACTACTTCCTTGGGCTTATAAAAAACAAACTTATGGCTACCAAAGGGGAAACACAGCAGGGAGGAACAAATCAGGAGCTTGGGATGAATACACGCACACTACTAAACACAGATAGACAACCAACAAGGACCTATTGTATAGCACAAGGAACTCTACCCAGTATTCTGTGCTAACCTATATGTGAGAAAAATCTTTAAAAAGAATGAATATATGAGTAACTGAATCACTTTGCTGAACATCTGAAACTAATACAACATTGTAAATTGACTATAGTCCAAAAAAATATTTTCTTAAAAATTACCTCCTTGGTAGTTTGCCTGCTATTTTATCCTTGTTTGGCTTCCTTCTCTTCCCTTTCCATGTCCCCACTGCCCTATAGACTTTCCCAGGGAACATTTCCTGATAAACCATTTACACAAATCTTCACCTCAGGGTTACTTTGGGAAAACAACCCAAAACAATATGTATAAGTGAATACTTAAGGATCACTACAGATTTTATGTACACAGTATGAAGTAAGTTACTAAATGGTTGGCTCTGTCCTAACCGAACCCATATATAGTTGGACAAGCCCAGAAGTAGAGAATCAGCGTACATTAAAGCCAAACTAGGAAAGCATGGTATGGTAGGAAAAGAAACTGAGAAGTTAGGAAACCTGAGTCATCTCTGTGACTAAGGAGTCATGAGATCTTCAGTAAATCATGGCTGCTTGGAAAAGGAGGAAATACAAAGCTGGATAATTGCTAAAGTCTTTTCTCTAACAATTCTATTTTGGCTTAGAGCAATGGTACTCAACCAGGGGCAGTTTTGCTTTGGGGGACATTTGGCATTATCTGAGACGTTTTTGGCTGTCACATGTAGTGGCAGGGGAGCTACTGGCATCCAGTGAATAGAGGCCAGGGATATTGCTAAACCGTCTACAATGTACAGGCAAGTCCACCAATTTCAATCCCGCCCGCCCCCCCCACACACACCCTGCCAACAAAGAATTGTCAAGCTCAAAATGTCAACAGTACCCAGGCTGAGAAATCCGATCTTATAGAGGTAGATTATAAATTAACTTAAGACTTTCCCGATCTTTATATGAGGAAACATTACTGAAGGAAACTATAGCATAGTAACTAAATATATCCTTAAAAACAACATTGACTGTAGATGCTTTTCTGTACAAGATTTGGATGGACTTATTCAAAACAGATCTTGAAATGTTCTGTGGCAGAACTAAACACCTATCCAAGAAGCTAGACAGAGGAGATCTGGGGCCTGAATATCAGCAAGCTGGACATTCTTCTGAAGAATCAACTCAGTCATGCATTGGGATTTTAAATATTCTGTGATTACGCACCCCTCTCTCCTGTAATGACCAAAGAATCCTCCCTCAAATGTCTACTACCTTGTGGATACAACTTGGCTGAGCTTTCTCCTCTAAACATTTTCCTACAGTGAAAAAGTTTCCCCAAATCATATGAAAGTAAGAGAGAAAACTAATTATTTTATAGCTGGCTTATCTGAGTTGATAAAAATTTAAGAGAACAAGATATTTGCTTTTGAATCCGGGTCTATTCATGTGACAGGTGGTACAATGACACCATACTTAACTTTGACTTCACATTCCTGTTAGCTCAAACCTCTCACACCCTTTTTAAACAAAGAGCTGGCAGTAAAATCCAACATACTGCGTAAGTAACTAATGTTACAAATTACTCATAAAACTCTACACTCCCAACAGGAAATTCCAGAAATGAAAGGGGTTTCTCAGTTTCATTATCAGATATGTGCCCTGTTCCAGTCACCACAATAGGTAGACTACAATGAAAACATTCATTCCTGGTTTATTTCCTTGAAAGTGATTTAAGGAACAAACTTACAATTTTTAAAAATATTTATTTTCTTTAATTGATTGATGATGGCTTTACAGTATTGGTTTGATTTTTGTCATACATCAACATGAATTAACTATAAGTGTACATATATCCCCTCCCTCTTGAATCTCCCTCACACCTCCTGCCATTCTCACCCCTCTAGGTTATTAGCAGGTATGACATAATTAATTATTTTTAACCTTTGAAATAATATGTTGAAATATGCATTAGAAAATCTTCTAAGGTGCTTAAATTTTTGAAAGGTGTGTGTGTGTGTGTATGGTCAGTGTCTGATTCTTTGCAACCTCCTGGACTGTAGCTCACCAGGCTCCTCTATCCATGGAATTTTGCAGGCAAAAATACTGGAGTGGGTTGCCATTTCCTACTCAGGGGATCTTTCTAACCCAGGGATTGAACCCAGGTCTCTTGTGTGTGTCTCCCAGATTGGCAGGCAGATTCTTTACCACTGCACCACCTGGGAAGCCCAGGTTTTTGAAGACAAAGCTAGTCTTTAGCTGCTGTCAATTGCAAGGCTGAGTTGAGATGGAGCCCAAAGTTTTCATTTGGTTCTGAAGGTGGATGGCTGGCACCCTGCACTTCATATAAGTCTTGTTTATCAGGAGTCGGGCAAAGAGAGGCATACGGATCAACCCTTTCCCTTCCACTGCCCCTCCCCCTCCCCCTGGCTTAGGAGTGGTAAATTCCATCTACCATAACAGTATCACAAGGAATTTGACTATCTGCTGTCAATGGCTGAACCAAAACATGTTTAACAGAAAGGCACAGGCACATTGACTTTTCAGATCCAAGGTCTGAAAGGTCAGTGTTTACTTTCAATAATACAACTGCCCAGGTATTAGTCAGCAGCAAAGCAAACACTTTAAACTGTGATTCATACTGCTTACAGTTATTAAATGCAAATTAAAAAAAAACCTAAATAACACTGATTTTCTTTTTACTAAAATTACCATAACTTTCTGGAGAAGGAAATGGCAACGCACTCCAGTATTCTTGTCTGGAGAATTCCATGGACAGAGGAGCTCAGTGGGCTATGGTCCATGGGGTCACAAAGAGTCGGACATGACTGAGCGACTAACACGTTCACTTTTCACCATAATATTTCTATCACGGGGACACAGTATACCATCAAAGAGAATGGAATGAACATCTGCTGAGATTCAACTCTGAGTCTTCCAACATGTTTTAGCAAAATGCACTTATTCTGGAAGGCAGG
Source organism: Bos mutus (assembly GCF_027580195.1). Classification (NCBI taxonomy): domain Eukaryota; kingdom Metazoa; phylum Chordata; class Mammalia; order Artiodactyla; family Bovidae; genus Bos; species Bos mutus. Next base: position 55,645,236 of record NC_091637.1, read on the forward strand.
GAGGGGCAACTGAGGGTACTGATTCAAATGAAAGTTATTTTACTGCCATTTGGGTTATTTAAGAAATAATAATGATGTAAAAACTAGATTTTCTTTATTTCTTCACAGTTTGACTTGTCAATATTTGATGTAAAAACAACAAAAAGTCAAGGCAAAGGACAAGTTTATAGTAAGTTGTGTTTCCTTTCCACTCATATTAAAATAACTCCATTTCATTACTAAAAAAGAAGGGACAGGGAAGGGAATGAAAGTAATTCAACTAGGTAAGTCTACAATTGGTTAGATAATGGTTAAATCAATGATAACTCAAACATGAATATTAGAGGAACAAACAGCTCCTAGTAGTAGACACTCAAGCAATATCTCTACCTTTAGCTGCTTTATCAGTAATAAGGTACAAAGATGTAACAAAACTATTAAATTTTGAATTATACAAAGACACAGGCTTATTATTTGGATAGTATCTGATACCTCAATATTTCTTCTTCTATAACTAAAATGGGCAGTAACATGTTATAAAGTTATTATATATTCTAAAATAATTTTAGCCAAACTACGGCATCTAACACATTACCTGGAGATGTAACAAGTACTTGTTGTCTGTTGAGCCAAAGATCATTAGACTAGACATCAGGAAACATGAATGCTTGACCTAGTTCTGACACAAATTAGCTGATCTAATAAATCTCTGCAACATTTACTTTAGATTCCAGGCTTCAGTTATGAAATGTTTATTTTTCATCTCAGGTTTATGATTCTAAGATCAATCAGATGGGCTAAATAGCTATTAACATATTAAACCAGAAATTATAATCTGAAAATACACACTTTATGTTAAAAGCTATCAATTACTATAAAATAGGATCAGAAGGGGAGGAAGGAAATTGGCCTAAGATTTAGTGGTTTTATAACAAATCCAAAGAGTGATAAAATAGGGTTGTTGTTGTTCAGTTGCTCAGTCATGTCCGATTCTTTGTGACCCCATTAACTGCAGCATGTCAGGATTCCTTGTCCTTCACTATTTCCTGGAGTTTGCTCAAACTCATGTCCATTGAGTCAGTGATGCCATCCAACCATCTAATCCTCCGTTGCCCTCTTCTCCTCTTGCCCTCTGTCTTTTCTAGCATCAGGGTCTTTTCCAATGCGTTGGCTGTTCACATCAGGTGGCCAAAGTACTGGAGCTTCAGCTTCAGCATCAGTCCTTCCAATGAATATTCAGGGTTGATTTCTTTTAGAATTGACTGGTTTGATCTCTTTGCAGCCCAAGGGATGTTCAAGAGTCTTCTTTAGCACCCCAGCTGGAAAACAATTCTTTGGCACTCAGCCTTCTTTATGGTCCTGCTCTCAGATCTGTACATGACTACTGGAAAAACCATAGCTTTGACCACACAGACCTTGGTTGGCAAAGTGATGTTTCTGCTTTCTAATATACTGTCTAGGTTTGTCATAGCTTTTCTTCCAAGGATCAAGTGTCTTTTAATTTCATGGCTGCAGTCATTGTTCAGAGTGATTTTGGAGCCCAAGAAAATAAAATCTGTCACTGCTTCCACTTTTTCCCCTTTACTTGCCATGAAGTGATGGGACTGAATGCCATGATCTTGGTTTTTTAAATGTTGAGTTTTAAAACAGCTTTTTCCACTTTCCTCTTTTATCTCCATCAAGAGGCTCTTTAGTTCGTCTTTGCATTGTGCCACTAGAGTGATATTACCTGCATATCTGAGGTTATTGATATTTCTTCCAGCAATCCTGATTCCAGATTGTGAGTCATCCAGCCCAGCATTTCACATGATGGACTCTGCATATAAGTTAATAAGCAGGGTGACAATATACAGCCTTGATGCACTCCTTTCCCAATTTTGAACCAGTCTGTTGTTTCATGTCCTGGTTCTGTTGCTTCTAGTCCTGCATACAGGTTTCTCAGGAGTCAGGTAAGGTGGTCTGGTAATCCCATCTCTTTAAGAATTTTCCATAGTTTGTTGTGATCCACACGGTCAAAGGCTTTAGTGTAGTCAATGAAGCAGATTATTTTTGGAATTCCCTTGCTTTGCCTATGATCCAGTGGATGTTGGCAGTTTGATCTCTGGTTCCTCTTCATTTTCTAAATCCAGCTTATACATCTGGAAGTTCTCAGTTCATGGATTGAAGTCTAGCTTGGAGAATTTTGAGCATAATCTTGCTAGCATGTGAAATGGGTGCAATTGTATGATAATTTGACCATGCTTTGGCATTGCCCTTCTTTGGGACTGGAATGAAAATTGACCTTTTCCAGTCCTGTGGCTGCTGCTGAGTTTTCCAAATTTGCTGACATATTGAGTGCAGCACTTTAACAGCATCATCTTTTAGGATTTTAAAGAGCTCAGCTGGAATTCCATTACCTTCACTAGCTTTGTTTGTGGTAATACTTCCTAAGGCCTATTTGACTCCACACTCCAGGTTGTCTGACTCTAGGTGAGTGATAGCACCATCGTGGTTATCTGAGTCATTAAGATCTTTTTTGTATAGTTCTTCTGTGTATTCTTGCCACCTCTTGTTAATATCTGCTGCTTCTGTTAGGTCCTTGCCATTACTGTTCTTTAGTGTGCCCGTCTTTGCATGAAATGTTCCCCTGGTATCTTCAATTTTCTTGAAGATATCTCTAATCTTTCCCATTCTATTGTTTCCCTCTATTTCTTTGCATTGTTCACTTAAGGTTTTTTTTTTTTTTTAACTTTACAATATTGTATTGGTTTTGCCATATATCGAAATGAATCTGCCACAGGTATACATGTGTTCCCCATCCTGAACCCTCCTCCCTCCTCCTTCCCCATACCATCTCTCTGGGTCGTCCCAGTGCACCAGCCCCAAGCATCCAGTATCGTGCATCGAACCTGGACTGGCGACTCATTTCATATATGATATTATACATGTTTCAATGCCATTCTCCCAAATCATCCCACCCTCTCCCTCTCCCACAGAGTCCAAAAGACTGTTCTATACATCAGAGTCTCTTTTGCTGTCTCATATAAAGGGTTATTGTTACCATCTTTCTAAATTCCATATATATGCATCAGTGTACTGTATTGGTGTTTTTCTTTCTGGCTTACTTCACTCTGTATAATAGGCTCCAGTTTCATCCACCTCATTAGAACTGATTCAAATGTATTCTTTTTAATGGCTGAGTAATACTCCATTGTGTATATGTACCACAGCTTTCTTATCCATTCATCTGCTGATGGACATCTAGGTTGCTTCCATGTCCTGGCTATTATAAACAGTACTGCGATGAACACTGGGGTACACATGTCTCTTCACTGCTGGGCATACACTTAAAGTTTTCTTATCTCTTCTTGCTATTCTCTGAAACTCTGCATTCAGTTGAGTATGTATTTCCCCTTCTCCTTTGCCTTCTGCTTCTCTTCTTTTCTCAGCTATTTGTGAGGCCTCCTCAGACAACCACTTTGCATTCTTGCATTTCTTTTTTTGGGGATGGTTTTGATCACTGCCTCCTGTACAATGTTATGAACCTTCATCCACAGTTCTTCAGGGACTTTACCAGAGCTAATCCCTTGAATCTGCTTGTCACTTCCAGTGCATAATATTAAAGAATTTGATTTTGATCATAACTGAATGGCCTAGTAGTTTTCCCTACTTTCTTTAAGCCTGAATTTTGCAATAAGGAGTTCATGATCTGAGCCACAGTCAGCTCCAGGTTTTGTTTTTGCTGACTGTATAGAGCTTCTCCATCTTTGGTTGCAAAGAATATAATATCTGATTTCAGTATTAACCATCTGGTGATGTCCATGCGTAGAGTTGCCTTGTGTTGTTGGTAGAGGATGTTTGCTATGACTAGTGTGTTCTCTTGGCAAAACTTTGTTAGCCTTTGTCCTGCTTCATTTTGTACTCCAAGGCCAAACTTGCCTGTTACTACAGATTATCTCTTGACTCTCTATTTTTGCGTTCTAGTCCCCTATGATGAAAAGGACATCTTTTTTTGGTGTTAGTTCTAGAAGGTCTTGTAGGTCTTTATAGAACCATTCACCTTCAGCTTTTTTGGCACTAGTGGTTGGGGCATGGACTTGGATTACTGTGATGCTGAATGGTTTGCTCTGGAAATGAACTAAGAACATTCTGTCATTTATGAGATTGTGTCCAAGTACTGCATTTTGGACTCTTTTGTTGACTATGAGGGCTACTCCATTTCTTCTAAGGGATTCTGTATATTTTTTTAATAGGGTAAAATAAATGAAATCCTGGGTCACATGAACAGAAGTATAGCAGCTAGACTACAGAAGAGAATAATCTTTTTGCAAGTGCTGGTCAGATCACATTTGAATGTTTAATATAACTGCAAGCCATAAACAGTACAATTTTTTAATTTTATAAAATAAATTATTTCTGAGCTTTCTCCAAAAAAAGTTACACAGCACTGACAATATTCAGGCATCCAGGGCTCTAAATCCGAACTTGGGTTAGGGTTAAAAGAGGCAAGGTATGATGGTGAACTTTATGTGTCAACTTAGAAGGTATTTGTGGATAAGATTAACATTTAAATTGGTCAACTTTGGGTAAAGCAGATTGCCCTCCTTAATGTGGGTGTGCTTCACCAATACATTGAAGGCCTGAATAGAATGAAAAGACCAAGCTCTCCTGGCAAGAGGGAATTCTCCAGCAGTGTGACTTTAGACCTCATATGACCCTTGTCTGCTGGCCTTTGGAGTAGAACTGCATGGTCCACTCTCTTGGGGCTTGAGCCTGTCTGCCCACACTGCAGATTTCGGGTTTCCCAGCCTCCAAAATCATGAGAGCCAATTCCTTACAACTTATATGTGTGTGCATATGTATGTATGAATACACATTATTAAATATATGTTTATTATAAATTAATTTATGATAAATTATTATGAATATATATTTTATATATCCATATCTTATTGGTTCTTTTTCTCTAGAGAACCCTAAAACAGAAGATTTCCTGAGAAAATGAGTCTAAGCTGAGACACTTACAATACACAGAAACTAGGTAGGTGAGGTGGGAAAGAGGAAGGCACTGACTAAAGTGTTTCAGGCAAAGGAAAACAATACCAGCATAGCTCCAAAGGGTAAGAAAGTATATGACACCCACATACAAACCCCAAGATCTATGCTAATGATACTGGGTATTGAGATTTTATCAGAGTCTTTCTCTTATTCTGTATCCTGAGAAAAGGAGAAATAACTATTCCCAAGGAACATGGATTTACATATCATCAAATTACTTCCCCTTTTCTCAGGACAGACTATTTCAAGAGACTTCTGGCATGTAATTAATCTCTGTTAGTTAATGTTAACCCTTGTTACTTAACTTGAATCAATCTGGAAGATAACCAATCATTAATGGTCATTCTGTTACATAAAAGTCAGTAGAGCACTTCTTCCTACCACTTTCTCATAGACACGCAAGTGAGGCAGTATATAAATACATGTTGAAAAAATTAAGAGTTAAAAATTTTAATGACTGGCACACAGATTTAATTATAAAAAAGAAAAAATAGAAATAGTTTTCTCTGGAACCCATATATAATTGATATCCTGTGCATATAACTAATTTGAAAGCTACATTTACCTGGATTCAAGTCATTTATCTACATAAGATAAAACATTTCTCATGTGCTTATAATTTTCTTTAGGTATGAATATGAACTTCTTCAAATGGGAATGATTATACTTATGACCAACTGGCTTGGTGATGGTTAAGTGATGTTTTATTCCTAGTTTTTTCTCCATTTTTGGAAACAAGATCTTTGTATGTACTTTTTTCCTCATTATCACTCCACCTCTATGACAAAATTATTTGGAATTGTAGCAGATAAAGCCTTTTCCATAAATGTAATAAGCTTTCAGATGTTTTTTATAAGTATACTATCACAACTCTCCTCCTTCCAAGAATTTTTATTGATGGTTTCTGTAATTATGACCACATCCCAAAGAGAGTAAGCAGAAAAGTTAATCTCAGATTAAGTAAATCCTCTGCTATATATGCTAAACTGGTGATGATCACCCTGCAACGCTGGTTAATAATGTGGATGATAAAACACTTTCAGGTAACTTTCATCCCACGAAAGGGGTAAAGTCAGCACTGAGTAAAGGAATTGCTCTTTAAAATTTAGGTGACATTATGGGCATTTCTCTGGCGGTCCAGTGGTTAAGACTCTGTGATTCCAGGGCAGGAGGCACAGGTTCAATCCCTGGTCAGGGAACTAAGATCCCACATGCCATGTGACATAGTCGAAAAAACAAACAAACAAACAAACAAACAAAAAAACTTAGGTAATGTTATGAACTAATGTTTTCAAGAAACTCTACTTCTGAAACTTGTAGAAAACAGGGAGTCTCAGCAAATCTTTAAAACATAATACCAATGCAAGACTACATTTCTTTAGCTCTACACCATACTTGGCATGAAAAAGCTGTTTCTCATCATTTTCTTCCTAAGGGAGAAAAACGATAGAACACTTTCAGATAAGTAAACTAAGATGCCAGAAAGTATCAAAATGTACTTTTCACACTTTCAAACGACCCTGCAATGAAAACAGAAATCTTGCTAGACAGAGTGAGACACATAAAGACAGAGACAGCTGTTTTATAACATTTCCCCTGTATCTTTGGAAAACATATCATTATTTGGAAACTCTGGGTTCCAGTCATCTAAATCCCAAACTGACATATCATTGGGATGCAGATTCACATGAGATTCACATGATGACCTGAGATATTCTCTGACTAGCCGAAGAGGAATTCTGCACTGATATATTCCTCTTACCTTCCTTGTGCTATGAAGCCTCCCAACAAAGTACAACATAAACCCTTTCCTTGCCTTCTAAATGATAGTGCCATATTTTCCTCCATATTTCATTTAGTGCTTAAAGATACTCCAGCTAAGGCAAAAAAAAAAAAAAAGTTTCTTTAAAATGAAGAAAAGTATTTTTAAAAGGAGGAGGCAATTAACTATGTCAAACGCTATTGATAGAATAAAAACTGCAAACCTAGAGACTTCATTTATATATTACCAAACACATATTTACATATTATCAAAGAGTGTGGGGAATTTCTAAAACTGCACATTGGATAATCTGGGAGACATCATAAAATGTGATTATAACTTAGCAAGCTGAAACCTTATCAATTAAATAACTTATGTGACCAAAGACTATAAAATAGGTGGAGGTGATTAGAATGAATTACAGAAGAAGGAAAATTCAAAGAGGCAGAAAAAACCGTGTGAGGCTTAGACTCTATTGGAAAAAGACAGTATGGATATCAGACAGTAAGGATCTTCAGCAGTCTCCAGCTTGGGGCAGGATGTTAAACTGGCCACACCAAAGCCTGCAATATACCTCTGTCTACAATCTGCTTCCCTTTGCTTTGACTTCATGCTCTCCAAACAATTATCTGGCTCCTAAAATTCAATTCTCTAGGGGCCCTGACACAAAACAGAGGCTGACTGTGAAAGCAGACATAAATATTTCTGTCACTGGAAGGACTATCCTCACTTAATAAATTAATAAATGTACTACAGTTGTACATGAGACTTTGGAAAGTTTTGTTAACCAAGCCAACTCCTCTAACTTATTAGTGTTCTAAGAAAATGAAAATTCGAGCCTCACAAAACTGTGAGCCCAAATGCCACATGCAGAAACTTCACTCAGATGAAGCTGTCCTGAGCAGTCTTGGTCCTCCAAGTAATTTGGATCTCCCTTCTCAAACAGCCACGAAGTTTACCTACTATCTTATGGCAGGCAATAGCAATCACACCAGGTCCTGAATGGTTATTTCCACTTTCCAAAGAAATACTTTGAAACACTTAAATAAATGTTTTCCAAACGTGTCCCAAAGATCAAAAGATTAATATCTTCCAAGACTATACTAAAGCCTTTGACTATGTAGATCACAACACACTGTGGAAAATTTTTAAAGAGATGGGAATAACCAGAATACTACCTGCCTCCTGAGAAACCTGTATGCATGCAGGTCACGAAGCAACAGTCAGACCCGGACACGGAACGGACTGGTTCCAAATTGGGAAAGGTTGTATGTCAAGGCTGTATATTGTCATCCTGTTTATTTAACTTATATGCAGAGTATATCACGTGAAATGCCAGGCTGCATGAAGCACAAGTTGGAATCAAGATTGCCAGGAGAAATATCAATAATCTCAGATATGCAGATGACATCATTCTTATGGCAGAAAGTGAAGAGGAATTAAAGATCCTCTTGATGAAAGTGAAAGAGGAGAGTGAAAATGCTGGCTTAAAACTCAAAATTCAAAAAATGAAGATCATGGCATCTAGTCCCATCACTTCATGGCAAATATATGGGGAAACAGTGGAAACAGTGATAGACTCTATTTTCTTGGGTTCCAAAATCATGCGGATGGTGACTGCAGCCATGAAATTTTTAAAAGACCCTTGCTTCTTGGAAGAAAATCTATGACAAACCTAGAAGCATATTAAAAAGCAGAGCTATTACTTTGCCTACAAAGGTGCATATTGTCAAACCTATGGTTTTCCCAGTAGTCATGTATGGATGTGAGAGCTGGACAATAAAAAAGGCTGAGTGCTGAAGAATTGATGTCTTTCAACTGTGGTGCTAGAGAAGACTCTGGAGAGTCCCTTGGACAGGAAGGAGATCAAACCAGTCAATCCTAAAGGGAATCCTGAATATTCACTGGAAGGGCTCATACTGAAGCCCTCATGCTGGCCACCTGATGGAAAGAGCCAACTCATTAGAAAAGACCCCGATGCTGGGAAAGATTGAAGGCAGGAGGAGAAGGGATGATAGAGGATGAGATAGTTGGAGGGCATCACTGACTCAATGGACATGAGTTTGAGCAAACTCTGGGAGATAGTAAAGGACAGAGAATCCTGGCGTGCTGCAGTGCATGGGGTTGCAAAGAGTCGGACACATTGAACAACAAACATTTTTCTAAAAATATATTTTAAAACATATTTTAAAAACATTTTAAAATAAAATATGTGTACTTTATTTGCCTCATCCCTAGGCTATGAAAAATACTTACACAATAATTTAGGGTTGGCCAAAAAGTTTGGTTTTCCCATAAGATGGCTCGAGTAGCTCCTAGTTGTCTTTAACTTCATTCAAAACAATTTTGTTAGATTGTATTATGACAGCTGTTATATCAGTGTGCATTTTTTAAAAACTTATCAAAATTGTTGGGTTTTTGTGTAGCCATTTTAATATTGAAGATAGAAGGAAAAAAGCAACATTTTTAGCATATTATGCTTTATCATTTCAAGAAAGGCAAAAACACAACTGAAACGCAAAAAAAAGATTTGTGCAGTGTATGGAGAAGGTGCTGTGACTGATCAAAACACGTCAAAAGCAGAGTTTTATGCTGGAGATTTCTTGCTGAGATGTGCCACAGTCAGGTAGACCAGCTGAAGTTGATAGCAATCAAATCAAGACATGAACTGAGAACAATTAAATTATACCACATGTGAGACAGCCAACATACTCAAAATATCCAAATGAAAATCATTTGCACCAGCTTGGTTAGGTTCATTGCTTTGATATTTGGATTCCACATAAGTTAAGTGAAAAAAACCTTGTTGACTGTTTCCGCATGCAATTCTCTACTTAAATGTAAAGAAAATGTTCCATTAAAAAAAAAAATTGTGACAGGTGATGAAAAGTGGATACCATAAAATAATGTGGAATGGAAGAGACCGTGGGGGAAGCAAAATGAACCACCTCAGCCACATCAAAGGCTGGTCTTCATCCAATGAAGGTGATGTTGTGCATATGGTGAGACTGGAAGGGCGTACTCTATTATGAGCTCTTTCCTGAAAACCAAATGATTAATTCTAACAAGTACTGCTCCCAGTTAGACCAACTGAAATCAGCACTTGATGAAAAGCACCAGAATTGGTCAACAGAAAATGCATAATCTTCCATCAGGATGATGCATGACTACATGTTTCTTTGTGTGTGTACGTGGTCTGTCATGTCTGACTCTTTGCAACTCCATGGACTGTAGCCTGCCAGGCTCCTCTCTCCATGGAATTTTCAAGGCAAGAATACTGGAGTGGGTTGCCATTTCCTATTCCAGGGGATCTTCCCAGCCCAGCGATCGAACCCGTCTATTACGTGTGTATCCTACATTGGCAGGTGGATTCTTTACCATTGCACCACCTGGGAAGCCCCACATATTGCTTTGATGACCAGGCAAAAGCTGTTACAGCTTAGCTGGGAAGTTCTGATTAATCTGTTGTATTCACCAGATAGTGCACCACTGTATTTTCATTTATTTCGGACTTTACAAAATTCTCTTAATGGAAAAAATTGCAGTTCCCTGGAAGAATATAAAAGGCACCTGGAACAGTTCTTTGCTCAAAAAGATAAAAAGTTTGGGGAAGCCAGAATTATGACATTGCCTGAAAATGGCAGAAGGTAGTGGAACAAAACAGTGACTATGTTGTTCAATAAAACTCTTGGTGAAAATGAAAAATGTCTTTTATTTTTACTTAAAATCAAAGGAACTTTCTGGTCAACCCAATGTTAGTGAGGAACAAACACTTGAGAAATTCGAAAGGATAAATTACATTTTAATGTGTGACTTGCTTTAAGATGAAACTACATAGCCTAGGATTTGGCTATGACAACAAAGGCACAGGCAACAAAAGTAAACATAGGCAAAATGGACCTTGTACAAATTACTTAATTTTGTGCATCAAAAGACAATATCAACAGAGTGAAAAGACAGCCCACAGAGTGGAAGGATATATTTACAAATCATATATCCGATCCTGGTATTGATATCTGGAATATATGGAGAACTCCTAAAACTCAACAAAAACAAAAAAACCCAACTCAAACAAGGACAAACGATTTGAATACACACATCTCCAAAAGTATACAAATAGCCAATAAGGACATGAAAAGGTGCTCAACATTACTAATCATTACAAATCAAACCTGAGTTTCCTGCATTGTAGACAGACTCTCTACCATCTGAGCTACCAGGGAAGTTCTACTAATCATTAGGGAAATGCAAATCAACAATAGAATGAGAGACTATCTCACACTGATTAGGATGGCTATCATCAAAACAAACAAACAAAAAACAAACACACACACACGCAAAACAGAAAAAAAAAACAATAAAACAGAAAATAACAAGTGAGGATGTGGAGAAATTGGAACACTTGCTGTTTCAGCCTGTAGATGGGATGTAAAGTGGTATAGCAACTACTGGAAAACAGTATGGTAGTTACTCAAAAAATTTAAAACAGAATTACCATATGATACAGTGATTCCAATTCTGAGTATATACAAAAAATAAAGCTGAGTTTCGAAGAGAATTTGCGCACTTATGCTTGCAGCAACATTATCCAAAATAGCTGAAATATAGCTATAGCTATGGACACCCAAGTGTCCATTTTTGGATGAAAAACAAAATATCACATATACATTCAATGAACTATTATTCAGCCTTAATAAAGAAAGAAATTCTGACATATTCTACCACATGGATGAACCCTGAGGGCTATAAGAAATGGTGTGTGCGTTCTCAGTCATGTCCAACTCCTTACAATCCCACAGACTATAGCCTGCCAGGCTCCTCTGTCCATGGGATTTTCCAGGCAAGAATACTGGAGTGGGTTGCCATTTCGTCCTCCATAAGTGAAATAATTCAGTCACAAAAAGACAAATGTTCTATGATTCTACTTACATGAGAGACCTGAAGCAGTCAAAAATCATAGGAACATAAAGTACAATGGTGGTTTCCAGAGGCTGGGGGAGGAAGGAATGGGGAGTTATGATTTTAATCCATCTTGGATTTTCCAAGATGGAGTTATGGAGATGGATGGTGGTGATGGCTGCAGAACATTATGAATATACTCCTGAAGTATACACTTAAAAATGGTTAAGATGGTAAGTTTTATATCTATTTTACCACAATTATAAAAAATGAAAAAATCCACAAACTACATAGCTTAGGTATGTGTATGAATTTCACTATGATCCACCTACTTCAATAATTCTATAACAGGTATAACAAAATCATCTAGAGTTCCCCAAACACACCTCAAGATTCACAGCCTGGATGCAAATTATTGCTGCTATGACTGTTAGTCATGAAGTGTGTCACACACCTCAGGTATTCCGGGGAAGAAAAAAAGTGAAAAACTATTATTTTGTTTCATATACCCAGGTAATACCATTAGGAAAAAAATTTTAACTCTCTCAGCATTCAGAAAGGAACCAGGAATACAACCCCCTAGAGCATTTATTATTTATCATCCACTGCAGAGATAGAATGCTAGACCCAGGGAACTGTATACTCTAAGCCAAAAAAACAATGACATTATTCCAAACATTTTCCTGTTTTGTTGTTTCTGCAACTTACTTTCTTCTGGACTAGGAAAGAGGAAGACTTTTCCCCTTTATTATTTCTTAAGCTTAGTGTTTTTCTGGATTGGGAAAAGAAATAAACTTGATTGTGATCAAATCTGTCATAATGTTTCCATCATTCTTCCATCTCCATTGGAATCATTTATTCCCCTTTCAAGAAAACAGATGTCATTTTTCTAATTCTGCAAGATAAAGGACATGTGTGTTGCATGCATGGACACATGCACACACACACACACACACACACACACACTTTAAAACAAATCCTACCACTTATTGTGACTTTCTTGACACCTGATACCACCATTTTCCTGAAAAACCCCACTAACTTAAGCCCACTCTTCCTTTTGCCTTGCCCATATGCTTCAAAAGAGTAAAAAGACATAAGGATAAAGAAAACGTTTTTGGAAAAGACTCAACTACTTTTTCAATGTTCCAAAGAAACTGTGCTTAGTTAATAAATAATCTAGTTTTAACATTTTAAGAAAATATTTCTGATGCTTTTTTCCTTTCCTTCATCTTCCATTCTTAAAACACAAAAAATAATCAACCTATGTGACTACATCAGGGAGAGTGTAAGTACATTCACATACACACACAGAAAGAGAAAGGAAATGCAGAAAACTGAAATACTTTCTCTTTGGCCTTCCTAGACACTATAATTTCTTACAGTACAAAGATGTCCGTTGTACTTTTTGGCTAAAGTCAAAGTAGTTCAAGGAAAATAATACTTTCAAAATATACCTCTTTTGAGAAAAACTCTTAGAATATCAATATATTATGAACATGAGTATTTGAAGTAACCTACAACAGAAGGAAATTAAATAAGGACAATCAGTATTTGAAAGAGTCATAAGAAAGGAAGATCAGGAACAGATTTTCTGATCTTGTATTTGCTCATTCATTCATTGAAATTCATCAAATCTTACTCAGAAATAGTCTGTGTGTTCTGATATATTCACTATAAATTTTATGAGAGCAGTTTTTATTTATTAGGTATATTCCCAGCATATAAAAATGAATGGCACAAGGTAGTTACCCAACAGTGGGAATTTACTCTAGAGGACCCTTCAGGTCTTATCTAGACACAATAGTCAATGATTTTATTATCACTGACCAAACCAGTTTTCATATTTTCTATGAAGTAAGCAAAAACTGAGCATGAGTTTTGGTAAACAGTAGAGATGCAGAAGAGAAGGAAGGAAGAAGGAAAGAGGAAGGAAAGGAGAAGAGGGAAGGATAGTGTAAGAATTTTACACACATTTTTCTGAAGGAAGTCTAAATTACGACAAGGTGTTTTATGTAAAAAGTGTATAGTATTAGGAAGAATACAGTATTAGGCATTTTGCTAAGAGATCACTGTGCAACTACATCATAGTAAGAAAATCTTATTCACCTTTCTTGTCCCCAGGATGAATATCTGTGAGGATGAGTCCTTTGTTTTGAGATGTATATAGGGTTAGGTTTACTTCTCTCACAGCCTCTTCTCTGAATTCCTTTCTTAAATTCTATCAGAAAAGGTCTCCAAACTTCTCGTTCTGTCCTTCCAGTATTAGAACTGTTACCCAAACAATCCTCTACTCATCTTCTTTTCTACTAAAGTTTTATGAATCCTGTTTAGGCTGGCAAATAAATAGGTTATTTACATCTAAAAGGAAAATTTCAAAGCTGGACACAATCTAAGTATCCTTCCTATTTTATTCAGGAACCAAACTTAACCACTTCCCTGCAAAAAAAAAAAAAAAAGGTTTTAAATAAACTAGTACAATATTTGTGCTTCATAATGACACACAGTAAGCTGTTAACATGCAACAATAAAGTAAAATCTGATGACTACTCAGCAACCCATGAAATTTAGCATCAATTATGGCATGCTGCAGTCCATGGGGTTGCAAAGAAACAGACATGACTTAGCAATGGAACAACGATGTTATAAATACTGCTCAGAATTTCAGAAAAAATGCCATGTCTCATGCCACAGGGATGAGACAACATGTGCAAAGATACTGAGGAAGCTAGGCATGTACTGTCCTCCAGGAACAGAAACGGATCCACGCAAATAGTTTAAGATCAGGCTGGAATACAAAGCAGAGCTTGGATTATGCATGACCTTGTAGGATTTGGGGCTTCACATCAACAGCAATAGGAACTAAGGAGTGACAACCATATTTACATGTTAAAAAATAACACTCTGCCTTCTTAGGGCTTCCTGGTGGCTTAGTGGTAAAGAATCTGCCTGCCAGTGCAAGAGACAAGGGTTCCATCCCTGGTCCGGGAGGAGTCCATATGCCCCAAAGCAACTACGCCCATGTGACACAAATATTGAACATGTGCTCTAGAGCCCGGGAGCCGCAACTACTGAGCCCACGTGCCACAACTACCGAAGCCCGCATGCCCTAGAGCCTGTGCTCCGCAACAACGGAAGCCACCACAGTGAGAAGCACGCTCACGGCAACTAGAGAGTAGTTCCTGCTCACCGCAGCTAGAAAAAGCCCAAGCAGCAGTGAAGACCCAGCACAGCCAAAAACAAATAAATAAAATTATATATATAATATTAACTGTATAATATATAAATAATTTCTTAAAGGAAGGAAATAGGCCACTTTAGAGAGGCCTGAAGTGTAGGTGGTCTAACATACTATGTTGAGAAACGAATGCTTGTACCCACTAACTACACTTAAGTTCTTAACAATTGCTCGGGAATTTGTTGGGATTGTTTTCCACCAGATACAACACTTGTTAAGCAAGCAGAAATGAAGGTTATGGTTGGAAATGAATAACCAAGTGAGAGAAGGAAAGTGAAGAAAAATAAAAATTCCTGTGGTAATGAAAACTGAGCTTCTGGGAATCGTTATGGGCCCCAAGTAGATTCATTCACAGTAGTATGCCCTGAGGCAAACAAAGGGACCTGGAGAGACAGATCTACACCAGGAGTATGCACTGTTCTTGCTTTATATAATGTCTCCATAGGCTCCTTCATCAGAACAGAAACTTGACTTCCACTGTCAAGCATGCACCAAGGAGCCTGAATGATGATAGGAGTTATCCACTAGAGAGGCTCAAGGAATAGAAGAGAATAGGCATAGTAAAAGAAATGAGATCCCTGAAAAGCAGAGGGTTGGATTCAGAATTCATAAGAAAGAATTGACTTCCTAATACAATGGAGAATAGATATGACTAAAAATAAGTTTGTGGATGTGACAATGGGATAGTGAAGGAATGCCTGACACTTTTGTGAAGTATGAAACAAGATCTTCTACTACTAAGAGTAAAGAAAGGAGTAGGTGAGTTGAAGATTAGAAGAGGGTGGAAGCAAGTATAAACTGTTTTTCAAAGTGAGTCAGCTGATCAAAAAAATGAACTAAGATTGCTAGTTTGGCAGAGTCAGTGATCATGAATTCACATTGCTGCCAATCTGCCTGGTTTTGTGTGTTTCAGATAAAAGATTTACCAAGCCTTTCCTAATTTCTTCAGCTGTATTTAATTAATTCTTTTTTTAAACTTTAAATATTTTTCTTTTTTTAGGAAAATTGCTTTACAATGTTGTGTTGTTCTGCTGTACAACACTACCAATCAGTCATAACTACATGTATATCCCCTCCCTGTTGAGCCTCCCTCCCACCCCCACTCCATCCCAGTCATTACAGAGTGCCAGGCGGGGCTCCCTGTGTTATATAGCAGCTTCCCACTAGGTATCTATTTTACACATGGTATTGTATATATGCCAATGCTACTTTCTCAATTCTTTATTTAAGCCTCTAAACATTTTGTCCATATTTAAATCCTGCTTCTTATTACAATTCTGCATTATACTGTTTTATTTCCCTAATTAAATATTAAACCCCAGAGTAAAGAGTGATGGACTATTCATTTTTTTATCCCTGAAAGGACTTAGAACAGTTCTTTGCATGAAATGCCATATAGACATTTTTTGTACTGAATTATGAAATATATAAAATGGCTCGTTTTAAAATTTAGTTTTTAATTTTAGTCCATGCATTGTATAATCAAGAAAGATTGACAATCTAGAAATTAAACTAAAAGACAACTTAAAACCACAGTCAACCAAATTTATCTGTTAAAATCAATCTAGTTCTTTGATTAAGGACTGCTGCTGCTAAGTCGCTTCAGTCGTGTCCGACCCTGTGTGACCCCATAGACGGCAGCCCACCAGGCTCCCCCGTCCCTGGGATTCTCCAGGCAAGAACACTGGAGTGGGTTGCCATTTCCCTCTCCAAAAAATAAAGTGAAGTCGCTCAGTCGTGTCCGACTCCCAGCCACCCCATGGACTGCAGCCCACCGGGCCCCTCCGTCCATGGGATTTTCTAGGCATGAGTACTGGAGTGGGGTGCCATTGCCAAGTTTATTTTATCCTCCTACCTCAGAAACTAAAGAATGGTGACCCAGAAAAAAAATTCCACAGCATGAGAAAATGAAAATCATCATATTCTAAAAGACATATCTCAGTCATAGATTTATCCCAGCATGGAATCAGATATCTTTTTTAACTGTTTGAGAGGACATACAGACCTTTCTTTCTAGACATCTACTGCTATTACCGCTTCCCTGATGGCTCAGATGGTAAAGTGTCTGCCTGCAATGTGGGAGACCTGGGTTCAATCCCTGGGTTGGGAAGATCCCCTGGAGAAGGAAATGGAAACCCACTAAAGTACTCTTGCCTGGAAAATTCATGGACCGAGGAGCCTGGTAGGCTATAGTCCATGGGGTTGCAGAGAGTTGGACACGACTGAGCGACTTCACTTTTACTTTCTTTTACTGCTATTATCAGAGTCCTATGTTTTAATATAGTTATATAATTGAAGTTAGTTACCAGTTTTAATAAAATGTCATTATTTTAGATATCAGACTTTTATACATGAAAGTTAAGAAATCTGTAAATCCTAAATTAAAATTTTTTCCACTAGAAAATCACTGATAATGTAGGCAGCATTCATCTTCAGACAATCTATCACCCATAAAATATAATCTAATTTTATACAGGGCTTAGCAGCTAAAGCTGAAACTCCAGTACTTTGGCCACCTCACGCAGAGTTGACTCATTGGAAAAGACTCTGATGCTGGGAGGGATTGGGGGCAGGAGGAGAAGGGGACGACAGAGGATGAGATGGCTGGATGGCATCATTGACTTGATGGACGTGAGTCTGAGTGAACTCTGGGAGTTGGTGATGGACAGGGAGGCCTGGCATGCTGCGATTCATGGGGTTGCAAAGAGTCGGACACGACTGAGCAACTGATCTGATCTGATCTAGCAGCTAAACAATAACAAAATTTCACAGGGCTACATTTTGTGTGTGTGTATATGTGTGTGCTCAGTTGTGTCTGACTCTGTGATCCCCTGGACTGTAGCCTACCAGGCTGCTCTGTCCATGGGATTTCCCAGGCAAGAATACTGGAGTGGGTTGCTATTTCCTTCTTCAAGGGATCTTCCCAACTCAGGGATCAAACCCATGTCTTTTGCATGTATCTCCTGCATTGCCAGGCAGATTCTTTACCACTGCATCACCTGGAAAGCCCAAGGCTATGTTCAGTTCAGTTCAGTTGCCCAGTTGTGTCTGACTCTGCAACCCCATAAATGTAGCATGCCAGGCCTCCCTGTCTATCACCAACTCCTGGAGTTTACTCAAACTCATGTCCATCGAGTCAGTGATGCCATCGAGCCATCTCATCCTCTGACGTCCCCTTCTCCTCCTGCCCCCAATCCCTCCCAGCATCAGGGTCTTTCCCAATGAGTCAACTCTTTGCATGAGGTGGCCAAAGTATTGGATTAACTACTACAGGCTATATTAACTCTTGTAAATAAACAAACAGAAACCTCAGTAAGATTGAATTGGGAGACCAGAAGGGGGAGCTCCCATGCCCTGCAATGTGACCAAAGCCCAACAGTAAGCAGAGACTCCTCTTCTTTCCTGGCAAGAACTCAACCAATGAAAAGCCATGGACTCTGTTTACAGCAGCCCTCTCAACTTCCTTTTCCTCTCTATAACATAAAATGTTTTCCTTCACTGGCAGGTGGGACTTAGACTTGAGTTTCCATGGTAGCTGGCCACAAATTGCAATCTTCTGCTGTTCCCAAATAAATTCATCTTTTCTAGAGAAATATCTGACAGTTTTGAATAAAAAATGCTTCCTGTCATATGGGTAAACAAAGGATGTTGCCATCAAGCTGCTCCTGACAGTGAACCCTGAGGAAACTCAGGATGGAGACAAATGGGGCTGCCCCTGCTGGCAAGCCCTCAGTGGCTGCAACCACCCACAACGGTGCACCCTGAGGGAACTCAGGATGGGAAACCAAGGACACTGGCTCTTGATAGCTAAGGTGCACATCAAAGAAATGATTTTCAATGAGCCCTGGTTCTTGCATCTTCCCATATATAGAAAAGTGCTAAATTCCTTAAGATATCCAGTTTTCTTTAATTCATCTTTTGATGTTCCCACTACCTTTGTTGTAAGAACCCCTATATATCCTGGCTCCTCCCTTACATTTTCAGGGCAGAGTGATCTGAGAGGCTATCTTCTAGGCTTGAAGTCCTTGGAAAACAGCTGAATAAAACAGAATTCTCAACTTTCAGGCTGTGTGGGTTTTTTTGTTTGTTTGTTTTCTTTTCAGTCAGCACAGTGTATTTATTTCAGGTCAACACTCTTAACACCTTTTTAAATCTTAAATCTGTATTTCAAAATGGACAGGTACTTCATATATATCCTTTTCATAATTATTTTCTTGATATTTCAGACAAAATGTCAAGCATTTGATATTTATTTTTGAACAAGAATTACAACTAATGCACTAAAAGAACACTAGTAGGTACCTGCCATAGTTAATTTTATGTGTCAGCTTGACTGGCCAGGGTGCCCAGATTAAATATCATTTCTGGGTGTGTCTGTGAGGGTATTTCTGGATGAGATTAGTACTTGTATCAGTGTGGGTGGGCATCTTTTAATCTGTTGAGCGCAGGAAAAGAACAAAAGGCAGAGGAAAGATGAATTTGCCTTTTTTTTTTTTTCCGCCTCACTGAGCTGTTCTTATCTCATCTTCTCTTGACTTTAGACTGGGATTTATACTATTGGTGCCTCTGGTTCTCAAGCTTTTGGACTCAGACTGAATTAGACCATTGGTTTTCCTGGGTCTCCAGCTTGGGGCAGACTGTGGGATTTCTCAGTTTCCATAAACATATGTGAATTCCTCATAATTAAAAGAAAATTTGTATCTCCCTCCTTTCTTATCTATCTCCTACTGATTCCATTTCTCTGGAACCCTAATACAGCTGACTCTTGAACAACACAGGTTTGAACTGTACAAGTCCACTTATATGCAGATTTTTTTCAGTAAGTACATGAGGCAGACAAGCTCTGCCCCAGGCTAGTGGATGGGCTCAGAGCTAACCAGGTCCACTGAGGCTGGGCTTGAGTAATCCGAGCATGGACCTTGCTGAGATGCACAACCTCTCATCAGAGTATTTTGTACCTTTCCTAGACACAGTGCCAAGGCAGGCAGAGATGTGGCCAGGTTCTAAATGAAGACAGCCTCTCTTAACTCCCTGTATCCACTGTCCATATCCAAAATGATACTCCACCAAATTTTTAAAAAGATAAACATTGTTCAGTTTATTTAGACTAAATCTGAAATGAAGAATTCTCTCCCCCTGGACTTGACACTGCTGGGGTTTTCCTGAACCTAAGTCCCAGTTTTGATATTTACTAACCAGATAACTGGGCTTCCCAGGTGGTGCTAGTGGTAAAGATCTACCTGCTAATGCAGGAGATAAAAGAGACCAGGTTCGATCCCTGGGTCAGGAAGATCCCCTGGAGGAGGGCATGGCAACCCACTTCAGTATTCTTGCCTGGAGAATCCCAAGGACACAGAAGTCTGGCAGACTACAGTCCTTAGGGTCACAAAGAGTCGGACACAACTGAAACGACTCGACACACATGCACAGTATAACATAATGCAAGGTTAGTTGAACCTATGAATTCAGAACCACAGAGGGACAAATGTAAAGTTATACTCAGATTTTCAACTGCATTGGGATACCCTTAATCCCTGTGTTGTTCAAGGGTCAACTGTAAACATTCTCACAACTAATGTAAATACAGACTTTTATCTGGAACTTCCCTCAATGTAACCTACCAAATACCAAAAGTAAATATATATTTTTGAAATATCCATTACTGCCATAATATAAAAAGTTGATATTTATTGTAAATTTCTGAAATCCTTCATAAACCAACCATTATTTGATTAAACAAACAGTGGAAATTTTTGTTGGGAAATATAGTTTTTGTACATTAGTATCAGAGAAATTCACATAACTGTATTCAAACAAAAGACCAGTTTAGGTTATTTTCAGACCATGACTACATAACTTACGTTTAAAATCCCACTGGTTCCCTCTGAACTGATATACTTCAGCGGTGAGTTCTCTAGTTCTGCTAAAAAAATAATCATAGAAAACCAAACAAAAGCCAAAAAATGAAGTTATATTTCAATATGGACTGCAGCTATTTAATTGTATTAACCTGAAAACTTATAAATAAATACACTGTTAGAGATTAGCACTGTGCAAGCTGTTAGCTATCAATGTGAACTCTCCCTGCTTTTCTCGGTTGCCCAGCATCATTTTAGTTCCCTCTCATTTATAAGTGGGTAAAGGTAAAAAATGCCAAGTAAGTACAAAGAGAAGTGATTTTTTGCATAGTATTTAAATTTTTATTACAAGTTTCTAATGTTTTTTCTCATGAGTAGCTATTAATACAACAGTGTATTTCTTTTTCTATTTCTAGGTAAAGCTTCAAGGAAACAGTAAGAACATCTCCTAGTCAGTACTACTTTATTTGAAAAAGGCTTAAGTAAACACTAATTAAAATATTTGGGATCTTAGTTGGGTCAAACACTTCTCTAACTGAAGTCCTTAAAATACAAAGATTTTCTTTTAATTTTTTTATTTACCTAGGATTCTAAGACACACAAGAAACCAAGACGTTGTATCTTTCCTTCAAATTATACACTACACACATATTTAAAATATTGATAATTAAAATACTTAGAAGTTTCATTAAATACACGACTACTTGTAATAAATTTAGGAATTGAAAGCATTACTAGTACACAAAAAAATTGCTAAAATAAAATTCTAGATTTTTTTAAAACAATACAGTCTGTTACTTATCTAAAAGACAATGATACATTTACTTCTTTCTTAACTATTCAAATGGTTGTATTTGCAGAGAATTTTTAGGGCAGTGACACTACTCTGCGTGAAATTAGAGTGGTGGATACATGTCATTTGTGTATTTGTATAGAATGTACAACATCTATACATTTGTATAGAATGTACAACATAAAGAGTGAACCCTAATATAAACCATGGACTTTGGGTGATGATATGTCAATGAAGGTTCAGTGATTTTAAGAAATATACCACTATAGTGCAAGGTGTTGATAGCAAGGAAAGCTGTGTAAATGTGGGGGTAGAGGGTATATGAGAACTCTCTGTACCTTCCTCTCAATTTTGCTGTGAATCTAAAACTGCTCTAAAAAAATAAAGTCTATTTTTTTAAATTGTTTTAAATGACTGCCATGTGTCTTAAAGACTCAAAACACCTCCTCTCAAGGTGATTTCTCTTGAAAGTCCATGAGTACTCACCAATATGCCATTTTTCACAAATCTAAAAAAAAATTATTTCAAAAAGCAGAGTGTCAGAGAGTACCTGTCAACACCTCCAGTATACCATAACTCTAGAAGCAGAAGCAAAGGGCATGTCAACTATGCATGTTTTGTAGCTTGAGGAGGTGGTACTCAGGAAAAGGGGAATTAGTGTTTATTTGGGAAATCTTAACTGATGCTGGGAAAGATTGAAGGTGGAAGGAGAAGGGGACGACAGAGGATGAGATGGTTGGATGGCATCACCTACTCAATGGACATGAGTTTGGGAGTTGGTGATGGACAGGGAGGCCTGGCGTGCTGCAGTCCAGGGGGTTGCAAAGAGTCGAACACAACTGAGCGACTGAACTGAACTGAACTGAATGAGATATACAGAACAAGAATTAGAAAAAAAAAAAAAAGGGGGGCATGCATAAATTACAGCAAAGTATACTTCTGACCTAAAATATCACTATTTATCTGTTGGCATGTGTGGGACAAGGTAAGAGAGAAAAAAATAGAAGATGAATCACTTAGACTACCCATTAGCAAAAATAAAGTCATATTTTCCAAGATCAGGAATGGTGTCACTGATTTCTCCAAATGTGTTTTTTTGATCACAGCTTGTCTGACCAACTAAATTGAAATTATCCCTACATATTGAGTTGTAGTGAGTACCGGAGAAAAACTGTAACAGAAAATATGTATTTGCTACATAATGTTATCATGTATGGTCAGTTTTAAAACATAGGAAAATATTCTAATGTTGTGGATTATAGAACAAGTAATTTATATTTAAAAAACTAAAAACAAATAAGTGATTATCATAAAATATTGAATTTGTTATTTAAGTTCAATTAATTCTGCTAATTAGGATGGGCTATATGGATGATAACCTTACAGAAAAATGTGTGTACACTGAATTTCCAATTAAACTTCAACCTTATGGTGTTTTCATTTATTCTATTCTTGCCAAAATGTAGTTTTCTATGTCTGAGATTTCTTAGAGATAAACAGCTTATAAAGCGGCAATGTGACAACTTATGGGTAAATAATGATAAACATAGGCCACAAAGTTTCCCCAAATAAGAAGAGTTGAAGTGGTTCAATTTATTTTTGCTTTCTGAGGGAAAATATGTAGCAAGGAGTTAAAACAGTAGAGTTAAGCTATAATCAATAATGACTAGCACTGAAACAGTGGCAGTCTTCTATATGTCCACTTGTACTAACAGAGACTTGATATATTGGATTTTTAATATCTATGTAAAGCTTTAAAATACTCATAACCATTATACAGCAGTAACTATCTATGACTGATATTCCTACTGACTTTATAATTTATTTAGTTGCCCTACTGTCTAAAACATTTCCTTTACTTTGGGTATCTGATATAATTCATCCCATTTTTTACCAAGTTTAATTTTCTATTAGATCCATTATATTACTGTAATATGGCCTCCATAAATAAATGTACTGATTTGTTTCTTTAAATTGGTAGCAAATTAAAATCATAAGTCCTCGAAAAGAATGCCAAGTTCATCACCAAATTAATGTGCGGCATCTTCAAGATGGATTTAATTTGTGCCACTTAACAACAACCTTTTCTGGATGTGTGACTGTCTCTTTCCACTGGCTCACTGCTTCAGTGTTATTACTGTCTTCACTTATCCAAATCTGTAAAGGAATAGTACAGTCATTTAACTTAACACAATAATGGTAACTGAGTTCATACAACTGATTACTCTCACTAACGAAAGACAATTGGAAGTTTGGGTTACCTATTTTCAACTAAACATATTTCCATTTTTCCAAAAGTTTGTCTCTTTGAAACTTAAATTTTAAAACACTTAATCTAGTCACTGAAGACTATTTTATATCACTCAATTCAATTTAAAAATTCAATGTGAGATATTACAGAATCATTTCCTCCAAAACAGTTTTTAGTATCCTTTCTTAGGCAATTAACCTAGAAGCTCAACTTAAGACTGATTCCAACCACTTAAAAACATTTTTGTAAATACTAATTGAGACTAATTATAATTTAAATTGATTGGTGTGTGCTAAGTCGCTTCAGTCGTATCCAACTCTTTGCGACCCTATGGACTGTAGCCCACCAGGCTCTTCTGTCCATGGGATTCTCCAGGCAAGAACGCTGGAGTGGGTTGCCAGGCCCTTCTCCAGGGGATCTTCCTGACCCAGAGACTGAACCTGCATCTCTGACATCTCCTGCACTGGCAGGCAGTTTCTTCACCACTAGCGCCACCTGGGAAGCTGCAAATTGATTGGTAAGGAATGTGTATTTTAAGTACCTTTATATTAAATACAACTGTAATTTTAATTGAAATCTAATAAATCTAATCTAAATGAAATCATTCTTGATCCATAACTTTCAATAAACCTATCACTTATGTAACTTTAGATAGCATATGTGAGTGAACTTGGAAAAACTGTAAAGCATTATGCAAATATAAGTTATCACATTATATGTTATGTATCATGGAGGCAAGGTGAACAAGGAAACAAACTTGAATTCTCAACTCAGCCATAGCACTAACAAATGATGTTACTTTGGAGTTAACTTCTTTGAAACTCGGTTTCTAATTCTTCTAAATAAATAAATTGGAGCAGGTCACTTCAAAAGGTTTGTTTTTCAAACTTTTCTCTTTTAATTTCTTGGTCTGAAGAACTTTCCTTCAAATAAAATCATATAAAGAATCCCAATATATAAAACATAACAGGAAAGTGCTTTGGCTAATAGACGAGTGGGAGATCTTGTTTCCACATGTGGCTACCTGACCAGGGTGGCTCCCTGAGGCTCCCAGAGGAGCCAGAGGCAACAGATAACCAACAGGAACCTTTCCAGAGTTATTCTTAACTACAATCTCAACTGAGAAAGCGGCATCACCAAAAAACATTATTCTGAAAATTATTTGTCAGGTAAATCTCCTATTCCTTTCATACATGGTAGTTGAGACTTAATGATACAGGAAAACTTTACAGGCCCCATGACTTTGAAAAGTATGCTAGTTATACTAATTCTTGAGTTCAAACTCTTTTCCAAATAAGAATAAATGGAGAACCACAAAAATGTAATATTTTTCACAAACATTTTAGGTAGAATATATGAAGTCAGTTAATATCAATCTTTGAAAATTCACATATAATTTGAAGATTCATGTAAAGCACTAATAACATCTTGCTGTCAAACAGAAGCTTTTAAAACTAATAATACAGATTTTGGAATTTAAATGTGAGTCAAACAACTGTAATTAGGATAAAAAATAATATACACCTAATACAATGTACCCAATAAGAGAAAAAAAGAACTACAAAAGGAAACAAGTTCCATAGGATTGGCAAGTAAGTAAGTGTTATGCAGTCTTATAAAAATTGCCAAGAATTTTAAAATAGGTTAATCCAGATAACAATATTGACTAAATAATATCACAACCACTGTTAAGATCAATGTTTTCTAGGAATTCAGCTTTACCACAATGGAGCTAATAGCATACAACCATTAAAATGAACATGACACAATAAAGCAAGCGTTAAGAAATCTGATTCAAATACTTAAGAGTTTCCTCTTTCACAAGGAGAGTATTGAAAAACTCAGGGAAAAAAACTCATTTTAAAAATCCTGGTTGCTCAGAAATTAAAACTATTTTTGTATTAAAGCCAAAAGTCTGACAATATTTGATTTTTGCGGTAAATATTTTTCCTGCAAACTTTTTTTATAGTAAATGTTTTTTTGAGTTTTGCATTGAATTTAACTTTTGATTTCACTCTATTCAGCCTCAGTTTTAACCTATTTTTTTGTTAACCAACTGTTTAAATGCTACTGTTTAAGTGCAAGGAAAGAATATGAGATAAAACTGCCTACTAACCTGTCCCACAAAGTGTCTTCTTCCTACAGAGCTTCGACTATAAAGCTTAATGAGAAAAATAATTTCTTTTTCACTCTGTATAAGTGGAAAAATCATAGTCTCTCCCCACTTTACTCTTCCATTGGAGGCCTTCAGTAAGCGTGTCTTCTTCTTATAAATCAACTCTCCTGAGCTAAACATTGCCACTTTCACAAAAAAACCTAAAGAATAAGAAATTTTGATAAATAAAATTTTAAATGTCATATAGAGATATAATCCATATATTTGTCATAAAATAACAAAATAAGTACTTTTAAAGATCTGATGAGTTACTACCATTAAGAGAAAACTTCTCTAGTAAACTTTACAATTACTATTGTAATTTACAAATAACTACTGTCACCTAAATGAATCTAATCTTCCTCTACTGCCATTAAAGACTGGAATTGTAGGCATAAATAACAATCAGCAGTAAAGGAGTACACACTGAAAAGGATTATACAAAAGAGAAGTGCCAACTCCTTGGAGAGCTAAAGGAATTATTTCACAATTTATATAAGTAAAATTATTTGCTGAGACTCCAGAAGTTAAACACCTGCCCACTAGAGAAAATCTATTCTTTAAGTAAATTTGAGATGTAGAGCTTCCAGTAATGGTAAAATAGCTTACACAAACCAACTTTTCATAGATTATGATTATAAACTGGGGAAAATATTAAAAACAATTGTTCAAGACACTAAACACAGACCAGAAACAGAAAGAAACTATACGGGTGTCACCTCTTAAAAGATGGGAAGCACACTAAGTAAAATTCGGGTTTATACAGCATTCACCTAAGGCTGCCCCCCAATCTGACATACAGTGCTTACAGCTCAAGCAGAAAGTGCAGTCTGACTAATTCGAGAAGTGATGGTATAGAGATGGGGCTGCCAGACAACAAGAAAGTGAAGAGTTTAGGAGGCAGCCACAAAGTGAGAATTGAGGCTGACCAATATTTATAAAATGGAGATCACTGATAATCCTGATTACCATTAGCCGTTTTGATTAAAGGAAGACACATGTTAATGTATTAAACTGCACTGTTTTTTCCTTGTTTCCTAGACTTAACCTTTTACGGTCCTGGTAATTTAACTTACTCTTTTAATGCCAAGTTGGACTTTACTTATTTTTTATTTTATGATTTTTCCATTTACCTACATAAATAATGGTAGTCTATAGCTATTTTTTGTGTATGCTATCCTTTCCGTTTTGATGTCAAGAATATGCTAACCTCATAAACCATCTTTTTCCATCTTTTTTTCGTTCTGTGGAACAGCTCATATAGAAAAGGAATTACACGTTCCTTGAAAGTTTAGTAGAATCTGCCAGTAAAATCATCTTGGCCCCTGTTTCTGTTAGAGGCAGTTCTTAAAGTGCTTTTACATAGTTACAGTATTGTTCTATTCAGACTCTTCCCTCTTCTGGAGTGAATTCCAACATTTTTTTTCTTAGAAAATCATTTATTTTATATAGCTATTCAAATGAACTGGTATCATTATAAATGGTGTTATCTTATTTTTGAATCTCTTATGAATTTAAAATTATATCCTCTTCCTTGTTCATGTTTTCTTTTATTTTTTGCTTGATCCAGCCTTCTATAGGTTTATCTATTTTAATATTCTTTCCAAAGGAACAATCTTTTGGTTTTATTAATTTTGTGAGGTTTTTGTTTTCTCCATATTTATCAACTCCAACTTTAGCTTTAATTTCTATTTCTAACTTCCTTTGTGTTTGCTGTTGTTTTCCTAGTTTCTTGAATTGTGCTCAACTATATTAATTTTCAATCTTTGTAGTTACAGTAGACATCATTGCTTCTGCCTACCTCCAGATATTTTCTTTTCTTCTAGTAGGAATAAGGAACACTTTTACCCCCACTCTTAGCCCTTTAGGTAGGACTGACCTCAAACCTCCCACTCTAGGAGTAGCCATGTGAACCAGGGCTAGACAACCAAAATGTCAGAAACTCTGAATATACTCAAAGGCACAAGGTGAGAAAGTGTTTTAAGGTTTGTGTTTTTTCAAGATTTTCAAGGTGTGAGTTAGTTTTTTAAAATTAAGTTTCGAGTTAGCAGAGTATCCAAAAAAGGGCATAGACCTAGAGAGAGGATACACCATCTAGGCTGGTGAAACATACCTGACAGTCCTCTGGACACTCAACCTATATTAACTAATGAGATAAATAAAGAATAGCATCAAATGCAAGAAGGTCACAATTGGATAAGAATCAAGAGAGGAGTGGGTTAACACAATGGCTAAAATTTGAAATCCAATAAAGTAATTTTAAGTTGAAAGGTAAGTATATAAGTTAAATAATAAAAATAACTAAGATTATAATCTTCACTGTAAGAAATGTAGGAAAAATCTATCTGTTATAAATATTTTCTGAAGATTTCACTTTAAACCACTTTGACATACTTACTCAAAGTTAGGGGTGTTGATGAACTTGGAAGGTACTGTGCCTCAAGAATTTGTAACTGAATTCTGCTATTCACTGCTTGAAAACAAGTCCCTAGTTCAAGTTCTGCGTGGCAAACCTGCATATTAAAAAAGTGTTATTTGGTAATTAAGAATAAAGTTTGGGGATATTTCAAAATTCAAAAACAAAGAGCTAAGGCTAGACATTCCCAGGTGGCGCTAGTGGTAAAGAACCTGCCTGCCAACCTAGAGACACAAGTTCAATCCCTGGGTTGGAAGATCCCCTGGAGGAAGGGATGGCAACCCACTCCAGTATTCTTGCCTGGAGAATCCCTTGGATAGAGGAGCCTGGCAGGCTATAGTCCATAAGGTCACAAAAAGTTGGATACGACTGAAATGACTCAGCATGAACACATGCTCTTTACTGTCATACAAAGCTAAGTATTAAAAGAGAATGCTAAATGTCATGAAGTCTGTCAGTATAAAGTACTTACTGACTTTCATAAATTCTGATAATGTAAATTTCACATATATACTGAACCTTCAAAATCAGGGAGACCAAAGACATGCAAATTAAAAAAAAAATTAAATTCCTAAGCAGTTTAAGTAGAGAAAATGTCAGAGAAATAAACACCACAAGAGCACATTTTCAAAAGACTTAAACGTAGTCATGGGAATAATCTTTTCAAGTGACTGAAATATGATAATATGATATATGAATATATGAAATATGATAAAAATGTTATATATGAAACACATCATTAGTTTTTCCAGTTGTAGAAATCAGAGGTAGTGCTACCAAAATCAGAAGACAAAGGATTATTACAATGAACAGATTTGTTGATTAAAAGTTGAATTACTATGCTAAATGGAAGTAAGCTGATGACGAAAATTGGCAAGAAGGAAGCTAGTGAAAGTGATGAGCCAGTAAATAACAAGGAAAAGGTCAAATAAAGTCTGAGACAAACAATAAAATGAAGGAAATTTAGAAAGGGGGAGAAGCTAAAATGTGCTCTTCAGTATTGCTGAATACTAAGAGCAGAAGAAAGTGAGTAATCTGCCTTACACAAGCGAACTTACTTACATGGATTCCAGGGTTCTTGGAGTAAAAAATAGAAGAAACATGAAGTCAGCCAACACAAAAACATTACTGTTCACATGTTGAAAAGAGTAAATATAAGATTAAAGAAAGAACATAATGTTAACAGATGTCACTAGGGTCAGCATAGATAAACACAAAAGTCTTGGCTAGTGTTGATTCCAACAAAGTTACAGAACAGCTGACCGATACTTCATCAAGTGATTTATATTTGATAATTACCCCAGTAACTGACATATGGATCAGAAAGAAAAGAACCTTTTTATGTACATGCTATTGACTGAATCTTGGATAGTTTCTAAACATGATATTCTGTAATGGTCAAAATGGCCAAAATTGCTCATGCCTTAAGAAATCAAAAGATACAAAGTGAATCACTTAAAAGTTTAAAGTCAACTGTTGAGGTCACTCCTTCTTGAAAAATCTAAAATGATGATAAAAGTTGTCTATTTGGCAATAATTGCTGAATTCTAATAAATAAAAGCAAATTGCTTTTGCTTTTAATAAGAATGGATTAATCTTTTTAGGTGGACTAATTCAATAGCCATAAATAAAATACCTTTGCTGATTAAAAGAACAAATGCTGCCATCCATTTAAAAGTTATTTATTGTTTACAAAACACAAAGGAAACCAGGATAACATTTTTTCATTCATTTTTTCATTATGGTTTTCTACCCTTAATATAACAGATGAAAATACTGAAAGATGGCAAAACTTCTCTTAGAGTTACACACTGGTAGAGTTCTCACAAAACAGAGCAGCATTCAGCAGTGGGTTTACCATTTCTTACCAAGGTTATTTCACAAATTCAATTTATACTCCAATATATTAATTCAGATCATGAAAAACTATTCAAAGTGGTTTTCAACATCACAATAACCAATAACTTAAAATTCTAATCAATTAGTAACTATATATTAAAAGCATTTTTAATGATCTCCATTCCTGAATAATGTATCATTTTTTTAAAGAAAAGAAAATCTTTTTTGTCCTTCCTGGAATGACTGTTGAAAGTGAAAAGTTCAGCATAATTAGAGAAATCCCTTATCTGGTGATTTTTGAGAATATCTTCTTAGGGGACAATACAGTGTTGATGAAAGATATTTTCACATATTGAGGTATATAGAATGATTAGAAGTCATTCTAGTTTATATATGAATTAACTTGACTTTTATACTGATTAAAATAGCCCATTTTGGCCTATCAAGTATACATTGTATATCTGCTTTAATTATTAAAGCCAAGTGTGCACTGATCACAAGTAAAGAATAGCCATGTTAAAAATAAAGATTAAATGCCTCCTTTCCTGGGAAGCCATTGCTGGTCCTCCTTCAATGATAAGACTCCCCTCCCAGGAGCCAAGGCCATACTGACTTACTGTGCACATGCTCTTTTTTTTTTTTTCCTAAACCCTGAAGGAATGTATCCCTGACTTGTTTGACGTTCTATATTCTGATAAGATATTAAAACAGTGCTGAAAACCATGCTTCTCCTGAGCAATTCCTCAGTTATCTGAGAGGCTGTCTTCCAGGCTATAGCCCTCAGTTTGGCTCAAACAACACTCGTTTCTACCACAGACTGTTTATTGATTTTTTCTCATCAATGTGGTAAAATTAAGACAGGTGGCTCTGGAATCAGAATGCCTCCATTCAAATCCTTCTTCCCCAACAAAAGGCTATATAAACTCAGGCAAATGCTTCAGGGTTTTGGTCTCCACAATAGGGGTAACAAGAGCAGCAAGCTCATTAAGTTCGTTGTGAGCATTAAATCACTTAGGACCAAGTTAGTCGTATGTGAAGTTTCTTCAAACATCAGATATTAAATAAGTCTTCAGGGATACCTTGTCTCTTGCACACTATTCAACACAGAAATTTGAGTTGTCAACTATTTGTTAAGGTCAAAAGCTTGGTGGTGAAGAAATTAATAGCCCTACATGGAAGTTCTGCTGTTCATGATGTCCCTGTGAAGGATGGATATGTAAGTGTGTCTCTTTCAATGTCACAATTAGAATATCAATTTTCCTCTTCAACACAAGAAACAAAGCATATTATTCTTGCTTTTAGTCAATAATATGAACAGTAATATAAATACACTGATCAAAGATAGCCCAAAAGCCCTTCCTTCAAGCCATCTATCTTTGCATCCCTAGCACATGGCATACAAAATGTTTATAAAAGATCTCTGATATGCAAAATGTAATTGTAGAAACTGTGCTATAATCATTCATCCTGATTCTCCAAGGCAGATTCAGATTATAATGTCTCAATTCCCCAGAAAATACATTTGCTGAGTTATCTTCTGATATACTCTACCAGCCTTTAAAGGTTTAATCTATTGATTATCCATTTAAATAGTAATATGTGTCTTCTGTAAAATATGGTTGCAAATTATTGTCTACTAATCCAGTTAAGTGATAAACTCCTGTCACAGTTTCAAAACAAATTTGCTATTTAACAGAAAATAGTAATCTAATTTAGCATGCTTTCATTCATCATTTATTCTTTCCTATCAACCTACATACAAATGTTCAATGCCAAGAATATGACAGGCCCTTACTAAGGGTATAGTAAAATATGAAGAAAAAAGATGGAAGCTCAGGTCTTATTTTCTTTTTAAAATAGTGACTTAAATAATTCTGAAAGTGAAGTGACAGTTGCTCAGTCGTGTCCGACTCTTTGCAACCCCATGGACTATACAGTCCACAGAATTCTCCAGGCCAGAGTACTGGAGTGGGTAGCCTATCCCTTCTCCAGAGGAACTTCCCAACCCAGGAATCAAACCAGGGTGTCCTGCATTGCAGGTGGATTCTTTACTGAGCTATCAGGGAAGCCTAAGTTATAGTAAATGCTGTAAAGAAAACAGATTTGGTATGAAAACAGAAAATAAAAGATCAGAAATAACAAGATTTTTCAACTCTTCTTGATTATAGTAAATGTTCGTTCTTTACTTTTAATCCCTAATTTCACTTCAATTCAGTGGTTCTTAAGCAAAGCTACACATGAAAATCACCTGAGTAACGTGAAAATTACAAATGCCTCTGGCTCACTCCTCCCCAAATTCTGATTTAATGGTTTAAGTGTAGACATGTTTAACAGCTTCGCATGTGATTCTAACGTGTAACCAGCTTAAGAACCACTTCAAGTCACCTTAAATATTTTTGAAAACAGGTAAAATATGACTCCTAAGTAAACTTAAAATCACATGAAAGTTTGACCTTAAAAAGGGTTATGACTGATTTATATATATGTTATCCTAACACAGAAACTACATAATTAAATCATTAGGAATTCCTAGACAACTTAAAGAGTGTTCAGCTGGTTAACTGAAAGAAGCAACTATTGGGCCTCAAAAATCAATCAACACTATAGACAATCATGTCCTTCACAAAAAATATACAGCTGGAAGATCCTCCATTCTACTCAATTTATGGATAGATACAGTAACTACTCATGACTAAAACTTTCCTAACTTATTTCAAGGCAATCTCCCATTGAGTTTGGAGTTTATAATTCTTTCTTGCTTTCCCTATGTTATCAGCTACCTAAAAAAAAAACAAAAAAATAAATAATTTTTAAAAAGTATTCACTTTTAGGGTTATTATGTTGAAGTGCCCTGCTGTGCTTGGTCACTTCAGTCGTATCCAACTAAGCAACCCCATGGACCTCAGCCTGCCAGGCTCCTCTGTCCACAGGATTCTCCATACAAAAATACTGGTGGGTTGCCATGCCCTCCTCTAGTGGAGCTTCCTGACCCAGGGATCAAACAAACCTGTGTCTCCTGCATTGCACGTGGATTCTTTACCACTGAGCCACTGGGAAAGCCCATTATTTTTAAGTATGAAACATTAATAAAACAGGTATTAGGAGAAGGTAAGCCTATTGTGACTTTTCAATGGAGAAAGAAAAGCAGCTCTGTTAACGTTTTATCAATTTCAAAAAAGTTAAATAATGACATAATTATTACTTTTTTACATTACATTTATGTTGTTATTGCTTGAGAGCCTTCCTAATCCTCCAGTATATTCTCATGCTCAAATTATACTCCAAAAAAAAATTCATCCAGTAAATAATTCTAAAAACGTGAAATACTTTGACATTACATATTATATCACTTACAGAAATTTTTGAAGGTGGTGATATGTCCAGAGAGTAATCCATCTCCTGTGTGCTAAGAGTTCTGAGTGACAATGAGCATTCTCCAATGGTTTTCTTTCTGGGAGTTTGGGTTTGAATCTTAAATACAAGTCTCACAGTTTGTAGACTTTGGAGTTTAATAGAAAATACAAAAGTTTCCATAAATTCAATATTCTAAAATAAAAATAAATAAAAATATAAAACATGTAAATAGCATATTTTAAAAAGGGTCATATGCCAACACAATATAAGTAAAAATAACATTTTATAATCTAGGAAAGGCAAATTTAATATTTTTATAATAACAAAATAAATATTTTAAAATGAAAATGAGAATGGCCATGACTTGTTTTTCCAAAATTTATTCTAGCTACTATTTGTCTTAGTTTCACAAATCCTTCTAATTACTTAGGAATTTCAGTATTAACACCAGAATATAGCTTTTTCCCTTTTCAGATATGAGGTTGTTCTCCATCTTTGGTTCTGGAGCATCATTCCTACTGTTCACCACAGTTCTTCAACAGTTAATGAGAGTACTTCAAGACTCTCATGCAAGCTCTCTCTGTATGCAAAATCTAACTTGTTCACATTTAGAGACTTGAATTACTTCCTTAAAGGACCTAGTCTGTCTAATGCTTTTCCCATCTAATGTGGGGGTTAATTTATCTTTACTCTTTCCAAAATGAAAATTGATCTCCTTGACAGAGAAGACAAAGCAAAATATGAGTTTCAAGTTCTACCTTCTCTGATAATCTTCCACTGCAGGCAGCAAGTGTTTTCCATGCGCAGACTATTTTCAGATGTTCTTTTTATTTTTTAAATCCTTGGCTTACTGTGAACTAACATCTTCTTGACATTAGACTGTTTTTTGATTGTAAATGTCCTTCTTTCCATCTTTAGTGCATCTTTTTGAAGGGGAATTTTTTTTGCCTTTAGATATCTGGGCAACTAACATCAATGTTTTAGATACTGTGCCCAAGTGTTCACTTTTATTACAATCACTTATATCTGTGTACAGAATTGTGTTTCTGAGAGTCTCCCAACCACCTGAGCTGTCTTTTTCTTTCTGTCTCAAACCATAGATCACATCAATAACACAGTATACATAAAATGTTTAATTTTTAAATTCATATGCAATGAGCTTATAAATGAAGTAAGTGAGCTGGTTTACACTGTCATAATAGAGGACTCCTAAACAACTTGATAAATAATAAATTTTAAAATATTCCACGCAAGTTTTAATATGAAAACATTTCCCCCTAACTTTTCCCAAGTTGGCTTAGTTTTATTTGAAAGTCAAAAAGTTTAATTTGGGAAATATTCATCTGTGAGTGTCAGGATTAAAATTAGAGTTAAGATTTATTTCCATCCAGACTTTCTACAATGCATATTTTCATAAAGTAAGATCCTAATATAACACATAAATTTTGGTTACTGCCTTTTCACTTATTAAGAACATTTTCCCATGTCCTTAAAAACTCTTCCTAAGCATTATTTTTTCATGGCTGCCTAATATTTTATCACATGGTGTTATGGTTCGAATTGTGTCCCCCTGCTAAAAGTTATGTTGAAGTCCTAACCTTCAGTAAGTCAGAATGTGGCCTTATTTGAAAATAGGGTCATTGAAAATGCAATTTGTTAAGTTAAGATAAGGTTACACTGGATAGGTGGACCTCTAATCCAATATAACAGGCATCCCTGTAAGAAGATAGCCATGTGACATATAGAGACACATGGAGATGAAAGTCACGTAGCTAGGTGAAAATGAAAGTCAATGATTAGAGTGAAGCCCAGGAATGACAGGGATTGCTGGTCATCACCACAAGCTAGGAGAGAGGCATGTTAGAGATGGATCAGATTCTCCTTCAGAGAAGCAACCAACATTGCTGGCACTTTGACTTCAGACTTTCTCCAAAACTGTGAGAGAGAAATATTTGTTCTAAGCTACCTAGTTTGTAATACACCAATTATAAGAAACTAATATACATGGTATACCATGAGTTTTCTCAATCATTCTCCTATGACAAACATTTAGATAGTTTCCAGCTTTCAGCCTATGAACAAAACCGCCAGAAATACTTTATACATATTTTGTTTGCATCTCTATTTCCATGAAGTGATCCAAGTAGAAACACTATGTTAAAACCTATAAATATTTGAAAGTTTTTTTCCGTTAAAAAAATTGTTTATTGAGATACAGTTGATTTACAATGTTGTGTTAGTTTCTGATGTACAGCAAAGTGATTCAGTTATATATATATATTCTTTTTCATATTCTTTTCCATTATGGTTTATTATAGGATATTGAATATAGTTCCCTATGCTATACAACAAGACCTTCTTGTTTATCTATTGCATATATAGTGTTTTATCTGTTGTTGTTGTTTAGTTGCTCAGTCGTGTCCAACTCTTTTGCAAACTCATGGACTGTAGCCTGCCAGACTCCTCTGTCCATGGAATTTTCCAGGCAGGAATACTGGAGTGGGTTGCCATTTCCTCCTCCTGGGCATCTTCCTGACCCAGGGATCAAACCTGCCTCTCTTGTGTCTCCTGCACTGGCAGGCAGATTCTTTACCACTGAGCCTGATAACCCCAAACTCCTAATTTATCCCTCCCCAACCCGCTTTGCCTTTGGTAATCATAAATTTGTTTTCTGTCTGTGAGTCTGTTTCTGCTTTGTAAGTAAGTACACTTGTAACATATTTTAGACTCCACATATGAGTGATATCATATGATATTTATCTCTCTGACTTATTTCACTGTATAATCTTATTTTAAAATTTTAATATATATTGTCAAAATAATTGCCAAAATAACTTTATAGGCTAGAGTGCTCATAAAACTTTCCTAATTTTAATAAGCAAAAAACGTAAAGACAGAGAAAGCAATATGTAATTTAAATTTGTATATCTATGAATACTAGTGAGTGTAAATTTCTTCATACTTATTAGTCATATGAATTACTTTACTGTTAAATGATACGTTCTTATAGAAGATAAGTTTCATTTGTATGGAAAAACAGTAACCTTTTAATCCATATCAGAAG
The DNA here is from genome assembly GCF_027580195.1 of Bos mutus. Classification (NCBI taxonomy): domain Eukaryota; kingdom Metazoa; phylum Chordata; class Mammalia; order Artiodactyla; family Bovidae; genus Bos; species Bos mutus. The sequence goes on from NC_091637.1 coordinate 55,681,881, forward strand.
ACAGAAATACAGATATAATTAAATTGAAATCTAGAATCTATAAAACAAATTCAGGATTATAAGTCTTCCAGTTATGATCATGGAAAATATTTAAAAGAAATTAACTACAATCATGTAATTATTTATCAAAGTCAATTGGGATGGGGGAAAGAGGATGAAACTAAGACACTTACTTTCCTTACATACAAGAAAAGTAAATATTTCTCATCAGATATTATTCCTAAATATTTTAGTGATTAAGATTTTCTTTCTAAATGCATCTTATATTGGTCAATGAAATATCAAATATTTCTGAGGCTCAAAATTCTTTTAAAAAGCAAGGCATACATAATTTGTAGTTTCCACAAAATAAAACACTTTCATATTCTAATTCTTTACATAGGTTAAAGTGACAAACATGAGGAAAACATAAAAAGATACTGAAACACACTTACATTAGAGCCTTCCTTGACTGAAGATTTGAAATGCACTGGTTTGGGCAATGTTAGTATTCCTTTTACAGAAATAGTAGGAGTATCTCCATACCTAGAGGGCCAACTTAAATCTCTGCACTAAAAAAAAAATTATAGTTTGAGTTTTACAAAGGACTCTGACAATTCAAATATTTGATACGTTTCTTGAGTTAATGACAAATAAAACTATAAAAGTAAACTTTAATCTACTGAGATCTTTTGTTTCATCTCCACTAAAATAATCTGACAATTAATGTTCTACACATCATATCAATTTCCCTCTTGAGGAAAACATGTTTTAATCATATCTAAAGATTTTCTTTAGATTCTTTATTAAATACTATTTTCTGCAAAATACTATAGAACCCTAAATTCCAAAGAAGATATTGACCCATTCTTCTGAAGATAGCAACAGTAGATGCTTATAGTTTACACCCCTATTATTCAATTTTGTAAGAAAAGTTGGTATTAGCTATATTAACTTACCTGTAAAACTGTGATCCAGATCTGCTCTACTGAAGAATTATAAAACACTTTCACATTTAATCTCCCCCAGTCTCTTTCATCTCCTGATAGAGTAATTGTGTCTGAATTGTAAATGGACAAAGAGGTTTCAATTACTATGCAATCCTTCCAACCCAACTGAGCTTTTTACTGTGCTCAGTCACCCAGTCCTGTCCAACTCTTTGGGACCCCTCCAGGCTCTTCTGTTCATGACATTTCCAGCCAAGAATACTGGAGTGGGTTGCCATTCCCTCCTCCAGGGGATCTTCCTGACTCAGGGATCAAACCTGCCTCTCCTGCATTTCCTGCTCTGGCAAGCAGATTCTTTACTACCGCTCTATCTGGGAAGCCCAATTGAACTTTGATACAATCCAATTTTAAGAGCACAACTGAAAAATGCTATAATTATTTTTTAAAGTTGTCAGTTTATTAAGTTTAAAGGCATTTAACTTCAATGCCTTTACTGAAGTGCTGGTAGAAGACATACCATAAAAAAAATAACTGGCTTAAAAACTAAACCAAATTATAACCCAAAGAATTTAAGTTAAAACTAAGAAAACCTTTCCCAAATAACATTGACACGGTTTTAATACTGAATGCTTCTAGAAATTCCCTCACTAATATACTTTAAAACAAACAAAAGATATTTAATTTTAAAAATGCCTTTATGCCTGAACATTGAAAAATACATCCTCTGATCTGAGTATTCATATGCAGATAACACTGCCAATATGGATAAAATCATCTAAACTTTTCTTAAAACCTTATCATAAATATATTCAAATTAGTATTGGGTAGAAATAATTCCCTTAAGAATATAAAGTAGAATGATTTATTCCTTACCCAGGCTTCTGTTACTCCCCTGAGAATTTTTCCTCGAAGAAGAACTACTAGGCACACTGGACAATGAATCATGTCTCTACAGATAAAATTCATTTTTAGTCAGATGTTACATATCAGATGTTAAGGATTCTGAAACGTATGCCTTAGCACCCACTCTAGTATCAAACTGAGTGCTAACCATTCTGACAGTGTTACTGCTCAGAATTTTCCACTTTTAGACAGGAGAGAGGGAAAAAGTTTTCTTTATGTGTGTTAATCAGGAAAATCTTAAATCTCTTACTAGGTAATACATGGCAAAGGCTTTGCTGTTTTTGGTTTGGTTTTGTAATAAAGAGGAAGAGATTACTGTTTATATTTCCTACTTGGAAGTACTAAGTCAGAATATATTAATATTTGGAAGTGCCCTATTACCAAAAAACCTATAAAGCAGTAGTTAGCAATGCACAGTCCCCTGGGCCAGCAGTATCAGCATCACCTGGGAACCTGGTAGAAATACAAATTCAGGCCCCAGTGCAGAGCTATTGAATAAAAAATTCTGGTGGTGAGGGCTGGCAATCTGTATTTTAACAAGTTCTTCTAACAATTCTGATGCACATTAAAAAAAAATGGTGCTATAAAGAACTAATTCTACAAAAAATTAACTCAATTGAGGATGATTAAGAATATATTTCCATTTTAACATATGCACATACATTCACACGGAAAAAGGCCCACAAGTATGTATTTTCAAAATTCTCAATTCTACTTCAAAAATAGAATACTGTGTTAATATTAATAAAGTTCTATATCTCAACAGAAATACTAATATTTACTAACCAGGTAGTTATATTCAACAAGGAAAATTAAATCAATAAGCATTTTTAAGTATACCATTTTAAATTCCAACTGCCTTAAGACTGCCTCAGTGCATACCATAAGAAAGTAAAATTCATTTTTTAAAAAAAAGAGAGAAAAACTACTCTTTTAGTATTTAGCTGAAAGCTTCCTGAAATAATACACATGGGAAATGCCAAGTGTTTATTCTTTAGATATTAGAATAGAAATGTCTACAAAAGATACATAACATGTTGTTCCTAATGAAACATATCTGAATTTTAGCATGAAAATAAATTATTGCTTATAATTAAATTCACATAAATTATTTACCTGAATGAACCGCTGAGATGAACTTGTAAGATCAAACATAGACTTGCTTAGCCCAGGGGAACTGGGAAGTCTATTGGTCCTTAAGTCACAAACTACAAAGGGACATGAGAAAATTACTTATTTTTATAGTAAAGAAGAAGAAACACTAGAAGTCTACTTAATTACCATGAACTAAATTCTATAGGAGAAATAGCATAAACATGTGATGGTTTAGTTGCTAGGTCATGTCTGACTCCTGCAACGCCATGGATCGTAGCCCGCCAAGGCTCCTCTGTCCATGGGATTTCCCAGGCAAGAATACTGGAGTGGATTGCTACTTCCTTCTCCAAGGGGATCTTCCCAACCCAGGGATAGAACCGAACCCACATCTCCTGCATGCAGACAGATTCCTTAACGCTGAGCCACCAGGCAAGCATAATATATGAAAATCTACTTAAGAGACAAAGCCTTCCAATGAAGTTTAAAAAGTTGTTTTTCAATTATTTCACTTTTGTTTGAAACAGGAACCAACACAAATCAAACAACACATTTCTACAACCACATCAAATATCAACCATGAAAAATTCGTTCTTTTTGCTTACATCATCTGATTCTTCATCCAGAAGAATAATCTAAGAGGATGTAAGTCATCTGTTCTAACAGCAATTCAACTATTTAATGAGCACTTATTATATTAAAAATATCAATATTGAATTCCACGTACTGTTATATTTCTAGTCTGTATTTCTAGTATCCTTTCTAAACTATAAGATCCTTGAAGAATGAAACTCTGAATAATAATTGTATAGCCTAGCACAGTGCTGAAATAAATATTTAAATAAGTACTTCTACTTTATTTTCAGTACCTCACCCTGAATTTAGTGGTTGAGAGAGCTACATATATTTTTTTAAAAAACAGTGAAAATTTTGTGGGTCAGATATGTACAAGATAGTCCATAATTGATACAGTCTCAAATAGTAAACTAAAAAAGTTTGGTAATCACTTAGGCATTTTCTATTTTTTTTTTGTTTACATTTCTAATCTCATCATTAGTTTCTAAATTTCTCACTTTCACTGAGTAGAACAGAAAATAAATACAGTTAGTAAATTCTTGTTGTAGATATGAATGGATAGATGGTATATAAAATATGTATAAAATCTAAATATTTCTTTAAAAATAGGACAAACAAAACGGAACTTAGAACTAACAATATACAGAACTCATTAATCTTTCAATTTTTACATGAGATATAAACCATAGAGAAGTTATGATGTGACTTAATCAGATCAATTCTGAAGCCAGCTTTTCTCTTTATTTTTAAATTGTTTTTCATTTCATTTCATTCATTAAATTGTTTTTCATTATAAGATTAATCATTTCTTCCAGAATCTTAGATTTAATTTGATTTCTACATTTGTTAAAGAGAAAAGACAAAGAGGAAAAACAAAATTTTTTTTTGTACCCGATCCATATAGTCTTGTTGCTTCAGAACGAGGAGGAAAGCGCCGGCTCAAATCAGGTGACACGTGCTGGTACTTGTAGAATGGATTATATACATCATAGCTGGGTCCATGCTGAGCTGAACTGGAAAGTTCTGCCTTTCTGTCTCCAAATGATGCTCTGGCAGATCCTGAAAACAAGTATTTCTAAAATTTTACAACATCCTTTTCTTGGAATTATTAGCTAACAACTGGTGTACCCAAGGCAAAGGGGGAAAAAAACTTACTAACCTATAACAAAAGAATATATATACAATATGTAATTTCACTTATATAAAGGTCAGAAACAGAAAAAACTAAGCCACAATATTTAGGGATATGTGCTTAGGTGTTAAAAAAGTAAAATCAGCAAGAAAATATGATTGTAATAACTGGAGTGACTGAAAAGGGGGAAGATGGAAGCTTTTGCTTTGCTGGTAATACTCTCTTTCTTTACTTGAGTGGTGACCATACATCCATTTTACTTTTATATTTTACATATATCTATTTTATTTTATAATAAATCACAAATAATTTGTTTTGTTCCTTTTGTCTATGTACATCTGACAATTTTAAAAGTGTAAAACAATAGATCACATTCCTTTCAAAGTTAAGACTTACATTAGAATTAATAGACATAAAATTTTTAAATGTTTAAATCATCACCATCTTTTAATTATTTTCTAAAATGGAAACCACAGTATAAACAAATATTTTCTGAATTAAGCTGAACAATAAAACAGGTGGCTTCACACTGAGTTCAGAAAAGAAAAATAACATATTTGGTTTTAAAGTGAGATCTTATCCTTATACTCTGGTTCAAATAACTATATGCACAATCCAAGCCCTGTACATAGGCAGAGGGGTGCCAAGAGGGAGGTGTGATCTCAGAGAGCCTTATAAGAAGCCTGTAAACCGTATAGGCCAACAGTTAAATCATTCAGCACATAAACACTACTACAAAAGTCTGTTTATGGTAACAAGAACAGCACTGTCAACAGGAGTAGCATAAAGATGACTCTCTACCTTTATACGCTATCCCTAAAAATGAATATTCTTATTTCATTTTTCCTTTATAAGTCAATAAAGAATTCCAATTTTCCTCTTAAAAAGATATTATATTTAAAGTTTCAAGATTAATAACTCAATTTACAGAACCACAGTGCTATAGAACTAAATGTAAAGTAGCACAACTGCTTATACCTCTCAAAAGCCCAATTAAAAATTTCAGGATTTATTCAAATGCATTCTCTTAATGGATAGACATGTCATAAAGCAAATATAGTAAAATATTAATAATCAATCTCTATTATCCAAGCAGTAAGCTGCAGTTAAAATCAGATCCAACAGCAAGTACGTAATGCAATGTAACAAATGTCAAATATCTGAAACATGATTTTAGTCATTATTGATAGTGGTCCACCCTATCTTCTCAAAATCTCTGTATCAGCCCAGCACTCACACAATCATACATACATATAAGAGATACATATTTGATTTCTATAATTAGGCACCAAAAGTGCTTTATTGACTCATTAAATAAAGTAATTTTCTTTCCAATATGCTAAAAATCAGGTGGATTTATCACATCTTCATTGAGCCTATAATTTCAGTGTAAACCAATTTCTCACTCATCCAACTGGAAAGTAATTTTTTCTAGCAATACAATGAAAAAAAAAAAAAGACAAAAGAAAAACTACCACATACTGTCAGGTAGGTATTTCTTACTTAGCTTCTGATAATGAAAATAATACATAAAATACCCTAATGTCTAAGAATAGAGAATTTATTAAATAAATTTTATAGTACTTTCATATGATTTATCCTTTACTATTGAGCCATTAAAAATTTCATGATATATGATATGAATAAAACAGATTACAAAGCCATTTATATGGTTTACTCCCAATGCTGTTAACAAGTACAAGAGAAAGATCAACTGATCAGGGTATATTGTAAATCAGAACTTTTAGGTTGTTTTGGAGAGACAATGCTGATATGTGCAAAGCAGGGTATCAAAGCTGATATGTGCTAAGCCAGGCTCAGGGTTCATCTTTCCTTGCTTCTTTAAAAAAAATTATCACTTCTGCCAGACCCAACTCTCCTGTGCATGCACAGTGTTAAGTCGCTTCAGTTCAGTTCAGTTCAGCTGCTCAGTCATGTCCGACTCTTTGCAACCCCATGAATTTCAGCACGCCAGGCCTCCCAGTCCATCACCAACTCCTGGATTTCACCCAAACTCATGCCCATCGAGTTGGTGATGCCATCCAGCCATCTCATCCTCTGTCGTCCCCTTCTCCTCCTGCCCCCAATCCCTCCCAGCATCAGAGTCTTTTCCAATGAGTCAACTCTTCGCATGAGGTGGCCAAAGTATTGGAGTTTCAGCTTTAGCATGAGTCCTTCCAATGAACACCCAGGACTGATCTCCTTTAGAATGGACTGGTTGGATCTCCTTGCAGTCCAAGGGACTCTCAAGAGTCTTCTCCAACACCACAGTTCAAAAGCATCATTTCTTCAGTGCTCAGCTTTCTTCACAGTCCAATTTTCACATCCATACATGACCACTGAAAAAACCATAGCCTTGACTAGACAAACTTTGTTGGCAAAGTAATGTCTTTGCTTTTGAATATGCTATCTAGGTTGGTCATAACTTTCCTTCCAAGGAGTAAGCGTCTTTTAATTTCATGGCTGCAATCACCATCTGCAGTGATTTTGGAGCCCAAAAAAATAAAGTCTGACACTGTTTCCACTGTTTCCCCATCTATTTCCCATGAAGTGGTGGGATCGGATGCCATGATCTTAGTTTTCTGAATGTTGAGCTTTAAGCCAACTTTTTCACTCTCCTCTTTCACCTTCATCAAGAGGCTTTTTAGTTCCTCTTCACTTTCTGCCATAAGGGTGGTGTCACCTGCATATCTGAGGTTATTGATATTTCTCCCGGCAATCTTGATTCCAGCTTGTGCTTCTTCCAGTCCAGCATTTCTCATGATGTACTCTGCATATAAGTTAAATAAGCAGGATGACAATATACAGCCTTGACGTATTTCTTTTCCTGTTTGGAACCAGTCTGTTGTTCCATGTCCAGTTCTAACTGTTGCTTCCTGACCTGCATATAGGTTTCTCAAGAGGCAGGTCAGGTGGTCTGGTATTCCCATCTCTTTCAGAATTTTCAATAGTTTATTGTGATCCACACAGTCAAAGGCTTTGGCATAGTCAAGAAAGCAGAAATAGATGTTTTTCTGGAACTCTCTTGCTTTTTCCATGATCCAGCGGATGTTGGCAATTTGATCTCTGGTTCCTCTGCCTTTTCTAAAATCAGCTTGAACATTTGAAAGTTCACGGTTCACATATTGCTGAAACCTGGCTTGGAGAATTTTGAGCATTACTTTACTAGCGTGTGAGATGAGTGCAATTGTGCAGTAGTTTGAGCATTGTTTGGCATTGCCTTTCTTTGGGATTGGAATGAAAACTGACCTTTTCCAGTCCTATGGCCACTGCTGAGTTTTCCAAATTTGCTGGCATATTGAGTGCAGCACTTTCACAGCATCATCTTTCAGGATTTGGAATAGCTCAACTGGAATTCCATCACCTCCACTAGCTTTGTTCATAGTGATACTTTCTAAGGCCCACTTGACTTCACATTCCAGGATGTCTGGCTCTAGGTGAATGATCACACCATCATGATTATCTGGGTCATGAAGATCTTTTTTGTACAGTTCTTCTTTGTATTCTTGCCACCTTTTCTTAATAGCTTCTGCTTCTGTTAGGTCCATACCATTTCTGTCCTTTATCGAGCCCATCTTAGCATAAAATGTTCCCTTGGTATCTCTAATTTTCTTGAAGAGATCTCTAGTCTTTCCCATTCTCTTGTTTTCCTCTATTTCTTTGCACTGATCACTGAGGAAGGCTTTCTTATCTCTCCTTGCTATTCTTTGGAACTCTGCATTCAGATGCTTATATCATTCCTTTTCTCCTATGCTTTTCACTTCTCTTCTTTTCAAAGCTATTTGTAAGGCCTTCCCAGACAGCCAGTTTGCTTTTTTGCATTTCTTTTCCATGGGGATGGTCTTGATCCCTGTCTCCTATACAGTATCATGAACCTCCGTCCATAGTTCATCAGGCACTCTATCTATCAGATCTAGTCCCTTAAATCTATTTCTAACTTCCACTGTATAATCATAAGGGATTTGATATAGGTCATACCTGAATGGTCTAGTGGTTTTCCCTACTTTCTTCAATTTAAGTCTGAATCTGGCACTAAGGAGTTCACGATCTGAGTCAGTCAGCTCCCAGTCTTGTTTTTTCTGACTGTATAGAGCTTCTCCATCTTTGGCTACAAGAATATAATTAATCTGATTTCGGTGTTGACCATCTGGTGATGTCCATGTGTAGAGTCTTCTCTTGTGTTGTTGGAAGAGGGTGTTTGCTATGACCAGTGTGTTCTCTTGGCAAAACTCTATTAGCCTTTGCCCTGCTTCATTCTATATTCCAAGGCCAAATTTGCCTGTTACTCCAGGTGTTTCTTGACTTCCTACTTTTGCATTCCAGTTCCCTATAATGAAAAGGACATCTCTTTTGGGTGTTAGTTCTAAAAGGTCTTGTAGGTCTTCATAGAACCATTCAACTTCAGCTTCTTCAGCATTACTGGTTGGGGCATAGGCTTGGATTACTGTGATATTGAATGGTTTGCCTTAGAAACGAACAGAGATCATTCTGTCGTTTTGGAGATCACATCCAAGTACTGCATTTCAGACTCTTTAGTTGACCATGATGGCTACCCCATTTCTTCTAAGGGATTCCTGCCCACAGTAGTAGATATAATGGTCATCTGAGTTAAATTCACCCATTCCAGTCCATTTTAGTTTGCTGATTCCTAGAATGTCAACGTTCACTCTTGCCATCTCCTGTTTGACTACTTCCAATTTGCCTCGATTCATGGACCTAACATTCCAGTTTCCTATGCAATATTGCTCTTTACAGCATCAGACCTTAAGTCGCTTCAGTCATGTCCAAATCTTTTGTGACCGTATGGACTGCAGTCCTCCAGGTTCCTCTGTCCATGGGATTCTCCAGGCAAGAATACTGGAGTGGGTTGCTATGCCCTCCTCCAGGGGATTTTCTCAACCTAGGGATTAAACCTGCATCTCTTAGGTCACCTGGATTAGGCAGGCAGGTTCTTGACCACTACCACCACCTGGGAAGTCCAACTCTCCTCTAGATAACTATAATAACCAATCAAAACAAACAAACAAAATACCCTGAAGGCACTAGAGTGTGAAAAAAAAAAGTAGTAAGGATTCTAAACAGCACTTTAGGACAAAGGGGAATGGACACCCGTTTTTTAATGACTTTTAGCCTTTGGGCAGGCCAAAATTGGCACTGTATTGGGGGGTGGGGGGAGGGCAGATAAAATTCCAGTAGAAAATCCAGTGTTTCTGGCCTGAAGAACATAAAGCAGAGTATAGAGCAACCACAGCTGCTAGAAATAAGGTGGAAATCTTGAAGAGGAGAAAACCCCAAATTCTGTGACTAAAAGTCTGCTCAAATATCTGGCTGATCCCTGAACCACACATGTGTGATACAGGCTCCCAATAAGGATTAAAAAAAAAAAAAAAGTACTAAGCTCGGATAGCAGCTGCCACCAAAGGCACAGAATCTGCCACACAGTACAACCAGGTTAATTAACTGCTGAAGTTAAGGAAGGAGGAAGGAAAGGACGAAAGGAGGAAGGGAAGGAAGGGGGAAAAAAAAACTGTCAAGAGTAATATAACAGATTCCAGAGTCTCCACAACATGACATCCAATGTCCAGAATACAATCCAAAATCACTCCACATACAAAGAAATGGGACTCATTCTCAAAAAAGGACAATCCACAGAATTCAAATCTGGAAGACCCAGATGTTAGAATAGTACACAAAGATGTTAAAACTCAAAGAAATAAAAGAAAATAGGTTCATGATTACTGGGGATGGGGGCAGAAACCACAGAAAAATAGAAACTATGAAAAGAAGAATCAAATGTAAATATTACAACGGAAAAATATATCTAAAATTAAAAACTCACTGGACGGGCTTAATGGCTGAAAGGAAATAATGGAGGAGAGACAGTGAACTTGAAAATAGGTCAATATTACCAAACCTTAAGAATACAGAGGAGATGCGTGCATATGGCGTCACCTGGAACTTGAACAGCTGCACGAGGCTATCAGAGACGATGGCCAAGAACAAACTAAGAGGGCAGAAGTCCAGGAACATTCCAAATAGCCAGCCAAAAAAGCTTTAAGGTTAAAAATAAAGCAAAACCAGCTCCCACTAATCTTAACAAGATAAATACTGTGAATGATGAAAAGCTAATAGAGTGAGTAAACCTTTCGGAGATATACAAAAGGAACTTGCACACTTCTTAAAAGGCTTTTCACTTGAACCTCTGCAGAAACAGCTGATTGCTCAGCAGTGTCATGAAAGCAAACCAGCTAATGTTGATGAAACTATAAGATTAGTGGTTCAGTTGTAACACACTGATGATGCATCAAATTGCCCCAAAAGAACAACAAATTAAACGTTTTACATTAAAAAAAAAAATAGAGAGGAGGAAAAAAATTGGGGGAAAAAAGAAGCTTCATAGACAAATAAGACAATATCACACGGTCCAACATATGTGTAATTGGTATTCCGTAAGGAGAGAGAAAGGATGGGGCAGAAAAAGTACTTAGAGAAATATTATAGATCTTGACAGGAGGTTGGATCACATTGGTATACACATTTGTCAAAACTCAACAAACATACACTTACAATGTGGGCAGTTAATTCTGTTTAAAGTTTATGTCAAAAGAAGGAAACTATAAATAACTGAACTCTAGTAAATGATATATATATACTTGAATATTTAGAGAGAAGTGTACTGATGTCTACAATTTACTCTGAAATGCATTCGCCCCCTACCCTCAAAAGAATTACTAATGGTTAAGGAAATGGATAGATAGATATGTGATAAAGTATATATAGTAAAAGTGTTAATGACAGAATCTATATGGTAGATATACAGGCATTCACCATTAAGTTCTTTCAATTATTCTGCATGTTTGAAAATTTCCATAATAAAATTTTTAGGGAAATAAACCATTGTGACTGTTTCAATGAACTAAAACAAACTATTTCTAAAATACAAGTTACATGTTGCTTCCTTTTATCTTCCTTAGTCCATTGGCCTCTAGAATATCAGCCAAAATTCAACCAATGAATCTACCTCATTCAAGTGGCTGTTTAGATTGGGAAGCGTTTTTAGACTGAGAAGTATAATAATGAAAAAGAAGGGAAGGGAGGAACACTACTTCATTGCTTCCTCATTTCTCTTTACACTAAAATTTAGAACATAATATTTCCTATATTATTGACCAAAACGAGAATAATTTCTCTATTTTTTCTTTCTAAATGTGTGAAGGATTAACTGACATATTACAATTATATTACTCCTTTAAATAAGAATACTAGAGTGGGTTGTCATACCCTCCTCCAGAGGATCTTCCCGACCCAAGGATCAAACCCCATCTCCTGCATTGTCAGGTGGGTTCTTTACCACTAGTGCCACCTGCAAAGCCCTAAAAAAAGGCCAATTCTACACACAAATGTGTCAGATATCATAATGGGACTTTTCAAAAACACTGTGCACTGAATTCCTCTATAGGAGAAGCAAGACATTTTAAAAAATGAAATGTCAAATTTGTACACAAAGATATTTTATATCTTTATATATATATAAAAGAGCAAATTAAATAACAGCAATAACAACATTTAAATGCTGCATGTTGATTTTTAAATCCTGCCATTTGATTGTTTACCTTCTAGTTCTTCCAACTGTGAAGGAGTTCCTTGCATCCTGGGCTGAATATAAGATAACTTAAACCTGGGCACCACAAATGGTACTTCTTTGCCATCAGATGGTAACTTGGAAAGTAAATAATCCTCAGTACAGCCAACCTGAGGCTTTACAGAAACAGAAGTCAATGGGGGTATAGAGATAGTAGTATTTTGACTATGTGATACTGCTGCTTTAAAGTCTCTTTCCACAGATACTGCATAGAAAAGAAGAGAAAAGAAAAGAAAAAATTACAAATATGCATGGAGATTTATGCATATAATAATCTAAACCTAATATGCTTTGGTACTTATTTAACCATTTTAAAAGAAACTGTTGACACATAAACTACTTTTAGGTCTTATCAAGCACTCTGGAATCTACATTAATTCTGCCTAGCCAATATTTGAGAAGTTAATATACTACCAAAGTGTATTAACTTATCATAATGGTAAAAGCAGTTTCTAAAGAATCTCATTTCCACAAAAGAGTTCATAGATGGAAAACAGGTTAATTTTGTAGTTAATTTCACAGTGCTTTCAAATAAATATTCATCTAGTCATTTAAATAAAATACTGTCAACAAAACAATTCTTATTGTTAATACTAATGGTTAATTTCAGCCTTAAATGCCAAAAGCTACTTTGAAAAGAAGCTAAAGGTCTCCATGTCTACAAAAAAAATCTTTACTAAACCACAAAATAAAATTTACTTTGACCCTAGTATAATATCAACTCCTCTGTGCTAGCTTCTGTGACCTCTTTTGTTTATTACCTTGAAAGATATGTGATTCCTAGGCTGTGTGACTTAGGATGAGGAAGTAAGAAACATCTAGAGCTAATCTTTATGTATAATTAATACTGTCTATAGACAGAATGAAAGCACAACTACTACTCTGTTGGAATTTATGAAATATTTTATTATGAAAAAGAAGCCTTCGTATTCAAATATAGTAGGAAGCTATCTATGCTTTAGACTAAGAAATATAAGAAAGAACCAAGAAAAATAAAGTTCCAGTCATAACCTTGAAGGGCTGAGAAAACCCATGCAATAGCAAGGGAAATCTCCAGGAGTCCTTGATAAGTGTGGCTCTTGATAAAGTTACAGGTTTCTTCTCTATTGGTCACTCATTCATCCGTGGAAGGCATGTTTTAAAGCATTGTTCATAAACTGGAAACTGTCTGTATTTAAGTTAAAACATTTGCCAGAGTATGTTATTCCCCAAATACTTCTCTTCCTACTTTTGCTCACACTATTTCATCCACCATAACACGCATGTCTAATCCTCACTTTTTCTTACTTCCTTCTTCCCACTTGGCTTGCTAAAATCCACTTCAAACTTCCGTACCACAGGCCATCTTCTTGTGGTAATGTTCTAGAGTGTCTCCTATGTTGAACTCATCTTTCTCTCCCCTATGCTCCAAGGTACTTTTCATACCTAGCTAGTGTGCCTCACATTTATGTTTCTGACCCCCTCATGAAGTTAAAAAATATGTCTCATTTACATTTATATCACAAAATGCCACAAATAAAGGCATTAAATAAATGCTGAAGTCAAAAAGAAGCAAACTCACAGTTGTGTTTTTCTGTTCCACCATAGAAACATCCTCTGCAGCAACTCTTTATAAATTCTGTTGCCATTACATTAAATCTCCAATATCCAGCAAAAGATACAAACTTCCGATTTTAATATTAATCTGTTGGAAGAATAGAATACAAGTTAACATGATCATGCATAATGTCATTAGGTATCATTAAATAAATGATATTATCTGTCTTTCTAAAGCATTATGAGGGCTCCAAAGCAAAAAAAAAATTGTTTAGAGAAGATAGATTTTTTGTTCCTTTACGTAATTCTATATAACTTTGGATCCTTCTAAGTTATTAAAATAACATGCTTAAAAATTACTAATTGAACAATCTCAATGTTAAATCTGGAAAAAAATTCCACTCTCAATTTTCTCTTTCAGCTGATATATCTAAATCAATGTCCAAATAAAATTTGCAAGAATATATGGCATTCATAAAAAGTGTGAGAAAATTTTCACTTCTTCCAAATCAATTCTGTTGGTAATCCAAAGGTCCAATGAGGGCCAATAAACAAACAACTTCATACTTTGTGAGTTAGTTTAATGCAGAGAAGTACACTAACAGAAAAATCTGTCTTAAACATACACTAACACATATTCTTCTCTCTCTCTCTCTCTCTCTCACACACACACACACACACACACACACACACACGCTAACTAAACCACAAATAAGATCTATTGGAAATAAAGACAGTCTATTCTAAATTTACCAGAAACATAAAATGGTATACAAAGCCAATTGCCCACCTTGGCTTCAGTGACTTTGTTCCAAATGCATTCTCATTTACACCTACTTAAACCAAAATTTTTCATGGGAAATTTCAAATGTATGCAAGAGGAGACAAAATTGTACAACAAACCCCCTACCACCTGGACTAAACAATGATCAGTTCAGTTCAATTCAGTTGCTCAGTCGTGTCCGACTCTTTGTGACTCCATGAACCAGAGCACACCAGGCCTCCCTGTCCATCACCAACTCCCAGAGTTTACTCAAACCCATGTCCATTGAGTCAGTCGGTGATGCCATCCAACCATCTCATCCTCTGTCATCCCCTTCTCCTCCTGCCCTCAATCTTTCCCAGCATCAGGGTCTTTTCAAATGAGTCAGCTCTTCGCATCAGGTGGCCAAAGTATTGGAGTTTCAGCTTCAGCATCAGCTTGTGGCAAATCTTAATTCATCTCACTGTTCATTATCTTTTGTCCATCTTTCTATATAATTACCAGTCCTTTTCTTCCTCAGTTTTAGAGGATAAATATTTGAAAGACTAATGCAACGTCCATAATGTAAGTGGTAAAACATTCTTCCAGTTTGTCACTGTCTTTTCAATTTGATGATGCTGTTTTCTGCTATGCAAAAAACAGAAGTGGGAGTGTGTATGTGTATATATAAACAGGCGTATATACAAACATACATACATATACGGGTGTGTGAATACTGTACATCCCAGTAGTGTTGTGAACAGGATCCAATCCTATCTTCTCTCAATTGACTATCCTAGTATCACAAACACCACTTATTAAAAATTAAAATTTAATTAAAAATTAAAGATTCCATATTTTCTACACTGATTTTAGGATGCTGCTTTTATTACAGACTAAATTTCCACATGCCACTGGGCTTGGGTTTTATAGTTTGTATTCAATTGATTTGTATTCCTGAACCAATACCACATTTTAAAAATTATGGGACTTCCCTTGTGGTCCAGTGGTTAAGAATCTGCCTTCCAATGCAGGGAACACAGGTTCAATCCCTGGTCAGGGAACTAAGATCCCACATGTTGTGAGGCAACTAAGTCCATGTGCTACAACTACTGAGTCCATGTGCCCTAAAGCCCATGCTCTGCGACAAGAAAAGCCCTCAGCTGCAACTAGAGAAAGCCTGCTGCTGCTGCTAAGTCACTTCAGTCGTGTCCGACTCTGTTCGACCCTATAGACGGCAGCCCACCAGGTTCCCCCGTCCCTGGGATTCTCCAGGCAAGAACACCCAGGTGGGTTGCCATTACCTTCTCCAATGCATGAAAATGAAAAGTGAAAGTAAAGTCGCTCAGTTGTGTCTGACTCTTTGAGACCCCATGGACTGCAGCCTACCAGGCTCCTCCATCCATGGGATTTTCCAGGCAAGAGGACTGGAGTAGGGTGCCATTGCCTTCTCCGAGAGAAAGCCTGCATGCCACAACAAAGACCCAGTGCAGCCAAAAAAAAAAAATTATAAGGCTTATGTTTCAATATCCAGTAAAGCTAGACTTCTATTCTTACTAGTCTTCAATTTCAAAATTTTCCTAGCTATGCTTACTTGTCTGTTTTTACAAATAAACTTTATAATTAGTCCAGACCTAGGAATTAAAAGTCTGATATTTTTATTGAGATCATGTTACATTTATATATTATTTTAGGAAAAAACTGACATCTTTAGGATGTAGAGTCTTCTGATTCAAAATACCTGTTCAAGTTTATGTTTGTATCTTTGGGAGTTTTTTATAGTTTTCCTCATAAATTTTGAACTTCTATTAAGTGTATGCCCATAAAATTTATTTGGCTAAATGGCACCTTTTCTCCCATTATATCTTGTAATTTATTATTATTTTTTAATTTATACATTTTTTCAAAGGCCCTTCTCAGTCTCAGTTTAGAGGATGCATTCCCTGACATGCCATATCATACTAATTTTTCTCATTTTTAAACATCTAGTGAATTTTTTTTTAAGTTTTACATTTTTCATGACATTTCATGACAACTGTTTTATCTCCCCTGCTAGAATAAAAACTTTCCAGAAACAATATTGTACTCACTTTTCTACTTAACACTCAGAACCTTGTATGATACTGGGAATACAACAGGAACTCAGCAAATATGTAGTTGATAGACAATGAAACAATGTAGAATAACTAGGTTATATAAAAACTGGGTTGGGAAGATCCCTTTGAGGAGGAAATGGCAACCCACTCCAGTATTCTTGCCTGGAGAATTCTATGGACAGAGAAGCCTGGCGGGTTATAGTCCACAGGGTCACAAAGAGTCGGACAAGACTGAGTGACTAACACTATATAAAAACTCCTAACATGCTCATCAAACTACATTTCTGGACTTGTCAACTTGCAACTACTTTACATTAATTATGAGGGGAATGTGAGGGGACTGGTTAAAAATGATTACTGCTTCTGGGAGAAGAGTTTTCAAAGTTTACACAGCCTTGAACCATCCAAAATGAACTGGAGATGAGAGAGGGATTCTTATACAAATAAGAATAATGGAGCTAGTTTGTTATGACAGACTACTGGAGAGCAGAGACGGGTACACAGAAAGAAGCACAAACATCAGTGGAAGGTCCTACTTAAGTATTCAGTATAGTACTGATCAGAGCATGCATATAGAGAAACTACACAAGACTGAAGGAAGACCACCAAAAAATGTTACAAAGACCATAACAACCTTTACTAAGGTCAGTAATAATGCCTATCCCCACCAACCAAACTGGAAAAACCTCACACAGAATACTGAATAGAGGACTCAGAGAGACTTGCCTTAGTGGTAGGGAATAAATAGCCCTACATTAAAGACTAGTCTGACCTAAAAAATCTTAACAACAAGTCTCAAAAGGATCAAACTATTTCTAAGAAATTTAACTATGTTCCAAAGCAGAAAATAATTATAGAAACCTAAATATATATATCACAAAAGGTAAAATTTACAATCTCTGGTAGCAATCAATAAAAAATTACCTTCATACAGAGAAAAATCCATCAATTGGAACCAATACAGATATGAACAGTTAAGGACCTCAAAACAGTTATAAGTGATTCTATATGTGCAAAAAGTTAAGTAGAAACTTGGAAGAATCCAAAAAAGACACAAACCAACTTCTAAAGAGGACTATAGTGTTTGAGATGGAAAAAATACTGATGGCATTAATACAGCAGATTAGATACTGCAAAAGCAACAATAAGCACAGCAATGAGACCCCAAATGAAATACAAAAAGGAAAAAAAAGAATAAAAACAAAATGAAAAACATATCTCAGACCCATGAAACAATTTCAAGAAGCCTAATATACATGCTTTTGAACTGTGGTATTGGAGAAGACTCTTGAGAGTCCCTTGGACTGCAAGGAGATCCAACCAGTCCATTCTGAAGGAGATCAGCCCTGGGATTTCTTTGGAAGGAATGATGCTAAAGCTGAAACTCCAATATTTTTGCCACTTCATGTGAAGAGTTGACTCATTGGAAAAGACTCTGACACTGGGAGGGATTGGGGGCAGGAAGAGAAGGGGACGACAGAGGATGAGATGGCTGGATGGCATCACTGACTCGATGGATGTGAGTCTGAGTGAACTCCGGGAGTTGGTGATGGACAGGGAGGCCTGGAGTGCTGCCATTCATGGGGTTGCAAAGAGTCGGACACAACTGAGCGACTGAATTGAACTGAACTGAATATACATGTATTGAAATTCATGACAGTAATGGGGAGGCAGAAAAAAATTTTTTAAGAAATAATACTAAAATTTTCCAAATATGAGACATACAAAGCTCAGGTCTAAGAAACTCAACAAACACTAAGCTTAGAAACTATGAAGAAAATTATGCCAAGGCACGTCATATTAAAATGGCTCATACATCCAATACAAAACATTTTTTAAAACCACTACAACTCAATAATAAAAAGAAAAGTAATCCATTTTAAAAAGGATTTGGACAGACACATCTCCACAAAAAATGGCCAAAGTGGCCAAAAAAGTACATTAAAAACACATTTAACACCATAATTCATTAAGGAAATGCAAGTTAAACTACAATGAGATAATACTATACACTTGTTAGAAATAATGAAATTGCAAAGACTGACCGTTTCAAGCATGTGGAATAAATAGAACTCTCATTTTCAACTGGTGGGACTATAAAATGGTTTGGCAGTTTAAGTTAAACATACAGCTACCATATGATCCAGACATTTCTTTCCTAGGTATTTATTCAAGAAAAAAGAAATTTTATATCTATACAAAGACTGGTACATTAGTGTTCACAGAAGCTCTATTTGAACAGCCAAAACATAGAAATTATCAAATATCCATCAACAGATGCATAAACAATTGGGTATACTTTAATAACTAATCTGTGGATTGGCGTCTTTCCACCTGTACTGGTAGACTTTCCAGTACTAAATTCTCATTCATTATCTCTTTAAATACAGTTTTTGCCCATTCTATATTTCTTTTCTTTTAGGAACGCCATTCACTAAACTTTCTTAACTTCTAGTTCTGATTATTCTAACTTTCATGTATCTTAATCTCTTTCATATCTTCCATTTCTGTATCTTTGAGCTGTATTCTGAATGATTTACTCTGATCTATATTCCAGTTCATTCATTCATTCTCTTGGGATTTGCCTAATTGCCTAATCTGTGGTTAAACTTAACAAATGAGTTTTGAGTTTTTATTACTGCATTTTTCATTAATAGAAATTACATTCAGTTCCTTTTTCAACCAATTTGGTACCTTCTCAGATTCCTGCTCCCTGCATGTATTTTCAATTGTGACTTTTATTTACTTAAATAGAGCCCATCAGGGTTAGTTTAATAATCAATAATTAGTAATTACAATACATAAGCATTTTCAAGTTTTCCTCTAATTGTCCACGGTTTTTGCTGATTCTTGCTCAGGTTGTCTTATTTCCACTTGGTTATCTTTTACAGATTATCCACTGACCTCAAAACTTAACTGGTAGAAATTTTTTAAGCCAAAGACGAAAGTATACTCCTACAGAGAATTTGCATTTGTATATCATATCATTTTAAATTCATGCCGTGACATATAACTTGATTTTAAAATGAGCAAAGGATGTGAACATTTCTCAAAAAAAAAAAGAAAAGAAAAATACAGCTAATAAACACACATAAAGGTGCTCAACATCATCAGTTATTAGGGAAATGCAAATCAAAACCTCAATGAGATACCACTTCACACACACTAAGATAGCTATAATCAAAAAGACAGAGAAAAGTAAGCATTGGTGAGGATGTGGAGAAACTAGAACCCTCATACGTTGTTGGTAGGTGTAGCTGATTTGGAAAACAGTTTGGCAGTTCCTCAAAACAAATACAGAATTACCATATGACCCAGCAATTCATACTTGTAGGTAAGTGGAGAATGAAAATATATTTCCTATGAGAATGGAAAACACATTTCCATACAAAAACTTGTACGCAAATATTCGTAAGAGCCAAGAAGTAGATATAACCAACAACCAAGGAATGGGAAAACAAAGTGTGGTATTATCCATACAATGGAATATCAGTCAGCCATTAAAAAGAATAAAGTACTGATTTACAGTAAACATGAATAATCCTTGAAACAATTATGCTAAGTGAAATAAGACACAAAAGGCATATTATATGATTTCATTCATATCAAAGGCCCAGAGTAAGCAAATCACAGAGACAAAAGTAGATTAGAAGTTGCCAAGAGTTGGGGGAAAAGAAGAATATGGGGAATGACTATCAGTGGTATAAGGTTTTTTTCTGGAGGTAATAAAAGTGGTCTGGAATTAAGATACTGATGATGGTTGTACAACTTCGTGGATATATGAAAATCCACAGAATTATACACTCTTAAGGGTGAATTTTACGGCATATATATACAGAGAGAGAGAAAGAAAAAAAGATTTTTAAAATTTACATATTGAAATTTTTTTAGACCACCAAAGTGACGTGTACTTCCCCCGTGATCTGGTAGTTTTAACTGCCCAAGGACAGGTTTTTTTCCCCTTCTGTTTCACTTGGCATTGAGACAACTTTCCTTGCAGATCCCTGAAGGAAGTTTCATCCTTTCCATGACATCACAGACCTTTGGGATCCCAGAATTATGGGCAGAAGTCTCTTGTTGGCTAACCGTGAATAAGCCCTGGACTGACTTCTAACTATGCCTCAAACCCTACAAATCTACCAAATTCTTATTCAAATCTAATCAAATTCCCCCAGTTTAGAAACTACCTTCAAAGCAAATAAAGCTCAAGGGCTCCTACAGTCTTAGATTTCCAGCTTTCTCTTAGATTTTGGCATATAAAATCCTAAGTACCTTAAAAAAAATTTTTTTAATACAGCTATTCTTAGCTATTTTCAGTGTGAAGGTTTTTCCAAAGGCCTTAACTATATTCCAAAAGTAAAAATCCAATATTTACTTTTCAAGTTAAAGTTAACTCCAGTGAGTTAGGACAGGATTTGCAAAAACTAAAGACAGCCTAATATAATCCACAATAAAGTAGCTTCGGAAGTACTTGTGACCTTGGGTGACTACAGCAGATATTTAAGACTTAAATAACATATTTCTATATACTCTGATGAAAAGTTTACTTTAGAAAAACCATTAAACTTTAATTTGAGTCCTAAAAGAAGCATGGATAAGTGACTTGTCTTTTAGGTATGGAGGCTCTTTATATAACTAAGTAAAAGTAAGACTGCAGCAAGGATACACAAAGAGACCAATAAAAGGATAGCCCAGAAACATGTGAACATATGTATGGAAAGTTGACATATGACACTTATAGATTATTGAAAAGAAAAACAGAATATTCAATAAATGATGCTGGGAAGAGCAGATTACCTGTATGGAAAAAAAATGAAACTGGATTCCTACTTCACACCACACAAAAATTAATTTCACATGGGCTAAGGACACAACTATGAAAGGCAACATTTTAAAGCTTTTAGAAGAAAACATCAGACTGTATCTGTTTCGGGGAAAGGAAAGATTTGTTAAACAAGATGTCGAAAGAGCAAACCATAAGGAAAAGCTTGACATATTCAACCACGTTAAACTACAAAATGAATGTGTCTGTCAAAAACCACTATAAAGAAAGTAAAAGACAAGCTGCTGCTGCTGCTGCTGCTAAGTCACATCAGTCGTGTCTGACTCTGTGCTACCCCACAGACGGCAGCCCATCAGGCTCCCCCGTCCCTGGGATTCTCCAGGCAAGAACACTGGAGTGAGTTGCCATTTCCTTTTCCAATGCAGGAAAGTGAAAAGTGAAAGGGAAGTCGCTCAGTCGTGTCCGACTCTTCGTGACCCCATGGACTGCAGCCCACCAGGCTCCTCCGTCCATGGGATTTTCCAGGCAAGAGTACTGGAGTGGGGTGCCATCACCTTCTCCGAAAAGACAAGCTACTTACTAGAAAAAAGATATTTGCCACAAGCATAACTGATAAGGGATTAGTATACAGAAAATGTATATATATATATACGCCAGAAATCAACTTTTAAAAGACAAAAAATTAAAAACAGGCAAAAAACACAGCCATTCCACACATCCATAATTAAGGAAATGTAAATTAAATCCCACCATTTCTCACCTACCAGATGGTTGAAAAGAAAAAATTCAGATTATTACAAATGTACAAATGTCTCAAATGTTGTTGAGAAAGGGAACGTGAATACTTAACACATTGCTTGTGAGAGTATGAACTGTTATAAAGCAATTCAGTATTATCTAGCAAATCTGAAGATCCACAACTCTACTCTGAGGCAAAAAAGCACAGAAAATTCTTACACATGGACACAGAGAAACATGAATAGGTACTGTAATAACAAAATAGCTTTAGTGGCAAAAAGCAAAATCAGATTTTAATATGAAGACTGAAAGCACCCTAAATATCCATCAACAGGAGGATGGATAAACAGTTGTAAATTCATATAGTGGAGTGCTATGCAGCAAAAAAAGGAAATGAACTATAACACCACATAGATGACTCTCATAAATACAATTTTGTGTTCCCCAAAAACATGAAACTGAAAGTACATTACTTATGAATACCTACTTATGTAGTAAAACTATACAAAAATTCAAGGAGCATAGCAAAAGACATGATCAAGAAGAAAGATACAATTATGGTTAAAAAAATATGTATTAGTCTATAGCATGATATAGGTACAGGGCATCTATTTTATCTGTAGTCTCTAAACATGTAGATGTATCAAAAGTACTATTTTGCACACATGAAATAATTTTCATTTAAAAATTAAGCAAGCACATGGCTGTGGTATAAATTATGAAAATACAGAAAACTATATGAAGAAAATAAAAATTAACAATAACTCCATAATCCTGAGATAACTACAATACTTAAATAAACATACTTAAATGATGTCTTTTCTTCTACTCTCTAGTTTGTTTTGTTTTGGCTTTGGCCTCTGCCCTGTAGCTTACAGGGTTGTAGTTCCCTGATCAGGGATCAAACCCATCCCCACTAGAGTGGAAGCACGGAGTCCTAGCCAGTGGATCACCAGGGAATTCCCATTCTACTATTTTTACTCTTTTTTTTTTTTTTTTAACAGTTTTATTGAGGTACTGACTTAAGTGAATTGCACATATTTAAAATGTACAATTACATGAGTCAGACATATGTATACAGAAGCGGAAACATCTTTACAATCAAGAAAATGAACATACCCATTAATACAGTCATGGGACAGGGAAGCCTGGCGTGCTGCATTTCAAGGGTCACAAAGAGTCGAACATAACTGAGCAACTGAACTGAACTGACTGATGAATAAATTTGCCATGCCTGAAAGTCACCCCCTTTACATCCATCCCCTTTTCCTTCCCTTGCTGCCCCCTACCCTCAGGTAACCACTGATTGTTTTCTATTACTTTAGTTTGTTGTTTCTAGAGTTCTGTCAGGTATAGTTTGGGCGTAACTTATTCATATGCTTCACTTTAGTAGATACTGCCATCAATTTACACTTCTACCAGCAGAGTACAAGAGTTCCAGTTGTTCCACATACTTATCAACACTTGTTTGCCTTTTCCATTTTTAGCCACTTTTTTCATATCCTAAGAAAAATACACATAAAAGTACTGCCTGAACAAAAAATTTAAACTCTCAGTGAAGACTGAAGTTAAACTCAGAAATTTTCATCTAAGAGCATTTTCCCTTAAATGCATGATAATAACTGAAGCAAAGGCCCTAACTGGTATATGCCTCATGAATTCTGATTCAGCCAAAATGTCTGATACCTATATAAGATTTTTAGAAGAGTCATTGAGATACACACTAGAAAAATCACATGACTTAAAAGTTATTGTTCACTCAGTCATGTCTGACTCTTTGTGACCCCATGGACTGCAGCACGCCAGGCTTCCCTGTCCGTCACCATTTCCCAGAGCTTGCTCAAACTCATGTCCATTGAGTTGGTGATGCCATTCAACCATCTCATTCTCTGTTGTCCCCTTCTCCTGCCTCCAATCTTTCCCAGCATCTGGGTCTTTTCTAACAAGTCAGCTCTTCACATCAGGTGGCCAAAGTATTTGAGGCTCAGCTTCAGAATCAGTCCTTCCAATGAATAGTCAGGGTTGATTTCCTTTATACTACTCAGGGTTCTCAAGGCAAGAATGTTAAAGTGGTTCCAAGGAGCAAGGGACTCTCAAGAGTCTTTAACACCACAGTTCAAAAGCATCAAGTCTTTGGCGTTCAGCCTTCTTTATGGTCCAACTCTCACATCCATACATGACTACTGGAAAAACCATAGCTTTGACTATATGAATCTTTGTTGGCAAAGTAATGTCTCTGCTTTTTTAAGATGCTAAGTTGGGAGCGTCTAAATACTGGAACTCAGGTGAAATACAATTCAACAGTTTGTTAAAGTGTGACTTTAACACTGACAACATCTGAACTCAACAGATGAAAATACCACTAAAATAGTGTTCATAATTTGAATTGGGGGGATTAAATATTTTCTATTTAATATGCTCAGATACTTGCTCTCAGCTACTACTTAACCAGCAGACAGGAACCATGCTGGGAGATGCTCTTTAATATAAATGTATCCTATTAGCCTTATATTCTTTCCAATCTGACCATAAACTCCCCTATACTCTACTACCCTATCACTTCTTCAAATCTTTGTGTCTCAAAATAAGGATTCTACACTCACTATCTTTATTTCTTCATCTTCTATTTACTCCTCAAAGTCATTCAAATTTGGCTTCCATCCTTATCTTTTTATTGGGTTGGCCAAAAAGGTTCTTCAGGTTTTTCTGTAAGATATGGAAAATCTCAAAATTTTTGGCCAACCCAATATTAAACTATGCTTGTTGAGTTCAACGACAGCCTTCTAACTACCAAAGCCAACAGGCACTTTATCAGTTCCTATCTTCCTGATTCCTCTATTTCATTTGATTCTAAAATAGATTTCTATCCTTTATTAAAACTCTTCCCTTTCCTGGCTTCTATGACACCACTGTCTTAATTTGCTTCCTTCTTTCCTGAACTGCTTCCTTGGTCTCCTTGGCTGTCTCTACCCATCACTTAAGTACTGATATTTTCCATCCTTGGTCTTCCTCTTTTTTTTAAAAATTCTACTTACTTGAATCATTTCTTCCACTCTCACAAGATTAAGTATCACAAGTCCATGGGTGGTTTCCAACATTCACAACTCTGATCCTGACTTTAGAAAATCCCTTTACCAATATACCTAACTGCCAACTAGACAGCTCTGCAGAAGGTCCTACAAGAATCACAAGCTCATTTTCTCTCAACCTGAATTAGTCCCTCAGTTTGTTAGTTTTATTTGTGAATACACAATTGTAATTCAAGTGGAGCCAATAAAATACAAGAGGAACTTAAAACTGTTGTTTCTTGAAGAGCTTTTAAAAAAAGAGCAAATTTTTATGAAAGTTTTTTCCTCCACACTCAAAGTCATTAGCAAAAGCTACAAAATACATGATAAAATATCTCAAATCCCAGTTCTCAAAGGCAATCAATATTAATATTTTCTTCCAGAAAGAGCAATTTTTAACTTTGAAAAAGTCACATATCAAAATATTGAACTGGTAAGTACGGAGTGTTGTTACTGTTAACTCTTAATATTTCCAGGCTACTTACAGCAGTAAACAGAGTTGGACACGACTGAAGTGACTTAGCAGCAGCAATCAGGGAAAACACCTCTGTCAAACAGCCTACTTGGAGGAAAAATCAGTACATTTTTTTTTCTCCATTTATTTATTTATTTTATTTTTTAACTTTCCAATATTGTATTGGTTTTGCCATATATCAGTATATTTTAAAAATGAAAGCAATTCTTTTACATGCTGTATTTTAAAGTAGGGGTCCCGAACTTTTTGGTACTTTTTGGCCCCAGTGACCAGTTTGGTGGAAGAGAATTTTTCCAGAGAGGTGGTGTGTGGGCGGGGGAGGCGGGGCAGGGGAGCCAGGGGGGTGCCCCGGGTGGTTTTGGAATGATTTAAGCATATTACATTTATTGTGCACTTTATTCCTATTATTATTACACCAGCTAGACCTCAGATCATCAAGCATTAATCTCATAAGTGGGGGGACCCCTGTTCTAAAGGAATCAATCAGCGTTTTTTGTCTTGGCATTTATCTTACCTATACCTACCATGCGTGTGCCATATAGCCACGATTCATGGGTAGTATTTTCTTGATTTAAAGAAAATCATAGTAAAGAAACAAGAAGAAAAAAAAACTGGAGGAGACAGAAGCCAAATCTAAAATCTGCTGCTGTTGTTGCTGCTGCTAAGTCGCTTCAGTCGTGTCCGACTAGCCAGGTAGATAATTCATATCTTCCAAAATTCAAAGCAAAGTGGTATTTACCACTCCTCCGCGGATTCAAAAAGTTTCAGAAACATCACAGAAACAATTCTCTAACCAGTTCTCACCAGTTTCTCCAGGTAAAAGAAACGCCTTCTCTTCCCTCTTAACCCAGAGGCCACCCCAGCCCTCCCCAGCCCCTGCTCTCAGAGCCGGTGGTCAGAAGCGCGCGCCAAGGGCAGGGAGTGGGGCGCGCGGCTGGCTCCACCAGGGCTGGGGTCTCCCCTCCGTCCGGCCCGGGGGTCCCAACGAGGAGACCCGTGAACCCAGCGGACCCAGTGCTCCACAGGGCGAGTCTCTGCCCTCCAGGCCTCAGAGATTCCGGTTGTCGAGGAAACTTCCCTCAGGCCCGAGAAGAGCAGGCGTCGCTGAGGAGAATCTTGTACTGAAATAGTGCTTTTTTTTTTTTTTTTAAGTTAAAGGAGACCAAACCCTACAAAACAATTGCTCCACACACAGCCTCCAGAGGCTGCGGGTGAGGGGGCTATTCAGCCGCCGGCGAGTCCCACCCGGTGGGCCCAGCAACGGCCGCTCGAAGCCACACAGCTTACCCGAGGAAGCGCCCGGGACCCCACACCTGAGCCCCCTGGCTCTCTCCCCCGCCGCGTCCCCGCGGCGTCCACTCTTCGCTCTCGGGGAGTCCCTGCTTCACACGCCGCTGAGGCAGTGCCGCGCGGCCGCGGCCGGTTACCTGCTCGAGGTAGTGGGCGCTGTGGCGTCGCCGCCCGCGGGAACCGTGATTCAGGTCACCTCGCGCCGCCGCGCCCTGAGGCCCCGCCCCCGTCCCCTGAAGACCGCCCCGCCCTCTCTCCAGGTCCGCTCCGCCCCGCCCCCTCAGGTCCGCCCCACCCGAAGAGAGGTGCGCGCGGACCGTGAGGCATGGGGTGTGGCCGTCCGTCCCTGCACCTGAGCGCCAGGTGCCTGCGCCCTAGGTTCCTTCCCTCCTCGCCTCTCCCAGCACAGTTCTCAGATACACCCTCTGTAAGGGTCTAAGATGAAGCCACGGAGAAGCCAATGGCACCCCACTCCAGTACTCCTGCCTGGAAAATCCCATGGACGGAGGAGCCTGGAAGGCTGCAGTCCATGGGGTCGCTGAGGGTCGGACACGACTGAGCGACTTCACTTTCACTTTTCATTTTCCTGCATTGGAGAAGGCAATGGCAACCCACTCCAGTGTTTTTGCCTGGAGAATCCCAGGGATGGGGGAGCCTGGTGGGCTGCCGTCTATGGGGTCACACAGAGTCGGACACGACTGAAGTGACTTAGCAGCAAGATGAAGCCAGGCAGGGTTTGGAGTGTGTTGAAGGATCAGACGGGAAGTAAAAGACAGGGGTGTTTAGTGGGAATGCCACTCGCCTGATGAACCTCCCTGAATAGGGAAGGAAGGAGCAAATTCTCTTGCCAGAAGATACTTCTGCAAGTAGAGAAACTTCTTGGAAGCCAAGAAACTTTTGTTTGTGTTATGGTCTTTAGTGTTTATAGCCTATTTAAAGCAATGAGAATCAGCTCACAACTCTTCACTTATGACTTTACGTTTCCTACTGCTTTACCTGGTGGCTCAGCGGTAAATAATCCGCCTGCAATACAGAAGACAGGGGTTCCATCCCTGGGTTGAAAAGATCCCCTGGAGAAGGAAGTGGCAACCCACTCCTGTATTCTTGCCTCGGAAATCTCATGGACAGAGAAGCCTAGCAGGCTACAGTCCATGGGGTTGCAGAGTCAGACATGACTGAGCATGCATATACTACTTTACCAGCAGCAGGTACCTTGGAAGGAATCCCAGAGGTATCCACTACTTGTCCTGCCCCATTCTATGCTGGAATCCCATCTGGCACACTTTGGCACAGTTGGCTGGCCCTTTTCTTTTTTGCCTTCCTTTCTGGGAATCTCTGTTCTTGGAAAGTTGTTGAATGAATTCCTAGATTATCTGTTGATGAATGGCTAAGTTTTGAGAGGCTGATGGATTATAAATTGAAGTTCAGTTCAGTTCAGCCGCTCAGTTTTGTCTGACTCTTTGCGACCCCGTGGACTGTAGCACACCAGGCTTTCCTGTCCATCACCAATTCCCAGAGCTTGCTCAAACTCACGTCCATTGAATCGGTAACGCCATCCAACCATCCCATCTTCTGTCATCCCCTTCTCCTCCTGCCTGCAATCTTTCCCAGCAGCAGGGCCTTTTCCAATGAATCAGTTCTTCACATCAGGTGGCCAAAGTATTGGAGTTTCAACTTCAGCATCAGTCCTACCAATGAATATTCAGGACTGAGTTCCCTTAGGATTGACTGGTTGGATCTCCTTGCAGTCCAAGTGACTTTCAAGAGTCTTCTCCAACACCACAGTTCAAAAACGTCGAATTAAGGTAATCATTTTCTTTCTGGAGAGTAGTCTTTCTGAAAATGGGTTCTGTTCATTTCCAGGATCTAGCTGCTAGAGTGGGAGTTAGGGTGGGGAGGAGGATGCCTTGATCCTGAGAACAAATTAATCTGGGGAAAGAGAGACTATAGCTTCTCTCCTTGAGTTGACAGGGCTTTCAAGGCCTAAGAACTGTGCTTTACTTTGTATCATCCTGTATTTCTCAAGTTATTTGATTCGAGGAGTGGCAGAATATGCCACCCCAAAATATTGGGATACTTTGTTATTTTGAGGCACCTGAGAATCAGCAGTTGGAAGAAGGGTACTCTGAACTTACTTTTTCTTTCTGAAAGCAGGATATAGAACTCCCAAGTGAACAATGTCCTCCCTATATCATGAGGAAAGAAAAAGGCTTATCACTAGAGATGAGAGTCAAGGAAGGGGGAAGTCTACCCAAAGAAACCTTTTTAAAGTAACCTTTATATTTATATTCAATTCTCCACTATTAATTGCCCTGGCTCAAGTCCCTTTGTTGCCCCCCGTTTTTGCTCCTTACTGCTCTGTGTCCAATTTAATGTATAACTAAATGTTAGGCTCTAACTGCTTCTTTGGGTCTTCATTTTCCTATGGGTATGCCCATGAACATGTAAAAAAAAAATCAGTGTGCTTTGCTCCTGTTTATCTGTGTCAATTTAATTCTCAGTTCCAGGTAGAAACCTTAAGAGTGTAAAGTTTTTGCCTTCCCTCCAGACCACACCAACTCTCTTCTTGAGAAATGCTAGTTAGCATCCTGGGGCCTCAATGTCTCAGCAAACACACTTTGATAAACACTGCTTAAAAGTCCTGGATTATTCACTTCAGTAATTTTTCATTCTATTACAAATGTTTGCAGAGTTCTGTACTCTTTACACAAAGCTTTCACGTGAGTCATCTCATTTAAGCCTCACAATTATGATGTAACTGTTTTTATCCTAGTTTTACAGCTGAAAATATTGACGGTCAAACAAGCAGTAGTTACTCAAGTATCGAGTCTAGATTAACTCTGGACTTCAGACTCTAAAGCTTTAAAAATATGTATTATATAAAGTGTGTAGCTAATGTGCTCTATTTAAGGATCAAATGATTCTGTGTGTATGTGACTTCACATACACACACATACACACACACACATATACTTTCTCTCTCATTTGACCCTTAAGTAGAGCACTTCCTTGTTTGGAAATCTCTGGATTCATGTGTTACTTTTCCAGGGCAAGGACCTTTACCTATCTTTTACTCCCTGCAGCACCTGACATCATAGTGTAGGGCACAGAAGTGTCACCTAAATGTGCTGGATGAACAATGAGTGACTGGTGGGGACTTTCCTGATGGTCCAGTTCATTTCAGTTCATTTGCTCAGTCGTGCCCGACTCTGTGAGCCCATGGACTGCAGCATGTCAGGCTTCCCTGTCCGTCACCAACTCCTGAAGCTTGGTCCAACTCATGCCCATTGAGTCGGTGATGCCGTCCAACTATCTCCTCCTCTGTCGTCCCCTTCTCCTCCTGCCTTCCATCTTTCCCAGCATCAGGATCTTTTCCGATGTGTCAGTTCTTTGCATCAGGTGGCCAAAGTATTGGAGCTTCAACTTCAGCATCAATCCTTCCAATGACTATTCAGGACTGATTTCCTTCAGTATTGACAGTTAAGAATTCGCTCTGTAATGCAGGTGATGCTCCCACATGCCACAGAGCAAATGAGCCTGTGCACGGCAACTACTGAGCCCATGTACCACGACTAGAGAGTCTGTGCACTGCAGTAAAAGATCCTGTGTGATGCAATGAAGAGCCTGTGTGCCTCAAGTAAGACTGGATGCAGCCAAATAAAGAAGCAATCAATATAATACTTAAAAACAAAAAAAGAGAGTGAATGTTGAATGAATGCGCAACAGTCCTTCCTGAACTGGATGGGGTGCTTGGTTCCCTGACGGACAACCTTAGCAACCTCCTCACTGATGCAGAAGTCCCCAAACAAGAGCTCCCCAAATTGCTCCTAGTTTTCTTCCATCTAAAAAGGCCTATTAGAAGAACTTACTTGGCTGACAGATAGTTTATTGAAAACAACAAAACCAGTTCCTTTGTTTTCTTTGAAATGTTCCCCTTTCCTGTTCCACTTTCAGAGGCAACGCTGCATTGATAATGTACTAATGGAGAATATGGTCCATCTTTCTCTGTGACCTTGTGATGCCTCTTCCCATAGAATGATGGTGTTTGCAACATTCTGAGTGGGTTTATTTTTTTGTTTAGTGTTTGTTTTTTTAATGTTAAACATTAATGATTTTAATGTTTAATGTCCTTTTATTTGAGGCAGATATAAGGAGAAACAGATTTAGGTTGACCTGGATAACACATCAGCCTAGACTTTGCTATGCGGCTTATTTCATTTGATAGAGACAAATCACTTAATCCCTGTCCTAATCCTCTTCATTCTTCCTTGATTTAGTGCAGTTTATAAATGTTTTGTGACTCAGTCCAGCCCTACATTGCCAGTCTCCCCTAAAACTAACCCCACCACACATTTTTGACCTTCTGAATTGATTGAAATTCCCTAAATTGCCAAATTTGCACTACTGTTCTCTTTACTTCCATTTTATGTGTATCACTGGTAAGATCATGTTCATTCAGTATCACTTCTTCTGGAAGATGAAACTCCACAAAACCCATCTGAGAGTGCATTAGGTGCCCTTCCTCAACATTTCCTTCATAATCCATTCATATCTGTATCCTGGCACCTACTCAATAACTGTGATTATTGGCTTTCCCCCTTTTTTCCTATCAAACTCATTCTATGTGAGTTACCAATAAACAGGAATTATAACCCACCTCCTTCTTGAGCATACTCATAGCTCCTCACATAGCAGCACTCAAATATTCATTGAATGAATGAAAAACAAATCTTTAAAAGAATGTGAATTCCTAGAGTACTTGTAAAATAATTTCACAAATATAAATGGTTGTAGGAACACAGTGGGGGTGGCATACAGATTTCTGCTTCCCTCCAAATTATTTCTTTGTCATATTCTGCCTTAGAAAAATATAACAGCAGAAACCTATACATATTCATTCTTTAATTTATTCACTTGATGTTCAACAAACTTTCTTGAGTGCTTGAAGTATATCAAGTACAACCCTAAGCATTTGCTTCAGGGAGAAAGTGGCATTTCAACAGAGTCACAGATGGTCATCAAACCTTAATTCCTTCTTGTGGCCTCAGAGCTAAACTTCATTTTCTATTCCCCTTGCATCTAGGTAAAGTCATATGACCAGTCATCACCAATGGAATTTGGAGTTTCACTTCTGGATCTACACAATTAAAAACTGGGAGTCTCTTTCCTTTCCATCCCTTGACCACCTTGGACCCCTGTTAAACCATTACTAACCATGGCATCACTGATTCAATGGACATGAGTTTGAGCAAACTCCAGGAGTTAGTGAAGGACAGGGAAGCCTGGGGTGCTGCAGTCCATGTCCACAAAGAGTCAGACATGACTGAGCAACTGAATAGCAACAACCATCACTAAAGCTAATAATGCAACCAGATGGAAGAGGTCCTGGTTTCTGATTGACTCCATGGAACAAAGCTCCACCCACCTCCCACTGATCTTGATTGGATTGTGATATGAATGAAAAACAAACTTCTTTGTGTAAACTACTAATATTCAGGCATTTTTTTCTCCAGCTAGCTTTATCTACCCTGATTAATACTGCCATACATGACAATATGTAGATTACATAAAACACTGCTGCTGCTGCTAAGTCGCTACAGTCGTGTCCGACTCTGTGCGACCCCACAGATGGCAGCCCACCAGGCTCCGCCATCCCTGGGATTCTCCAGGCAAGAACACTGGAGTGGGTTGCCATTTCCTTCTCCAATGCATGAAAGTGAAAGTGAAGTCACTCAGTAAGTGTCCGACTCTTCATGACCCCATGGACTACAGCCTACCAGCCTCCTCCATCCATGGGATTTTCCAGGCAAGGGTACTGGAGTGGGGTGCCTTGCCTTCTCCAACATAAAACACTAGAAAACGTCTAATCCTACTCTAGGCCTTGACTGAAAGTGAAAGTGTTAGTCACTCAGTCGTGTCTGACTCTTTGCAGCTCCATGGACTGTATTCTGCCAGGCTCCTCTGTTCATGGGATTCTCCAGGCAAGAATACTGGAGTGGGTAGCCATTCCCTTCTCCAGAGGATCTTCCCAACCCAGGGATTGAACCCAGGTTTCCTGCTTTGCAGGCAGATTCTTTACTGTCTGACCCACCAAATGGCCTTGTGTAGGAAACATGAAAATTGATCAAAGAAAGCATTGTCCCAAATGGATAATGAAAAATCCTTATGGATACACAGATCTTTTTTTCTCTCTCTCCGATGGTCACCTGATCCAAATGTTGACATCTTGACCTGAAAAGAAGCGTGGCACCACCATTGCATCATATTCATCATCTCTATCAGCCCTTGTCAGTCTCTTTCATGCACTTTGAAGGGTTTCCTAGTGAGGCTCAGCAAGTTCAGTGCTACTCAAAGCAGAGTATGTACTAAAAAGTGATGGATAATAGGAATACAAAGATAGGCTCTGAAGGCTCTTGAATATCTTACCAAGGAGATTGTGTATTAATCTGTAGGACATATAGTTGAATAAACTATGGCCTGTTTGTGGTGGGATGAGTTTTTTTTTTTTTCTCTCCTTTGCCCATCATCTTCTTTCCTGGGTAACTGGTACCCACTTAAAGCTAAGGTAACGGTGGGAAAATCATAGATGCACCACCAAGAGATATATTCATGATGAGGGCCTCTTTTCTCAGTGCCCTCGCCCACAGCCCTTCCCTGCTCCAAACCCATTAGTTAATGAAACTTCATAGCACCAAAAGGCTGATAGTTTCATGGAGGCCAAAATGAAAAATATTCAGCTCCTAAGATGGGAGGCAATTGCACCGGTAGAATCAGAGGATGATTATAAAGGAGGAAAGAAAAAAAGAGAGGACCCAGGAAAAATAAAAAGAGGGCTTCCTACCAACCACAAGACCAACTTGCCCGACCAAGCTGAGATGCTGGTCCAAAGAGGATGAGAGGATGAGAGACGCCTGGAGCACATCATGTGACATTGCCCCAGGATTCCAGAGCAAAGGCCCCCAGACTCACTGAATAAAACAAACATTTAAATCCCTACTTCCTATGAATTCTGTATGAAATGGAAGAAATGATTCACACCCCAAGTTAATGACTGCATTCTTCCAGACTCTTGGTGCAATGGTTTAAACTGTGTCAGTTTGTTTAAGCCAAAGCTACTTTTCCCAAAATCTCTTTCCCTCTATTGTTCTCTGCTAGATTGACCAAAAAGAAGAAGTAGGGTAGAGTTTGCAAACTCGAAGCGAAACAGTTCTTACTCTCTGAAGATCCTTGTGATAATAGGGACAGACAAACAGAGATGCTGGCAGGTTCTAGCTTGTCCTTGCCAGGTCTAAGGTCTAAGCTTCTCCAGGTCTAAGCTTCTCCCCCTAAACACTGGCCCTACTGACCACCAGAGTCCCAGGCCCTCCTCCAGGCCTTGGCTGAAGACCAACAGAGCTCACAGAAGTCCACAGACTTTCCCATGGCACTCCTTCTGGATACTACTCCTGCAGTTACACATGCCTGGCTTCCTGGCTTCATTGCAAGTTCTGGCCCTTCAGGTCCACCTGCACCGGGGGTTCATGGGGGCTGATTAGTGACTTTTCACTGATCCTTCAATCCCACACTACAGACCTGTACTTCCCCTGCTTCTCCCACAAATCTGTGAGATCTTATTCATATATCACTAATATCTAGTAGTTCTCTGCCTTGATTGAAGCCCTCTGGTTCACCATGCATGAGCTTGGCTGCCCAACAGGAAGATTATGTGAATTGCACTTTCTTCCCTTCCATTATTAAAGGCAGTGTGCTGGGGTTTATATATAGGAACTACAGAAATCTGGGTAAAAAAATTATACCATGGTAGAGGTCTCCCCAAGGGTTAGTTGCCCACTGGTTTCCCAGCGTGAATTTATCATAGTATGGAAACTGACTTTCAGCTTTTCTAGTTCAGAAACTTGTTTCTCTTCCCCCGTAGCTTACTAAGTTAAACTCTGTTAAATTAGAAGACTTGGTCAGGCTCACTAGAGTTTGAACTAAACAGTAGGGCCTGTTAATATTAATAGGTCCATCTATTAAAATAAAATCAGATCAGATCAATTGCTCAGTCGTGTCCGACTCTTTGTGACCCCATGAATCACAGCACGCCAGGCCTCCTTGTCCATCACCAACTCCCGGAGTTCATCCAGTCAGTGATGCCATCCAGCTATCTCATCCCCTGTCATCCCCTTCTCCTCCTGCCCCCAATCCC
Organism: Bos mutus; assembly: GCF_027580195.1. Taxonomy (NCBI): domain Eukaryota; kingdom Metazoa; phylum Chordata; class Mammalia; order Artiodactyla; family Bovidae; genus Bos; species Bos mutus. Next base: position 55,717,068 of record NC_091637.1, read on the forward strand.
TCCCAGCATCAGTCTTTTTCAATGAGTCAATTCTTCGCATGAGGTGGCCAAAGTACTGGAGTTTCAGCTTTAGCATCATTCCTTCCAAAGAAATCCCAGGGCTGATCTCCTTCAGAATGGACTGGTTGGATCTCCTTGCAGTCCAAGGGACTCTCAAGAGTCTTCTCCAACACCACAGTTCAAAAGCATCAATTCTTCGGCGCCCAGCCTTCTTCACAGTTCAACTCTCACATCCATACATGACCACTGGAAAAACCATAGCCTTGACTAGATGAAACTTTGTTGGCAAAGTAATGTCTCTGCTTTTGAATATGCTATCTAGGTTGGTCATAACTTTCCTTCCAAGGAGTAAGCGTCTGTTAATTTCATGGCTGCAGTCACCATCTGCAGTGATTCTGGAGCCCCAAAAATAAAGCCTGACACTGTTTCCACTGTTTCCCCATCTATTTCCCATGAAGTGGTGGGACCAGATGCCATGATCTTAGTTTTCTGAATGTTGAGTTTTAAGCCAACTTTTTCACTCTCCTCTTTCACTTTCATCAAGAGGCTTTTTAGTTCCTCTTCACTTTCTGCCATAAGGGTAGTGTCATCTGCATATCTGAGGTTATTGATATTTCTCCTGGCAATCTTGATTCCAGCTTGTGTTTCCTCCAGTCCAGCATTTCTCATGATGTACTCTGCATATAAGTTAAATAAGCAGGGTGACAATATACAGCCTTGACGTACTCCTTTTCCTATTTGGAACCAGTTTGTTGTTCCGTGTCCAGTTCTACCTGTTGCTTCCTGATCTGCATACAAATTTCTCAAGAGGCAGATCAGGTGGTCTGGTATTCCCATCTCTTTCAGAATTTTCCACAGTTTATTGTGATCCACACAGTCAAAGGCTTTGGCATAGTCAAGAAAGCAGAAATAGATGCTTTTCTGGAACTCTCTTGCTTTTTCCATGATCCAGCGGATGCTGGCAATTTGATCTCTGGTTCCTCTGCCTTTTCTAAAACCAGCTTGAATATCAGGAAGTTCATGGTTCACATATTGCTGAAACCTGGCTTGGAGAATTTTGAGCATTACTTTACTAGCATGTGAGATGAGTGCAATTGTGCGGTAGTTTGAGCATTCTTTGGCATTGTCTTTCTTTGGGATTGGAATGAAAACTGACCTTTTCCAGTCCTGTGGCCACTGCTGAGTTTTCCAAATTTGCTGGCATATTGAGTGTAGCACTTTCACAGCATCGTCTTTCAGGATTTGAAAGAGCTCAACTGGAATTCCATCACTTCCACTAGCTTTGTTCATAGTGATGCTTTCTAAGGCTCACTTGACTTCACATTCCAGGATGTCTGGCTCTAGGTCAGTGATCACACCATTGTGTTTCTTATTTTATTTATTTATTATTATCATTATATTTCTTATTTTATTAAAATAAAATAAGAAATATAATTATTGCAGGTCCCAGACATTTGTATCTAAAGGTGAAAACACTACACCCTGCAGAAATAGCCTTATAAGAAGCTAAATGAAAATCAGAAGGTTGTCTGGGGAGGGATGTGGAACTAAAATTAGAAGAGTTAGAAGGACTATTGATTGATGTATAGCATCAACTTATAATTACTATCATCAATACCACAGATAAGCTGTGTGATTCCATTACAAAGTATACAGAGTCATAGGCCTTCATCTCCTTAGTAGGTTACAGAACTGGCTTGAGCTCTCCTTGAATCCTACCCTTTGTCATAACTTTGAAGTTCCTTCCACTCATCAAGTGGAATATATTTCCCCACCTCTTGATTTTGGGTTTAGCCATGTGCTTACTTTGGCCAACAGAACGAGAAGGAAGTAATGGTGTTCAAGTTCTGAGGCTAGACCTGAGAAGATTTCATATGTTACTGTTTGCCCTCTTGTGTTTTTCCATTACCATGAGAAAATTTTGCCTGGGCCAGCCAGCTGGTCCAAGAAGAATGAGGGACATAGATCATCCTAGACAAGTCCAGATGAGTGGGACTAATCAGAACTGACCAGCAGATTGTCATCTTACATCATGGCATCTGGGGACTATTTGTCACACAGCAATAATTACCTGACATACTCTTCAATCATGATTTTCTGTGTTGGGGTGGAGAAGGTGCTCTTACCCCATTGTGGCCCCAGAGTTCCAGACCAGTGTGCCCAGGATTCCCCTCCCAAATCACTAGAGGTCTCCTTGGACAAATAGTAAGTCAGGGGATTCAGCTTCCCATCTTCAGTAAAATCCTGTTTGATTTTTTTTTCCTGTCCTTTCAGTTAGATGTAAAATCTAAACATGTGTCAACACGGAGGAGAGAGATTTTTAAGCTCTTCCGAAGGCTACTTCTGAATATTAATGGTTGTTTACAAATGCAACTCAAAATCATTATTTGAAATAAAACTGAAATTTGATCACTTGTAATTTGTGCTTTCACCAGAGTTTTAGGAAAACTCATACGCCCAGCAAAAATCCCCAGACAGCTTAGGATGCCAAGACGTTCTTCCTCTCTCTTTTAAATCTGCTCCAAGTCCATAAGGAGAATTCATGAATAAATGTGGTTGGCAGAGGAACTAAAAATGCAAAGACATATTTTTATGACAATTGCATCTTCATTTGTTAGTTTGAAATATGCATTGGTCTTTATATGAATTAGAAGTGTGGTGGGGTAGGGGTCTCAAAACACTTTCCAATCCCATTTTTATTCAGACATTCCTTCTTTCCCCTCCACTCCCTGCCTTTCACTAGCCTCCCCTACCCTGCTAGTTTATGAAGGGACTGAAAATGTTGGGATATTTTTTGAAGAAATGTGGGAGGTCTGCAATCCATTTCCTACTTGGTGTGGGTTTCATTTACCAGAAGAAGAAACAACAAACAACAATGCAAACACACTTCCAGGACAGCTGGATAACAGCTCCATGCACTGGCTTTTGAACAGCTATGCTATCACCCCACGAGGTGACATCACTCAGGGGACGGGATGGGGTCTGTGAAGGCCAGTGAAGCATGTCCTTCCATTCCTGAAAAACATCCCCGCAGGAAACAACTTGGCATTTCCTGCAAAACATGAACTTGCTTGGCAGTGGGAGCAACTCATCACCCCTGTTCATCTCATATTGCCTGTCTGATGAATAACAATAACTAGTCCAAGAACAGAGTGACTACAACTTCAATAGGAAAGAGGGCCATGGGAGATAAACAATGCCCTCGCCAAAGGAAAAAAAAAATGTGTGTGTGCACACAGGCACACACCCTCCCTTATAAAATATTGAGGGACTTCCCTGACAGTCCAGTGGTTAAGTCTCCACACTTTCAATGCAGGGAGTGTGGGTTCGATACCTGGCTGGGGAACTAAGGTCCCACATGTTGTGTGGTGTGGCCAAGAAAATATATATTTTTAAAAAATGTTGAGAAGTACAAACTGCCTCAATCAAAACCACCTTATGTTACTGGAAACAAGGTTGAAAATTACTACCCTTCTCCCATCCAGATATGTTTGGAATGCTAACAGCTGCCATTCTTCATTGACAACCATAAAACAATCATGGTGTTAATGGTTCATATCCATACACTTATTTTAATTCTTGCAAAAACCCTGCAGAGGAGATATCTTAACTTTACAGATAAGTAACCTTTCCAAGATTACAAAACAGTGATCAAGGAGCCAGGATTTTAAACCAAGGTTGTGTGTGATGACAAAAGCCAGGCTTGTTTTATGAAATCACAGGCTTGGTTGATAAACTGTGAAACCCAAACACAGGAGTTGTTTTTATTAATACATAAACCTAAGTCATGCCTCATACTGTTCATGGGGTTCTCAAGGCAAGAATACTGAAGTGGTTTGCCATTCCCTTCTCCAGTGGACCACATTCTGTCAGATCTCTCCACCATGACCCGCCCGTCTTGGGTTGCCCCACAGGCATGGCTTAGTTTCATTGAGTTAGACAAGGCTGTGGTCCTAGTGTGATTAGATTGACTAGTTTTCTGTGAGTATGGTTTCAGTGTGTCTGCCCTCTGATGCCCTCTTACAACACCAACCGTCTTACTTGGGTTTCTCTTACCTTGGGCGTGGGGTATCTCTTCGTGGCTGCTCCAGCAAAGTGCAGCCGCTGCTCCTTACCTTAGTCGACGGGTATCTCCTTACCACCGCCCTTCCTGACCTTCAATGTGGGAGTGCTCCTCTAGGCCCTCCTGCGCCCGTGCAGCCACGGCTCCTTGGGCGTGGGTTTGGTCCTCCTGGCCGCCGCCCCTGGCCTCGGGTGTGGGTTGCTCAAACCACTTCAGTATTCTTGCCTTGAGAACCCCATGAACAGTATGAAAAGGCAAAATGATAGGACACTGAAAGAGGAACTCCCCAGGTCCGTAGGTGCCCAATATGCTACTGGAGATCAGTGGAGAAATAACTCCAGAAAGAATGAAGGGATGGAGTCAAAGCAAAAAGAATACCTAGCTGTGGATGTGACTGGTGATAGAAGCAAGGTCCAATGCTGTAAAGAGCAATATTGCATAGGAACCTGGAACGTCGGGTCCATGAATCAAGGCAAACTGGAAGTGGTCAAACAAGAGATGACAAGAGTGAATGTCAACATTCTAGGAATCAGCGAACTAAAATGGACTGGAATGGGTGAATTGAACTCAGATGACCATTATATCTACTACTGTGGGCAGGAATCCCTCAGAAGAAATGGAGTAGCCATCAGGTCAACAAAAGAGTCCGAAAAGCAGTACTTGGATGCAATCTCAAAAACGACAGAATGATCTCTATTCATTTCCAAGGCAAACCATTCAATATCACAGTAATCCAAGTCTATGCCCCAACCAGTAACGCTGAAGAAGCTGAAGTTGAACGGTTCTATGAAGACCCACAAGACCTTTTAGAACTAACACCCAAAAAAGATGTCCTTTTCATTATAGGGAACTGGAATGCAAAAGTAGGAAGTCAAGAAACACCTGGAGTAACAGGCAAATTTGGCCTTGGAATACGGAATGAAGCAGGGCAAAGACTAATAGAGTTTTGCCAAGAAAATACACTGGTCATAACAAACACCCTCTTCCAACAACACAAGAGAAGACTCTATACATGGACATCACCAGATGGTCAACACCGAAATCAGATTAATTATATTCTTTGCAGCCAAAGATGGAAAAGCTCTATACAGTCAGAAAAAAACAAGACCAGGAGCTGACTGTGGCTCAGACCATGAACTCCTTATTGCCAAATTCAGACTGAAATTGAAGAAAGTAGGGAAAACCACTAGACCATTCAGGTATGACCTAAATCAAATCCCTTATGATTATACAGTGGAAGTGAGAAGTAGATTTAAGGGCCTAGATCTGATAGATAGAGTGCCTGATGAACTATGGAATGAGGTTCGTGACATTGTACAGGAGACAGGGATCAAGACCATCCCCATGGAAAAGAAATGCAAAAAAGCAAAATGGCTGTCTGGGGAGGCCTTACAAATAGCTGTGAAAAGAAGAGAAGCGAAAGCAAAGGAGAAAAGAAAAGATATAAGCATCTGAATGCAGAGTTCCAAAGAATAGCAAGAACAGATAAGAAAGCCTTCTTCAGCGATCAATGCAAAGAAATAGAGGAAAACAAGAGAAGGGGAAAGACTAGAGATCTCTTCAACAAAATTAGAGATACCAAGGGAATGTTTCATGCAAAGATGGGCTTGATAAAGGACAAAAATGGTATGGACCTAACAGAAGCAGAAGCTATTAAGAAGAGATGGAAAGAATACACAGAAGAACTGTACAAAAAAGATCTTCATGACCCAGATAATCACGATGGTGTGATCACTGACCTAGAGCCAGACATCCTGGAATGTGAAGTCAAGTGGGCCTTAGAAAGCATCACTATGAACAAAGCTAGTGGAGGTGATGGAATTCCAGTTGAGCTATTCCAAATCCTGAAAGATGATGCTGTGAAAGTGCTACACTCAATATGCCAGCAAATTTGGAAAACTCAGCAGTGGCCACAGGACTGGAAAAGGTCAGTTGTCATTCCAATCTCAAAGAGAGGCAATGCCAAAGAATGCTCAAACTACCACACAATTGCACTCATCTCACATGCTAGTAAAGTAATGCTCAAAATTCTCCAAGCCAGGCTTCAGCAATATGTGAACCATGAACTTCCTGATGTTCAAGCTGGTTTTAGAAAAGGCAAAGGAACCAGAGATCAAATTGCCAACATCCGCTGGATCATGGAAAAAGCAAGAGAGTTCCAGAAAAGCATCTATTTCTGCTTTATTGACTATGCCAAAGCCTTTGACTGTGTGGATCACAATAAACTGTGGAAAATTCTGAAAGAGATGGGAATACCAGACCACCTGACCTGCCTCTTGAGAAATTTGTATGCAGGTCAGGAAGCAACAGGTAGAACTGGACATGGAACAACAGACTGGTTCCAAATAGGAAAAGGAGTACGTCAAGGCTGTATATTGTCATCCTGCTTATTTAACTTATATGCAGAGTACATCATGAGAAACGCTGGACTGGAAGAAACCCAAGCTGGAATCAAGATTGCTGGGAGAAATATCAATAACCTCAGATATGCAGATGACACCACCCTTATGGCAGAAAGTGAAGAGGAACTAAAAAGCCTCTTGATGAAAGTGAAAGTGGAGAGTGAAAAAGTTGGCTTAAAGCTCAACATTCAGAAAACGAAGATTGTGGCATCCAGTCCCATCACTTCATGGGAAATAGATGGGGAAACAGGGGAAACAGTGTCAGACTTTATTTTTCTGGGCTCCAAAATCACTGCAGATGGTGACTGTAGCCATGAAATTAAAAGACGCTTACTCCTTAGAAGGAAAGTTATGACCAACCTAGATAGCATATTCAAAAGCAGAGACATTACTTTGCCAACAAAGTTTCATCTAGTCAAGGCTATGGTTTTTCCTGTGGTCATGTATGGATGTGAGAGTTGGACTGTGAAGAAGGCTGAGCGCTGAAGAATTGATGCTTTTGAACTGTGATATTGGAGAAGACTCTTGAGAGTCCCTTGGACTGCAAGGAGATCCAACCAGTCCATTCTGAAGGAGATCAGCCCTGGGATTTCTTTGGAAGGAATGATGCTAAAGCTGAAACTCCAGTACTTTGGCCACCTCATGCGAAGAGTTGACTCATTGGAAAAGACTCTGATGCTGGGAGGGATTGGGGGCAGGAGGAGAAGGGGACGACAGAGGATGAGATAGCTGGATGGCATCACTGGCTGGATGAACTCCGGGAGTTGGTGATGGACAGGGAGGCCTGGCATGCTGTGATTCATGGGGTCGCAAAGAGTTGGACACGACTGAGCGACTGAACTGAAGTGAAGTCATTCCTCAAGGCCCAGGGATATAGCCATCTCATCTGTAAATTCTTGACTAGTTCTAGACAAAGCTCTTGATGGTTACCAGTAACAGAAACCCACCCAGATTTATTCAAGTGAAAGAGAATGGAATCCTAGTCCCAGCCCTGTAAGGGAACAATGGGAACACAGAGGAACTTAGCAACAAGTGGAACTCAGAAAGGACAAGACCTGAGGCAGCCCAACTACCCTTGTCCCCTCACCTCAAGGAGACTGCTTGTCTCTCACACCCACACATCCTTTCCACTTCTCTGAGTCTCCAGCCCCTCAGAGTTGTAGTCTGCATACAATTCCACAATGATTTCCTTGATGGCAAATCTACTAGGTCTTTGAACTCAGGGTCTACCACCTCAGACAAGTTAACTGCTTCTTCTTTTCTGGATTCCTGGGAGAGGAATCTGATGGGCTCAGCTTGTATTTTCCAGCCAGTTTCCACATAAGGCACAGGTTGTTGGCTGGTCTCTTGCTCAGCGCCCCTGGGTCAAATGTTCACCCTGGTCCAATGAGAGGTGGCCGGGGAGGGGGGATCAGACCTGGGCTGTGCCTTCTGAAGTCCAGAAAATGCTTGGCTCATCTTCACTCACTATTTCTTTCTAAGACTGGTTTGTGCACCTGGTTTAGCACTTAGTTTTAAGTAGCCTGGTGATGCTCTCCAGTTGCCTTCTATTGCCCTCTATTAATTTTCTAGGTTTCTAAAGAACCACATCTTATCATCATTATGTCTGCAACACCTAGCAGAATGCTAAGAACACATTGAACACTTAAAAGTGATCTGTTTTATTACAGTTCACTGTGGGGCAGAACAATGCAATGATCAAGAAGAATTTCTTTATTCCCTCTTTGCCCATAAAGAGACCACTGGAATTAAAAAGAGAGTATGAAGTGTGATCCCGAGTCTTTACCCTCACTAGCTTAGCTGTTGCATATGCAGAGAAGGAAATAAATTTGAACTTTTAGTACACAAACTCCAAATCTCTTCCAAATCTTCCTAAAAGAGGCATCCAGGCCAATAGATCTCAACCTGGAGTAATGCTCCCATGAACCATTTTCTTGCTCTGATTCTATCCTCTTATCATCCATTCCGAGAAGCCTGTTGTTGCTGTTCAGTCGCTGTCGTGTCCGACTCTTTGCGACCTCATGAACTGCAGCATGCCAGGCTTCCTGGTCCTTCACCATCTCCCAGAGTTTGCTCAAACGCATGTCCATTGAGTCAATGATGCCATCCAACCATCTCAACCTTTGCCTCCCCCTTCTCTTTCCCTCAATCTTTCCCAGCATCAGGGTCTTTTCCAATGAGTTGGCTCTTTGCATCAGGTGGCCAAAGTATTGAAGCTTCAGCTTCTGTCCTTCCAATGAATATTCAGGGTTGATTTATTTTAGGATTGACTAGTTTGATCTCCTTGCTATCCAAGGGACTCTCAAGAGTCTTCTCCAGCAGCACAGTTCAAAAGCATCAGTTCTTCAATGCTCAGCCTTCTTTATGGTCCAACTCTCACATCTGTACATGACTACTGGAAAAATCATAACTTTAACTATATGGACCTCTTAACACTATTATAGTGGTAAGCTTGATTATTCTCTGACTTGCAAAAAAAAAAGTTTCAAAACCTAGGTATTAAATTACTAGTAACTAATTACTAGTAAACATTTTACAATTGGTATTGTGCTTGAGAGAATGCTTAAGACATTCTCCTGTCCACAGCTGTGCATGCATGCATACCAAGTTGCTTTGGTCAAGTCTGACTCTTTGCAACCCTATGGACCATAGCCCACCAGGATCCTCTATCCATAGGATTCTCCAGTCAAGAATACTACAGTGGGTCGCTATGCCTCCTCTAGGGGATCTTCCCTACCCAGGGATTGAACCCCCATCTCTTGTATCTCCTTCATTGGCAGGTGGGCTTTTTACCACTAGCACGACGTGGGAAGACCCCACCCCCACCCCTGCCACACACACACAGCTGAGATGACACTAATTCTAGAAATAAGAATTTTTTCTGCTATTAATAACAGAATACCCAATTTGAACAGTCATAAACTTCAGGAAATGTATTGGCTGATGTCATGGCTTAAATAATGTTGTAATTCTTTGAAATTCCTCTCGTCAAGGTTGGGATCCATGTCCTTTCCCTGTATCGAGGGTAACCATAGTGACTAATTGACCAAGAGAGTAATGTGGAAATGACAGAATGTGGAAATAATGGAGTGAGTGATTACAAATTAGAGAGTCAATGTCACAATTAGAAAATGAACTTTTTTTAAAGCATTTTTGCATAGATCAACCAAATGAACTGGCATTGAATCAAGCCTAAAGAGTTCATTCTCCCCCTTATTGAACTGTCTAATTGGATTTCTTTTAAAAATTACACACACACACAATCTGTGTTTAAAATGGTTGTTGAATTGTTGCCATTGCCCAGAATCCAGCCTGACCTTGCAGCACTCCTAGATATTAAAAATCCTTTCCATAGTCTTACATTTTTTGGTTTAACAAGCACAAGAGGCCATGAACTCCAATATCTGAAGCAAACGTGTTAAACATCTGGGACCTGGCACAAGTTTCTCCTGTGGGATGCTTTGTTTGTGCAAACTTTTATTGAATTAAAAAAAAGTAAGGACTGAGTTTCAAAATATTCGTGTAACCTAGTAAGATTATTTCTCTGAAGCTCAAGTCAAAATACAAAGTTCTTCAAACCAATTAATGAGCTTAATTTAAAATCAGGCTAGAAATCTGGTCTTAAAAACACAGAGCAATGTCTAAAGGGAATCAAACTGACATATCCAGAGCTCTCATTCCAACAAGAAGATGGCTAGGGCTTCCCTAGTGGCTCAAATGGTAAAGAATCTGCCTGCCATGCAGGAGACTTAGGTTCGTTCCCTGGGTCAGGAAGATCCCCTGAAAAAGGGCATGACAACCCACTTCAGTATTCTTGCCTGGAGAATTCCATGGACAGAGGAGCCTGGCAGGCTTCAGTGCATGAAGTTGCAAAGAGTCGGACACGACTGAGTGACTAACACATACACAGTCTAAATTAGGTGGATTTTTCCAGGCTGAGGCTCCAGTTCACAACCACTTGAAGAAAGGCCATGACATTGGCAGGAAGGGCACTGGTCTGTGGTTTTGGACAAGTTCTGTCACTTAAACACAGATGATTTTAGGCCATTTACTTTACTTCTAGGCTTGATTTTCCTTATATCCTATAAAAAAATGAAGAGAACAACCATCCCACGGGTCTTAGAAATTTACAAGCATTAAAAAAAAAGAAGTAGAATAATGAGGGTGACAGAACATGTTAAAAAGCACTATTCCTATAGAAACATGGGAGAAGAGGAAACACATAGAGAGAGGAGGAGGAAATAGAATGCAAGAGATTATTATTAGAAGGTGGGAGAGATCGAACAAGTTGAAGAAAGCTTTTAAAGAAGAAAAGCCAAGCTTGGTCTTCCAGGTTATTCTTCAGGGTGGGCTTGAATGTTTTAGCATTTCCCCAAAGTGCCCAGGGCTTCCCTGGTGGCTCAGACAGTAAAGACCCTGCCTGCAATGCAGGAGATCTGGGGTTGACACCTGGGTTGGGAAGATCCCCTGGAGGAGGGCATGGCAACCCACTCCAGTATTCTGGCCTGGAGAATCCCCACGGAAGAGGAGCCTGGCGGGCTATAGTCCATGGGGTCGCAGAGTCAGACACTATTGAGCAACTTAGCACAAAATGCCAAGGGCAGCAGCCGCTGATGACAGATGTAACCATCCCTCTCAACTTTCACAGTCCATATTCGAGCATACTAAAGGGTAGGGTGAGGGTTAAGGCCGACAGGCTTAACCACTGGGTCTAACAGGCTGGAGGACAGGAAGTAAAGAAGAAACATGTCTTCTTAAAGGGGTACAGAAATCATTTTTCAAAATCTACCTCTTTCTTCTAAGAGGGGCCAGTAGTCCTACAAAGTGCTTTGTGCAGCTGAGCATTTGGAGGGGTTTTGGCCTGAATGGTGGGCTGGGAACTGAGCTTGAGAGTAAGTGTTCTATATCTTAGAGCAAGATGAATTTGGAATTCATGGACTTTTTGGGGAGGAGGGACAAGGATCAAGTTGAACATAAGAGAAAGAATGCAGGGCAGGTGGGGTGGGGATGGGGGATGGCAGAGGAGCTTGTGAAAGAGCAGAAATGGAGAACTGAAATGTAGATTACTCTCTGTCCTATGCTCTATTCTCAAATCCTCAGTAAAGTTGACAACCTACCGAGTCACCACAAACTGGGTGGCTTAAAACAACAGAAACTTGTTCTCTCCCATTCTGGAAACTGCTGCTGCTGCTAAGTTGCTTTAGTCATGTCCCACTCTGTGTGACCACATAGATGGCCTCCCACCAGGCTCCCCCGTCCCTGGGATTCTCCACGCAAGAACACTGGAGTGCTAGAATCCCCAAATCAAGGTGTCAGCAGGACCGTGAGCCCTCTGAGGCTCTGGGGAAGTAGCCTTCCTTGCCCTCACCCAACTTCTGGAGGCTCCTGGAGTAGTATGATCTCAATTTGATCGATTATATGTGCCAAGACCCTATTTCCAAATAAGGTCAACTCAGATGTTCTGGGCAGATATGAATTTGGGGGGACACTATTCAATCCACTACCATGTTTCCTCTTTTTTTTGTGTATCAAATCAAGTGCAAGGCAGTTTCATGTCAGAATCAACTGCCATGTTGGTGGTCAAATGGCCTATGCAACAAATGAATTAATTCAGAAATTTCAGAGTTTGAAGTTGGAGGTGACCACCTCCCACAATAACATTCAGAAATCTAGAAAGACTTTGGAATTTTACAGGACATGAAACGAGGAGTTCAAGCCAATATTACCTAGATCTCATGGGCCAGGAGACCACAGCTAACTTCTGTGCTTTAATCATTAGGTCATGTCGGACTCTTTGTGACCCCATGGACTGTAGCCCGCCAGGCTCCTCTGTCCATGGGGTTTCTTCAGGCAACAATCCTGGAGTGGGTTGCCACGCACTCCTCCAGGGACCTTCCTAACCCAGAGATTGAACTCAAGTCTTCTGCATTGCAGGCAGATTCTCTACCATCTGAGCCACCAGGGAAGCCAAGAATACTGGAGTGCATAGCCTATCCCTTCTCCAGGGGATCTTCCCAACCCAGGAATCAAACCGGGGTCTTGTGCATTACAGGTGGATTCTTTACCAGCTGAGCTACCAGGGAAGCCCTCTGGATTATCAGTAAAAGAAAAAGGTCTGGAGCAGGGGAAGACAGAGAGGTAAAGAAGAACAACAAAAGAAAAAAGGTGGGGAGATGAATAAGAAAGACGTATGAGTTTTTAAACGGAGACCAAGGAAAAAGAAAGCAGGGTTAAGAATCTAAGGCAAGGCCTGGTATATTTAAAGTGCCTAAGAGAAGTTTAGAGAAGAAAGAGAGGGAGGGAGGGAGAGGTGTGTGGGTAGCCTATCCCCTTCCTTATGTAATGTCACCAAAAATTGCCTCCACAGTCACCCAGAGCTGTCCATACCATGGCGATGTGCTCATAACCCTAATCCGTTTCAAAGACCAGAGTGACATGTGGAAACCCTAGTTGCTTCTATCTCTGTATCAGTGTTCTGTGGACTAAAGAGGCCAAAGTCCATTTTCCACCCAAGGCCCCTGATATCTTTTCTTTTCTGATGATGTATATTCTATTTCAACTCTAGTTTGAGTTACCGCATACTTCTTGTCTCTTTGTGGTTTTTGCTGTCCCTGACTGTGCCAGAGTTTATCTTACTGAATTCATGAAAGGACATGCCACTGCTGCTGCTGCTAAGTCACTTCAGTTGTGTCTGACTCTGTATGAACCCATAAATGGCAGCCCACTAGGCTCCCCCGTCCCTGGGATTCTCCAGGCAAGAATACTGGAGTGGGTTGCCATTTCCTTCTCCAATGCGTGAAAGTGAAAAGTGAAAGTGAAGTCACTCAGTAGTGTCCGACTCCCAGCGACCCCATGGACTGCAGCCTACCAGTCTCCTCCATCCACTGGATTTTCCAGGCAAGAGTATGACAATGGTCTAAATTAGTGAATGTCTTTCAGCACAGAAGGGCAAGGAGAACCCTTGTGGATTAAGCAAATAGCTTTCAGATCACTTGAGACACAACTGAAATAGTTCAGGACAGCAAAGATTCTGTGATTTAGGGGAAAGAGAACTACTAGACCCAGAATCAGGAGACCTCTATACCAATATACCACCAGGTTACCTGAAGCAAGTAAATCCCCTATTCCTAGCCTTGGATTCCTCATTGATGTCATGGCATGATTTCTAGATCCTTTTGGCTGTCATTGTCTATGTAGAGGAATTACTAATAAATTTCAATTAAAATGACCTCCCTAGGACATCCATGGTGTATTGGGAGAATGAAAATATTGCTAGAAACCACATCCCACTTGTAGAAAGTGAAGCTGAAATGGACCTGATTTCAAGTCATGGAGTGAAATGAAATGCAATGGAATGAGAAAGAAACTGCTGAGCATATGCTGAGGGAAGTGAGGGCACTTCGGTCCTTCAAGTTCCAGGAACTGTTTATAAAGTGAGTTATCACTTGGGTAAATGACTTGGATATTTGCAATATCTGAGGTGAAGAAAGTCAAAGGGCAATTGCTTTTCTGCTAGGACAATAGAGAAGAATATCAGCAAGAATTTCCACACACATCATCTTGTTTCTCAAAACAAGGAGGTATCATTATCTCCATTTCATAGATGAGGAAACTAAGACTCAAAGAACCTAGGCAACTTATTCCAGGTTGCAAACTAGTAAGTGGCAGAATAGGACCCAAATCCAGGTCCATTCAACTCCAATCCCAGTGTTCCCTCTGCCTCCCCAGATGGATGCTATTACACCCAGTTGTCTGAGCCAAAAAAAAAAAAATTCCTCTAAAGAACCTGAGGGGTGCATATCTCCCTTTTTCATCTTCTAGCATAAAGAACCAGAGAAGGCGATGGCACCCCACTCCAGTACCCTCGCCTGGAAAATCCCATGGATGGAGGAGCCTGGTAGGCTGCAGTCCATGGGGTCACAAAGAGTCGGACACGACTGAGCGACTTCACTTTCACTTTTCACTTTCATGCATTGGAAAAGGAAATGGCAACCCACTCTAGTGTTCTTACCTGGAGAATCCCAGGGATGGGGAAGCCTGGTGGGCTGCCGTCTATGGGGTTGCACAGGGTCGGACATGACTGAAGTGACTTAGCAGCAGCAGCAGCAGAAAAAACATAGGCATGCTTTCGAATTGAGAGCAATGGCTAGCAGGTCCAAAGCCAAGAACAGAGTAGAAACTTGAAAAACATTTGTTGAGTTAAGTGAATACTGAGTTTAGAGTTAATCTTTTTTGCAGGTTACAAGAAAAATCTGAGATTCAGAGAGGCCAAGTGTCTTGCCTTAGGTCAAGAGACCTAGAAAAGTTGTCTCTTTTTCCAGAGAGAGCGAGAAAGGAACCAAAGATGTCTAGACTTCCACACTAGAGATATGCCTACCATATCACCATAACTCCTAAGGCCAACAGAATTTTTCTTACACATTTAATTAAATGCAGTATACTTTAGGAGGAAATGAATGCTAACCTCCAATCAAGAATATTTACTTGCCTTATTAATTATCTTATTAATGGGTTAATAAGAAAATGACTCTCTGTTTCAGAAGCTAATAGATGGCATGGTTAGTATAATTTTCAGTTTTGATATAGGCTATGAGTCATCTTTGTTTTATCTTAGCATTTTTCCCTCAGGTGTGGTATGTACTGACCATAATTACTGGGAATAGGAGGACTGTCACTCACTCAGGAAGTAATTGACAGACTTGCAGTGAGTGGATGACTGTTTTCATGAGTATGTTTGGTCATTTAAGTGAAAAAATGGGTCCTTGGGGGATTTTGCTCATCAGGTGGTTGACTGTACTTTCACTGCAGGGGATGCGGGTTCGACCCCTGGTCGGGGAACTAAGATTCCACACGCCACTAGCCAAAGCCAAAAAAAAGGAGTAGGGGGTAGTTCTCCAGAGCTTCTCATCTCCAATGAGCCACTTCATCTGCATCCCCAAGACCACATCTCAAAGGACCCTGAGAACTCAATCTCTAGTAAGAAACTCTCTTGTCCAACACACACTTCTGACCATCTTCAGAAGACCTCCACCTGGATGTGTCATAGCCACCTCAAATTCAGCAGATTCTACCTGCCCAAGGGTATCTAACTGTGGAATTAAGATACAGGCACTTCCCTGTATATAAATTGTATGCCACAGATAAATAAAAATAAAGAAGCAAGTTTAAAATGGAGTTCATCTTCCCCCATTCCCCAAACTCCTCCTCCTGAGGTATTCCTTGACTTGGGTCAGGGTGTGCCTTAGTTCCATAGCCTCCACACCCAGTAAGTCACCAAGACCTATTGATTCCATCTACTACCGAGAATGAGGAAGTCTTCTCTTGTGGCTCAGCTGGTAAAGAATCTGCCTGCAATGCAGGAGACCTGGGTTCGACCCCTGGGTTGGGAAGATCCCCTGGAGAAGGGAAAGGCTACCCATGACAGTATTCTGGCTTGGAGAATTCCATGGACGGTATAGTCCATGGGGTCGCAAAGAGTTGGACACAACTGAGTGGCTTTCACTTCACTTCACTACAGTTCTCTATACTCTTTCCCCTTCTCTCCATTTTCTCTTGTCAATTCCCATCATCATATCACCTGAATGACCCTGACCCCCTACTTTGGGCCAGACAGACACTATGCTAGCCCTTATGTCTATAGTGATGAGCAACATGCATAGGGTGTCTTTAAGGAGTTTGCATTTTAGAACTCCATGTGGGAATCACAACCACAGAAACACAGATAACACAGAAGGAGCATTTCATCTTACAAAGGAGTAGGGTTCAGAGTGAGCAGTGCAGTTCCAGAGTTTCAGGGATGGGTCTGGAAAACTCAGAGAGGAGTTGACCTCTTAGGAGAAAACTGAGAGATGAATAGGCATCCAGCAAGTGGACAAAGAGAAGCACTGCCAATGAGAAGAGCTCTAGCAAGAACAGCTGGAGGGAACATTTAAGCCTTTCAGGTTGGCTAGAGAGGTGGGGCGGAGAAGGCAATGGCACCCCATTCCAGTACTCTTGCCTGGAAAATTTCATGGACGGAGGAGCCTGGTAGGCTGCAGTCCATGGGGTCGCTAAGAGTCGGACACGACTGAGTGACTTCACTTTCACTTTTCACTTTCATGCATTGGAGAAGGAAATGGCAACCCACTCCAGTATTCTTGCCTGGAGAATCCCAGGGACGGGGGAGCCTGGTGGGCTGCCATCTATGGGGTCACACAGAGTTGGACACGATTGATGTGACTTAGCAGCAGCAGTAGCAGCAGAGAGGTAGGGACATTTTTTGAGAATTTGTTACAAAGGAGAGGAAAGTGATAGGAGATGGAGCCCAACAGGTGGGCAGGAACCAGATCATTGGAAAGCTTTGTCAATTACATTTAAGAGTTTGAACATTATTCTATGGGAAGAGGGTAGTCAGTAAAGACTTTTAAGCAATGGACTAAACAGCCTTCTCTCTAGAAAGATCAATTTTGAGATAATGATCTCTTATGTGAACAACTCAGTATTTTTCTTGATGCCCATTTCTCTCATCTCCATAGACCACTTCCAAAGTGATCTTCCTAAAAATAAGACCATGTCTCTTTGCTTAAAAAGCAAAACAAAATAAACTAAAAACCCTACCATAGCTTCCTATAGCAGACGGTAGCAATTCCCAAACTCTAAGGAAAATTATCCCTGCAGATGTTGATGTTCTGGGGAAAAAACACAATTCCCTTGGAAATAAGTTTCATTCACTTTTATACAATAATTAAACAGTTGTCCTTTTCATTGTAGGACTTCTCAGAGGCTTTAATGTTCAAGTGTCAATTGTGAATCTTTCTAAAAGGGATTCAGAATTCAGATTCCCAAATCTATTAAGCAAGTTATCTCTTCAGTCTTGGAGCACTATTGGCATCTCCATGGACTAGTGTTCTGTAAATTCTGGCCTCTACACAAAGTCCAAACTTATTTAGATGAGCAAGGCCATCAGTAATGTAAAAAATTTCATTGCTGTCTGCCATACTGACACCCCTGAATCCTCTGCCCCAGCCACATTGGTCTTTTCAGTGTCCTTTCCTTCCTATGCTTGCAGATTTCTTGGTCATCCTTTATGCTGTTTTTCAGTCACTGAGTCACGTCTGGCTCTTTGCAACCCCATAAACCACAACATGCCAGACTCCTCTGTCCTCCACAATCTCCTGGAGTTTGCTTAAATTCATGTTGATTGAGTCAGTGATGCTAATCTAACCATCTCATCCTCTGATGCTCCCTTCTCCTGTGGCCTTCAGTCTTTCCTAGCATCAAGGTCTTTTCCAATGAGTCAGATCTTTGCATGAGATGGCCAAAGTATTGAAGGTTCAACTTTAGCATCAGTCCTTCCAATGAATATTCAGGGTTGATTTCCTTTAGGACTGACTGGTTTGATCTCTTTGTAGTCCAAGGGATTCTCAAGAGTCTTCTCCAGCACCACAATTTGTAAACATCAATTCTTCAGCGCTCAGTCTTCTTTAGGGTCCAACTCTCACATCCATACATGACTACTGGAAAAACTATAACTTTGATTATACAGATCTTTGTCAACAAAGTGATGTGTCTGCTTTTTAATATGTTGTCAAAGTTTGTCAGAGCTTTCCTTGCAAGGAGTAAGTGTCTTTTAATTTCATGGCTGCAGTCACCATCCACAGTGATTTTGGAACCTAAGAAAAGAAAATCTGTCACTGCTTCCACTTTTCCCCCTTCTATTTACCATGAAGTGATAGGACCAAATGCTATGATCTTAGTTTTTTAAAATTTTAATTTCAAGCCAGCTTTTTCACTCTCTTCATTCACCCTAATAAAGAGGCTCTTTAGTTCCTCTTCACTTTCTGCCATTAGAGTGGTATTATCTGAACATTTGAGATTGTTGGTATTTCTCCTGGAAATCTTTATTCTAGCTTGTGATCCATCCAGCCCAGCATTTCACATGATGTACTCAGTATAGAGGTTAAATAAGTAGATGAAAACATTCAGCCTTGATGTACTTTGTTCCCAATTTTGAACCAGTCTGTTGTTCTATGCCCGGACAAGTTCTAACTGTTGCTTCTTGACCTGCATACAAGTTTCTAAGGAGACAGGTAAAGTAATCTGGTACTCCCATCTCTTAAGAAGTTCCCACAATTTGTTGTGATCCACACAGTCAAAGGCTTTAGCATAGTCAATGAAGCAGATGCTTTTCTGGAACTTCCCTTGCTTTCTCTATGATACAATGAATGTTGGCAATTTGATCTCTGGTTCCTCTGCCTTTTCTAAACCCAGTTTGTACATCTGGAAGTTCTCGGTTTACATGCTGCTGAAGCCTAGCTTGAAGGATTTTGAGCATAACCTTGCTAGCGTGTAAAATGAATGCAATTGGATGGCGGTTTGAACATTCTTTGGCATTGCCCTTCTTTAGGATTGGAATAAAAAACTGACCTTTTCCAGTTCTGTGGCCACTGCTGAGTTTTCCAAATTTGCCAACACATTGAGTGCAACACTTAAACAGCATCATCTTTTAGGATTTGAAATAGCTCAGATAGAATTCTGTCACCTCCACTAGCTTTGTTCATAGTAATGCTTCCTAAAGTCTGGCTCTAGGTGAGTGACCATACTATCATGGTTATCTGGGTCATTAAGATCTTTTTTGCATAGTTCTTTTATGTATTCCTGCCACCTTATTCTCTTCTGCTTCTGTTAGGTCCTTAATGTTTCTGTCCTTTATTGTGCGCATCCTTGCATGAAATGTTCCCTTGATGTCTCCAGTTTTCTTGAAGAGATCTCTAGACTTTCCCATTCTATTTTCCTCTATTTCTTTGCACTGTTCATTTAACAAGGCCATCTTATCTCTCCTTGCCATTCTCCGGAACTCTTCATTCAGCTGGATACATCTTTCCCTTTCTCCCTTGCTTTTTGCTTCTCTTCTTTACTCAGTTATTTGTAAAGCCTCTTCAGACAGCCATTTCTCCTTCTTGCATCTCTTTGCCTTTGGGATGGTTTTGGTTACTGCCTCCTGTACAATGTTACAAGCTTCCATCCATAGTTCTTCCAGCACTCTATCAGATCTAATCCCTTGAATCTATTTGTCACTTTCACTGTATAATCATGAGGGATTTGATTTAGGTCATTCCTGAATGGTCTAGTGGTTTCCCCTACTTTTTTCAACTTAAGCCTGAATTTTGCAATAAGGAGTTCATGATCTGAGCCACAGTCAGCTCCTGGTCTTGTTTTTGTTGACTATATTGAGCTTCTCCATCTTCAGTTGCAAAGAACATAATCAATATGATTTTGGTATTGACCATCATCTGGTGATGGCCATGTGTAGAGTGGTCTCTTGGATTGTTGGGAAAGGGTATTTGCTATGATCAGCATATTTTCTCAATAAAACTTTCCATTTTGTATGCCAAGGACGAACTTGCTTGTTATTCTGGGTATCTCTTGACTTCCTATTTTTGCATTCCAATCCTCTATGGTGAAAGGACATCTTTTGTCGGTGGGTGTTAGTTCTAGAAGGTGTGTGTCTTCGTGTGTGTGTGTGTGTGTATGTGTGTGTTAGTCACCCAGTTGTGTCTGACTCTTTGTGACCCCATGGACTGTAGCTCATCAGGCTCCTCTGTCCAGAATTCTCTAGGCAAGAATACTGGAATGAATACCCATTCCCTTCTCCAGGGGATCTTCCCCACCCAGGGGTCGAACCCAGGTCTCTCACATTGCAGGCAGATTCTTCACCATCTGAGCCATTAGCGAAGTCCTGTAGGTCTTCATAGAACCAGTCTTCTTCGGCATCAATGGCTTGGGTGTAAACTTGGATTACTGTGATGCTGAATGGTTTGCCTTGGAAGCAAGCCGAGATCATTTTGTCATTTTTGAGGTTGCACCAAGTACTGCATTTCAGACTCTTTTGTTGACTATGAGGGCTACTCCATTTCTTCCAAGGGATTCTTGCCCACAGTAGTAGATATAATGGTCATCTGAATTAAATTCACCCATTCCCTTCCATTTTAGTTTACTGATTCCTAAGATGTCAGTGTTCACTCTTGCCATCTCCTGGTTGACCATATTGAACTTACCTTGATTCATGGACCCAGCGTTCTTGGTTCCTCCAGACACATCCACAGCTGAGAGTTGTTTCCACTTTGACCCAGATGCTTCATTCTTTCTGGAGCTGTTAGTAATTGCCCCCTGCTCATACACAGTAATGTACTAGACACCTTCCATTCTGGGGGGTCATCTTTCAGCTTCATATATTTTTGCCTTTTCATACTTTTCATGGGGTTCTCACAGCAAGAGTACTGGAGTGTGTTGCCATTTCCTCCTCCAGTGGACCACGATTTGTCAGAACTCTTCACTATGAGCCATTCATCTTGGATGGCCCTGCATGGCATGGCTCATAGCTTCATTGAGTTACACAAGCCCCTTCGCCGTGACAAGGCTGTGATCCATGAAGGGGGTCCTCCTTTAAATCGCAGCTAAGTCTCAACTCCACTGTGAAAAGGGGGTGTATAGGAAAAGGTTGCTAAGATATAGGTGGATCTGAGTAAAGGTTAGTGTCCATAAAACCGCAGTATGTTCTTTATGAGAATTGTTTGGATAAATAATTCTATAAATTGTGAATCTATGAAAAGTGCTAGACTACATTTTACAAAGAATGTTGAGTTATTTGTTATGGGCAAAGAAACTCTGGTCTTTAGAGACAGTGCATTGTCCCGTGTTTAAACAGACTCCAGTTTTTCCCAGCCTCTGCTCCTGACTACATGAAGAATATAGGCACCATGACAAGATGGACTAGGGACAAAGAGAGTGCTGGAAAGATTTTTTTAAAGTGCATTTCTGGGAATGAGTAGGGGTAGCCTGGCTCCTGACCAAGGGGTGTTGTTGGAATGAAGGAAGTCAAGCCTGGAAGGGAGAAACTGGAGGTCAGAAAAGATCCTGAGAATGACTCCTCATGAAGAACATCCACAGGGAAGGCCCAGAATCAAATCACTGGATAAAGATTCTTTCTATTTTGAGCAGGGAAGACAGGAGAAAAACGAGGAAAGGGAAATCATGGCTTTGCTCAGGAAAGGATGTTCCAGAGACTGGAGAGAGGTTCTGTGTGCTTGGGAGAGAAGAGGAAGGGAGGTGGAGAGAGAAGATGTCAAACTATATCCATCATTTTATACTTTGCCACTCGGACCCAGCTCTGCTTTCACTGGACAGGACCCTACCACCAACTTCCAACTTTGGGATGGAGATCAGGGGGTAGGAGTTAGGGGACAGTGTGGAAAAAGAAAGAACAGAGGGAAGAGAATAAAGAGAAGCAATGAGAGGAGAAAGAGGAGGGGAATGAAGGATTCTCCAAACCCTAAGCCCACAACCTTACTCAGAACTCTAATGAGGAAACGGAGTTCTTATTTGGGAGGAGGAACAAAAGAAGCCCCATCCTTGTCTCCATCCTTGCCCTCTTCTTCCCATCTCCCAGCCTTCAACAGATTGTTGAGGAATCAACAAAGGAGTGGAGCGGAGCTGAGTGAAATCTGGTGAAAGTTACAAACTAGAGCAGCCTTGAGGCAGTCTCCCAAGATGGAAGCTTGCAGCTGGAGGGAGTGAGTATGACGAGCAGAGTATTTATTAGCTGAGTATTAGCAGTGTGCTGGCTCGGGATTAGCTGGAAGAAGGAACTTCCTTCCTTTCCAGAGCCTGCCCCATCTCTCCAGCTGCTCCAGAGGAGCAAATCGCTGCTTTTCCACTGCCTTATGGTCACAAATTCTTGCAGCACACCTGCAAGGTCTTCAGCACTTACTTGAGAAAAGTCCTGGCTTTTTATGATGGAAAATGATGCCATGAGTCTTTAAAAGTGGTACTGAGGGCTCTGAGAAGGTTATACATTCCAAAGTTCCAACAGGAAAAAAGCAGGAAGCAAGACGGGCTAGCTCTCCCCAACTCTGGCTAGATTCTGATCTAAAAGGATCCTCTGGACTAACTGTGGTTTTACTGAAAAATGCCAATTATGATTTCAATAGTGCCTTTGCGCATAAAAACGCTGCCTTTGCTGCAGTGTTACTGGCCCACAGCTC
Organism: Bos mutus; assembly: GCF_027580195.1. Taxonomy (NCBI): domain Eukaryota; kingdom Metazoa; phylum Chordata; class Mammalia; order Artiodactyla; family Bovidae; genus Bos; species Bos mutus. Next base: position 55,739,555 of record NC_091637.1, read on the forward strand.
TGCTTTTCAGAAAGACTGGGATGATGCTCTATGGAAACGCCAAGCTTGGGGTGGACACTTCTGTGGGGTCTCTTTCAATGTGGAACTAGAAGGAAACGAAATAAAGTAAGACAACAGAAAAATGTAAGGCTACAGGATCACTGTAAAGAGCTAATTTATTTGCAAATACCACAGCTTGGTTTAAATGATGAGTACTTTCTCGGTAAAATTTTTAAGAGCAGAGAATGAAGACTGTAAGAGTGATCTGTGCTCCTATTTAACACAGGGAGTTCAACCTGGTGCGGTGCTCTGTGACAACCTAGGGGGTGGGGTGGGGGTGGGGCAGGAGGGAGGCTCACAGGGGCGGGATATACGTATAGTTATGACTGATTTGCGTTGTTGTACAGCAGAAACCAACACACCATTATAAAGCAATTATCCTCCAATTTAAAATAAACTTAAAAAAGAAAGGGGCAATCCAAAATAGGGTAAGTTATAAATGGTTTGTACATTAAAGCTCAGAACTCAAGACACATGTTTGAAAGTATAGTAGCTATCTTGTGATAGAAGCCAGTTCTGCAACATCAAATGTATTCTCAGTAGAAAGTAGGAGAGCAAGAATTAGAAAAAAGGCTCGGTTGAAACCAAAACAACGCTTTCCAAACAAAAATTACTTTAAAATGGCATTCAGCAATCCAGTGACTCTCTGGTAGTCCTACTACTACTACTACTAAGTCGCTTCAGTCGTGTCCGATTCTGTGCAACCCATAGACGGCAGCCCACCAGGCTCTGCCATCCCTGAGATTCTCCAGGCAAGAACACTGGGGTGGGTTGCCATTTCCTTCTCCAATGTATGAAAGTGAAAAGTGAAAGTGAAGTCGCTCAGTCGTGTCTGACTCTTCGAGACCCCAGGGACTGCAGCCTACCAGGCTCCTCTGTCCATGGGATTTTCCAGGCAAGAGTACTGGAGTGGGGTGCCATTCAGATTAGTAAATTACCAACTTAAATCTTGATAGATATCATAAAGATCTTAATATTTGCATCTATGCACAATTTACTCCTACATTCACCTTACATTATTGCTCAAGAATATTTTAAATTCCTGAAAAAAAAACGGTTGCTAGTCACTGCCTGTCAACATGTCTTTCCCTCTGAGAGGACACCAACAACAAAATAATAGACCATTCCTGTGTTGACACCTGTTTTCTCACCCTAATGGTCAGTTTTACTGATGGATGCTGGCGAAGGTTCCTCACCAGGAATCATTAGCAAATCAAAGATTCTAACTAGATGCTGTCATTCCCCCACCCAGGGCCAAAAACAAACAAACAAAAAAAAACACTACAAAAGTAATAAATCTTGCCTCAGTGCACTCTTTTTGTCCTGAAGCTTCTTGGTTATTATTATTATTTTTTTTTTTTTAGAAAACTTCTTTTAGTTATTTATGTCAGGGATTCTAATGAAGCTATCAGTGATCTGTTAAGTAAAGGCACTAAGACATTTGAGAACAAAAACATCAACAAGAAGGAACAATCTGTATATCTGTGATAGGTGATGGATGTTGGTCAATTTCAAAACAATGAAGAGCTTTACTAAAAGTCTGCTTTTTTTTCCCCTAGAGATGAAAACATTGCATTTCAAAGTACATACCCACAGTATGTACCTCATATCCTAGAGAGAGAAAAAAATCCAGCCTCAGTATCCTAGAGAGAGAAAAATTTTGGCTAACATTGATTTTGTGTTTCCTTTCAGTGTATTTAGTAACTCCTAAGCAGAGGCTTTTGAACTGTGGTGTTGGAGAAGACTCTTGAGAGTCCCTTGGACTGCAAGGAGTCCAACCAGTCCATCCTAAAGGAGATCAGTCCTGGGTGTTCATTGGAAGGACTGATGCTGAGACTGAAACTCCAATACTTTGGCCACCTCATGTGAAGAGGTGACTCATTGGAAAACACCCTGATGCTGGGAGGGATTGGGGGCAGGAGGAGAAGGGGATGACAGAGGATGAGATGGCTGGATGGCATCACCGACTCAATGGACATGAGTTTGGGTAAACTTCAGGAGTTGGTGATGGACAGGGAGGACTGGTGTGCTGCAGTTCATGGGGTTGCAAAGAGCCAGACACGACTGAGCGACTGAACTGAACTGAACTGAAGCAGAGGCATCTTAGTCTAAATTTTAAACACGTGCCTGAGGGCGTTCATAAGAAATTTTGTTGTATGAAATAGATGTCTTAATAATTATGAAAATCTAACCCAAATCATTTTGCTCACACTGCTAAACTGCATCCACCACGATGTATTTCACTTAGTTTTGTCTCAGAGGCTGCATCAACCCTTAGATATTCACAAATTTCTTATCGGGACCTCTATCTATCTCATTCATCTCTCTGAATCCAGAAACTGGCCCAACCCAAGTGGACTGGGTGGATGCTTAACCAAACTGTGTTCTCCTCTTACAATGAAGACTTTTTACAAATAGGATTTCATGTGTTGAGAGAGGAAAAAGAATAGTTGCTCTTTGGTCATGTCATCTCTCTCTGGGGGACCCTCAGACCACCCTCTTGGGTTACCCAGATGAAGAGTTTGTACATATTACAGTAAACAATCAGTCCACAAAAATACATTGAAACCACCAAATAAATGAAGTAATCCAACCAGCTGAAAAATTTTCACCATCTGGGAAAATAACACCCCAAGCGCCAAGACAGTTACCTAAGAAAACTTCTAAGTACGTTACTCAGGCCTGAGAGGCAACAGGTAGGTGGATTCCATGCCAATTAGAAAGTGTTATGATTGGCAAACCGCTGTAAAACTCTAAAACTGCAGTTTAATGGAAACGCTGGCTGTCATCCCCAAAGTACATTTCAAGGAATCGCAGAACTTTAGAATTAAAGGCAGCTGAATGGAAGTTTTCATCCATATTGAACCCAGAAGATTAGGTGGTAACACAAGAACTTCTGCAGGTGTCCCAATTCTTAATCTGGCATTTCTTCCACCACATAACCCTTCATTCCTCTGACGGAGCTGAACAGAGCAGGGTTCATGTGACAAGCTACCGGCCCAGCTCAGAGATGGGGTAGAGCTGATGGGGTGGAGGGTGGGGGAATGGCCTAATACCTCAGGGTCCAAGGTAACAGCCAGCCCCTGCAAACTCAAGCAGAGTGGGGCACAGTGCTGAGATTCGAAGAGCAGACTTATTCCTGGTCTTGTGAAAACAGTGACACCCAACTATTCTCAAAGGGCGGCCGAAACCAACAGCTTTTTGGGTTCTGGGAGCCTCTGAAACTGTTTCCCAAATGTTTGGGGTTTAGCCCTACAGCACATACACGCTTTGCCCCAAGGCATCTTTCCCTTAATTTTTAGGCCCCAGTGTATTTTAAGGTAAATTGATCCCACATGCTTCTGATTCATTTACACTGAACTCATCAGGCTATGTTTGGAAAGAGCAATCTGAAGGCCAAGAAGCCCTTTGAGACTGCTTTTATGTGCCTTTTTTCTTAGAAACAGGAAGCCACGTCTTGACATGAACAAATAGAATGCAAGCCCTTGAGACTCAGGTCTGGTTCCAAAGGTGGCCCCTCTGAAACCCAAGGGTCCTCAAATCACCAAGACAAGGCTGCCCCTCCTACTTTTTCAGAAATTAAAGGAAACCTTATCCTAGCAGTGTTATGAGCCTGAATCAGTCATTCGGAGTGGCTTGGTGCAGAGCTCACACAAGCCTTTAGCATTCTAACTCCACACCCATTCCTGACACCTAGGACTCCAACATGCAAGGGGAGCCCCAGGCCCAGGGCCACCTCTTCTCTCTGCTCTGCGGGGCTGGGCCTGCAACCTGGCAAGTCTGTAGGAAATTGCTCTTTTCATCTGAGCTGCAAAACTGGGCCGTTCAGTTGTTGATTTGTTGCTGGTGTTACTGTTAACATCCTTGAACCTGACAGAGAAGGCACAGTGGGAAATGGTTCGGAAAGGATTCCTTTTAGGGAGGAAGAAAACATATCCCCTCCAGCAGCTGACCAGAACCAGGAAATGTTTGACTTTGCTTCCTCTCCTTTTAGTATAAAAGAAGCCTGAGGTCTAACTCAGGCAAGATGGTTTTTGGGATACGCGTCAAAAGTCTCAGTCTGCAGACTTTGGAACAAAGTCATCATTCTTTGCCCCAACAACTGGTCTCTCAATTTACTGATCTGTAGTGAGGCCAGCAGTATGAGCCTGGACTCAGTAACAGGTTTGATCTCCGGGATGGGACACAAAGGCAGCTGTCCCAGTCCGTTCTCCCATCTGTGACCTGCTCTGTTGACTCCCTTTAATCCTGGCTGGGGTTCCAAGACTGAAAGGAATCCAGGTTACTAACTAGGAAAAGGACAATGAACTGAACAAGTTACTGAAAAGATGTGGAAGATAAAGTGGCCAGGGCTTGCTCCCATTTGTCTCCCTCTCTTTATACAATGCACTCTCAACTCCACCTACTCACCAAGTTTTAAAAATTCTTAGGCCCTACCTAAGAACAAGTAAATCAGAATCTCTAGGGGTAAGGCCCAGGAAGTCATGTTTTTGTCTTGAAAACTCCACTGGTTATCCTACTACGCCATCAGGGGTGAGGGCCACCGATTTAAAGCAACTTGAATACTTTCCTGTTCTGGAAAAGTACCTGGAAATAATCCACATCACAGAGGGTTTGATCATTGTCTCCTAATGAAATGGACTAGGATTTGGAGTTGATGCTCTCCTCTCCCTCACTCCCATTATGTTTTTAATGGTGATCATGCTCTCTGGAGAGCTTTTCAAGCCAGTACCCAATAAACTAAAGAGAACTAGAACCAACCCCAAAGGCTGAATCATCTCCCATATCAAAATGAACCAAACACAAGATCTCTTCAAATATTTAATCAGTTTGGAGACCTCTGCCTTCCAACCCAGTTGGGTAAAAATTCAAAAGAAAGCATGATGAAGGGGTCTTCAAAGAAAACACTGGACTAAAATGGAGAGCAGACTGGGTTTGGGAAGACAGAATATAACATGTGCCTTATGACCTTTTGAAGGCATTCTACCTTGGATTAAAAACAATAATCATCATCAAAATGAACAGGAAAGGATTAAACAGTTATACAAATTTAAGGACAACTAAAACTCTTATGGCTGAAAATACCAGACATGGCTTTGAAATAGACTCTTTAAAAACCTTTAGATCATTCTGTGGCTTCTTTCTATAGCCTTCTGTACATGCAAGAAGCAAGCTAGCTACACCTAGAATCCCCGGGAGCTTTGGGGGGCCTTGGCAAAGAAGCAATCAAGGAGAGATAGAGAGAAGGCCTGGAGGAGGTGAGAGGAAGTGGTTCACAGTTTTTGAACGTGGACTCAGACCCTGCAAACCTAATCTATTTTCTTTGAAAACTATGGAAATAAACTGAAGGCCTTGAAAAATCACCGTCGATCTCAGGTCAGTGTGCCAATGATAATGCTTTTCGATAACTGCGTCGTAGAAACTGGGGAAGTATGTCCTTCAAAGTGATGGGTCTGTAATAATAGAGGCGTGGTCGGGACTCATGCTGACTCCTCAGGAGACGTTCAGCCGAAAAGGCCTCACGTCTGTCTCACTCTCGTGCTCTCTCTGGTTTCTCTGCTTCTCTGTCCCTTGGTGCAGTTGGAGGCAGTGTCAGAGGCTGCGGCCCGGCGCTCAGAACGGGTACTGGGACACATATATCCGCAGTCGGATCACAGAGCTGCCTCTGAAGTTGATGACGGTGTTGACCGTGATCATTTCCAAGTCCAGTTGTATGTCCCGGGGCCCTTTGATGGGGCGAGTCATCACCAGGGTGGCACTGATGGGGCCCGTTTGCTGTGGACGGAACCAGGCATACTAGTTAGAGAAGATCTGACCAGCTGAAGGAGCCAAGGGTAAGCTTGACTCTGGAAGCTGTCAAACAGCAGAAAATGGTACAGATGAGCCTATTTGCAGGAACAGGAATAGAGACGTGTGGACATAGAGTGGGGAAGGGAGCTTGGGAGAAGTATTGACATATATACAATATCATGTGCAAGATAGCGAGAGGCTACTGTATAGCACAGGGAGCTCAGCTTGGTGCGCGGTGATGACCTATAAGGGTGGAATGAGGGTGGTGGGACGGAGGCTCAAGAGGGAGGGGATATATGTATACATAAAGCTGATTCATGTTGTACAGTAGAAACTAACACATTGTAAAGCAATTATACTCCAATAATAAAATTTTTAGAAAAAGAAAACAAACAATGGTAGAGAGGGTGAGGAAAGCTGTCCTTCAGGTGACATGGCCTCTGGGACAGTCACTAAAGCTGAAGTCAAGTGGTCTGGTCGCAGCCAGCCTCTGTCGTCCCAGTCGGGGTGCTCCCCCTTGCCCACGGCCAGCAGACAGGCATCCCTTGATGCCCTCCTCCCTGACTTTGCTCATGTTCCCCTGGCTTCTCCCTGCTGCCCCTTCAGGTCTCACTGAAATAGCACCTCCTCAGATGAGCTTCTCTGCTTTTCCCAATTTAATTCAGGTCCCTGTGACCCTGTGCCAGTGCACCCCCTACTTTAGCAAGGAAGAAAAGTGTTCATTACCACGTGTCATCATCCACGCTATTTACCAAGTCCGTGTCTGGTGTCTAGGTCCACACTAGACGGGGGGTGGGTTTTCCACCGCTGAGCCCTCCAGAACCCAGAATAACACCTGGCACATGGTAACTGTTCAGTGACTGTGTCTTGAATGAAAGAAGAAACAGTTGCCCGAACTATGTGACTCCAGGCTGTCACTTCACCTCTCTGGACCTCCTCTCTAAAAGGAGAGTTTGTACCAGATCAGTAGTTGCCAAGTAAACAGCTCCATAGCACCCAGGACACTTTTTAAACTAACAGTTCCAGGGGCCCATTCTGAGATTTTCTGCTGCAGTGGATTTTTTTGATGATGCCTGAGGAAGTGTGACTTGTTTACCAGACTCCAGCTGGTTCCAAGTGCAGCCTCTGCTGGAGCTTCTGGCTGGACACACCACACCCCCTGCCCTGCAGCTTCATCACTCTGTGAATCTCTCTCTGTCATCCTGATAACTTCATGTGAGCTTTCTTCCTCCACTGAATCTTTTCCTAAAGTTTTTAAGGTGGTTATGAGAGAAGACTGACATAACTGAGCTTCTGCTATGTGTGAAGTACTCTTCTGGCCACTTTTATGTACATATTCTGATTTAATCCCTGTAGAAGCTCTGAAAGGCCTGGCTACTCAGTGTGGTCCTTGGACTAGCAGTATCAGCATCACCAAGGCACTTATGAGTCATGCAAGACCTCAGCACCTGCCTAAGGCATGCTAAGCCAGAATCTGTAGCTTAATATAATCTGCAGGTGATTCATGGGCACATCAACAATTGCAATGGCACCCCACTCCAGTACTCTTGCCTGGAAAATCCCATGGATGGAGGAGCCTGGTGGGCTGCAGTCCCTGGGGTCGCTAAGAGTCAGACATGACTGAGTGACTTCACTTTCACTTTTCACTTTCATGCACTGGAGAAGGAAATGGTAACCCACTCCAGTGTTCTTGCCTGGAGAATCCCAGGGACGGGGGAGCCTGGTGGGCTGCCGTCTCTGGGGTCACACAGAGTTGGACACGACTGAGTGACTTCACTTTCACTTTTCACTTTCACTTTTCACTTTCATGCATTGGAGAAGGAAATGGCAACCCACTCCAGTGTCCCTGCCTGGAGAATCCCAGGGACGGCGGAGCCTGGTGGGCTGCTGTCTCTGGGGTCGCACAGAGTCAGACACAACTGAAGCGACTTAGCAGCAGCAGCAGCAGCATCTAAAAGCACAGGACCCAGTCTGGGGACCCCAGCTGTCATACTAAAGGTATGTCTCGTTATCCCCTCGTTTTGTTGTTCCTTGTGAACTGAGTCTCCATAAGTTAAGTCACTGCTTAGAGTCACTAGACCACTTATGGGCAGGGACATGGGGTTCCATTCCAATGCTTTTGACCACAAACTCCAGGCCTTTGTCACTGCACAACAATTATCAGAAAAGACTGATATGTGTTTTATTTCTCCCTAGCACTGCCCTAAAGGACAAATACTCAGAGGGCCAGTGCAATGGCCAGAGAGTAGGTACCTGGAAAAGAAATAGCACAAGGGAACAGGACATGCTGGACGATCCCTTCCTACAAGTTGCAGAGCCCGGCGCTATGTCCAGGAACAAAGCAACAAGCTCTGCAAAATCAAGGAACTTGGCTTGTTGAAAGCCACACCAGACATTTTATCTGTCTCCATGAAGGGAGAGCTCCCCATAAAGTTCTGGACATCACCAAGAGCTGCCACAGGTATGACAAGGGCAGGGCAGGCAGACAGGTTTCACCCAGTAGTGGGACCTCCCCTGTCCTCTGGGCTATCAGCAGCCTGACACCACACAACTTCCTCTTGGCATCAGCTCCCTCTGTTCCTGTCAGCATCCATGCACTTGGCACCCTCTCATACAGAGGATTGTTCCGACTTCCTTGTCAACTCTTGAAAACCCTTTGAGCTCTGGGCTAGGACTTCAGAGGGTACAGCCATACATGGAAATGCCCAGGGCACTTACAGATCTAAATATCTCACCAGCTTTCACTATTTGCACAAACAAAGGCCAGGGATTGAGGACCCTGAGCTGTGGACAGGTTTGGGCAAGCTGTGGGCAAGCTGTGGGCGGGAGAGTTGCAGAGCCAGGGACAGGGAGTGGAACAGCTGGAAACTTCCCAGTTGTTCCTTTGGGCTGTCCTTGAAAATGTCTCCAGAGTGTGAGAGCATCACTGCCTCTTCTATTTGGAAGTAGTCTTAGAGGTCAACCAGTCTGATCCCCAGCAGGATCAGATCTGCAGCAGCCTGAGAAAGGCCCGCCCACAAACACACGGAGGACTCAAGTGCCTGCCAAGTTTGCTGAGGACAAATATCTCCACTCCTCACTAGGCTTTTAGGGCAGACCCAGGGCATTAATGAGATAGGCCCCCTTGAGAGGCTCTGGTCATTAGTGGACTTGGTGATCACTTGGTACAAAATGATGATGGTGATGGTGGTCATAGTTGATACTCAGCATTTGGCTATGACTTGGGCTTCCCTGGTGGCTCAGATGGTAAAGACTCTGCCTGCAATGTGGGAGACTCAGGTTTGATCTCTGGGTCAGAAAGATTCGTTGGAGAGGGGAAAGGCTACCCACGTCAGCATTCTTGCCTGGAGAATCCCCTGGACAGAGGAGCCTGGTGAGCTACAGTCCATGCGATTGCAAAGAGTCAGACATGACCAAGTGACTGACACTTTCCCTTTCTTTTGCATACATCTCCTTTTTAATCTTTATAACCCTACAAAGTAAGTAGGTTAAGTACATTAGCACATGGTACTAGAGCATCTGACTCCAAAAATCAAGCTTCTAGCTACTAAACTCAGATAAGTTCTCAGTATCTCTCCATTTCCAGACCATCCCAGGCACTTAGTCTACTTGAGAATCACTCCTTTGAATTGTAAATGTTTGCCTGCTTGTTTTCCCTCCCCTCACAGTGTGGATTCCTCAGGGCAGAAGCCGTGTGTTCCTAAACTCTCAGAGCTGCATATGTAGTGGAGCTGAATTAATGTCAGTGACCGAAGGTGGATGCGAAGTCGGGATGCCGGTGAAGGGGCCCGCAGAGGAGTAGCTTGCAAACAGCCCACCTGACCGTCTGTCTTCTTGGGCCTGCCCCTACAGAGGCTCAGGTTTGTCCTGAGTCAACCAGCGAGGTGGCATTGTCTGACGCAGGGCAAGCAGCCAGGCCACAGCAAGTCAGCTTTCCGTGATCCCGTCACCTGATCTCCACGCCCTTTGGCACAGTTTATGCCCCGTGACCGTGCTCCTTCTTCCCGTCCTAACTGTCCCTAAGTCACCTGGCCAAAGCCAGTCACCAGTTGTCTGTCCAGGTCTCAGTGGGAGAGAGAGTGCCAGTGGGGGCTCATGAAAGGGCTGTGTGTGAACGTGTGCATGTATTTGCATGTGTGTATGTACCTGTGCACATGAGCAACTGTGTGAGTGTACATGTGTATGTACAGGCATGTGTGCATGTGTGTGTACATTTGTGGGTATGTATGTGTGGGGAATGCCTGTTGTGTGAAATGAAGTTCTTCCCAGGAGACTGTAACACCATCAGTGACACTCAGGGTAGCAGAGCCTGAACAGCCATCAACACCCACCCCCAACAAGATGCTGCAGTCCCTTGGGCATCTCCAACATCGCCAACCTCGCCAACTTCGCCAGGGCCCAACAGCTCACAACCTCCTAACAACAGTAGCAGCAGCCACAGAAATGACTCTACCAATACAATCATAATCAGTGCTTATTGGACACTTTCATTTTTTTTGATTAGATGTTAAAGGAGAGATTTTTGTTATCTCAATTTTGGCTGAGACTCCAAAGCTAGACAAGTACTCCGCATCCTAAAGAGAAATGTGAGAGTATGTATAGATACTAGTGGCACACTGTCTGGGTTCTAATGCTGCGCTGGGATTTCCTAAGCTGTAAGATCTGGGGCAAGTTCCTTCACCTCTCGGTGTCTCAGTGCCCTCGTCTGTAAAGTGAGGGAGGGCAAGCAAACTTAGCAGCGGTCCCCAACCTTCTGGGCACCAGGGACTGGTTTTGTGGAAGACCGGAAGCCGGGGGATGGTTTCAGGATGACTCAAGTGCATTACATTTATTGTGCACTTTATTTCTACTATTATTACATCAGCTCCACCTCAGATCATCAGGCAGTAGATCCCGGAGGCTGGGGACCCCTGCCCTAGAGAACAGGGCTGTGATGAAGATGAGAGCAGTGCTATATGGAAAATACTTGGCGTATGTCCCGCACCATACAGGGTCAGCTGCCACTGCTCTTTGTGTAGATTCTCCTGCTGTTGTCATAGAGGACTTGAAGGCCATGGCCCAGCGCCAGATCTGTTTCTCTCACTTTGTCACCTCCAGCCTATATAAGTGTATGAGACACACTTACCAGCCCCCAAATCAAGCTTTCAATGTGGGTCCTCTGAACTTAAGGATGCAGAGAGTATACCGGACTCTCTCAGAGAAGAGAGCCCAGAGATGCTGTGCACCACGTGGGGGACAGGGGGCTGTGGGGGAGCTGGCTATTGGTGTCCTGAAGGCCCAGTGCAAGGTCTGCCCGCCAGGGTGAGGCAACACCCACACATGCAAACTTTCTGAGAGAGCGGTTTGGGGTGGCAAGCAGCCAACCAGAGGCCCTCGCCCACACCTGGGAATGGTCAGTGCAAAGTCCTCAGGGAAGTCTCCAAAGAACCGACAAAGCATCCCATGAAAGCAAGAGCATTTGGGTCCCAAAAGAGAGCACCAGGTCCTGCCTACAATGGCGACAAGGGAGTACGACCCTGGCTCCCCTCACCGCCTCCCTTCCACATCTGTACCCCCAAAACCCCAGAGGAGGAGCCAGGTCAGCACCATCAGTGAGGAAAGGGGAAGAGGAAGGCAGGAAAGAGGCCAAGCTGGCGGGGACTTTACACTGAGAGACTCGGTGGTTGGCTTCTACCTAAATTAGCAGCTGGGACTTCTGATATGGGGGAGAGAGGCAATTCAATAGTAACTGAGAGCATTTGTGAATCCAATGGGCTCCGCCTGAGAGCTCACTCAGGTGTGTGCAGGTTCAAGATAGCCAGAGGAGAAATAGAAAGGTATTGAAAGTTTCATCCTGCTTGTTTGATACAAAACAGCTGCTCTGTGCTCTAGGCACTGGGCTAAGTAGATGATCTCATCCAATCCCAGAGTTGATACTATCATTATCCCCTCTATACAGATAAGGATGGCTTCCCAGGTGGCACTAGGGGTGCTGCCTGCCAACGCAGGAGACATAAGAGATGCATGTTCGATCCTGGGTTGGGAAGATCCCCTGGAGAAGGAAATGGCAACCCACTCCAGTATTCTTGCCTGGAGAATCCCATGGTCAGAGGAGCCTGGTGGACTACAGTCCATAGGGTTGCAAAGAGTCAGACACAACTGAAGTGACTTAGCATGCACAGATGAGGAAACGGTCTCAGAGAGGTTAGAGTGTGTGTCCAAGGCCATAGCGTTGGTGAGTTGTAGAAGGAAATGAGGTGGGTCAGCCTGGCTCCACAGCCCATGACTGCGTGGCCTCCTGAGGAGGGCACTGCTGCTTTGCACAGTGTCGGGAGGGAAACCCTACCTCCTCCTGCAGGGAGGCTGCCTGGCTTCACAGGGCCCCTACACCAGGCCTGTCTTCTCTTCCCAAGAGCAGCCTTTAGGACCTTTCTAGCCAGGATCCAGCTTCCCATCCCTAAGTTCCTTCAGCCATTCCCAGGGCAGGTCTATGTGCCCTCATCCCCTCTGTGTCCTGGCATCCTCAGTTGAATAAATGCTAACAAACTAGGGCCCTTCTCAATGTTCTCCAGAGAGAGAGAGCAAACCACATACAGCTCAAAGTTTTGTGAGTTTCAAGGGTCCCCTCATCGCCATAACAATCCAGGCACTAGAGGAAGCTCGAAGGAAGGGGCCCCACCTCCTGGTCACTCGCCTGCAGAAGACAATCTTCTTCCCCTGCCATGAAGGGGCAGCTCTTACAAGTCAGCTACATGGGGAACATTTGGATCAAGAGGATTTTAGTAGGTGGTGACCTGGCCAAGACAAGGCCACCTCCTATTCTGCTGAGGGGAAAACCTAAAGCAGCTGATATACGTGATGGTATTTTAAATCCCCGAGAGGGGCATCTTTGTACCTTATGATTGGGACCTGCTGTGTCTGTACAGACACTAGAGGCCAGATTGGAGAATGCTGGCGGGCTGGGCTTATGCTCAAGGCGGCAGCAAGCCCACAGAGGCAGGCAGAGGTGGGTTCCGCTGGATGGCCACGGCTGATGGGAATGCAAGAAGGACTGACAGAGACGCAGCTCCATCTTTTTCATCTTGAGAAGTTCCTCTACCCTCAACTCATTCCGTCTTTTTACAAAGCCCGTGACCCCACTACAGTGTTCTACAGATGCTGGGTCCACAGGTGCGTTATCACATGTGACCTGGCCCTGTTAGAGTCTTGCCAAAAACATATTAGTGAGGAAACAGACATAATACTCGCTCCTGAGGCCTTTCTAATCTGGTATAATCCTGCTTCTGAAACCTCTCTGTTTTCAGATGGTCCCAGCCCCAGAGGCAAAGACTGGAAGAGAAGGGTTTGGGAGAGGGTGGGGAGAGCTCAGACACTTGGTTCTTTCACCAGCCCACAGGCTGAAGCTGTGAACTTCTGAGTCGAGTGCCCCACACTGACCCTGGAGGACCACATACTGTGTTCATTAGAAATGCAGATTCCCAAGGTGAACCATGGCCCCCAAGGGTATCAAGTCCTAATCTCTGGGCCCTATAAATATTACCTTATATGGAAACAGGATCTTTGCAGATGGGATTAAGTTAAGGATCTCAACACAGGGGGATTATCCTGGATTATCTGGATTATCTGCTGCTAAGTCAGTCCTGTCTCTGTGTGACCCCAAAGACGGCACCCAACAGGCTTCTCTGTCCCTGGGATTCTCCAGGCAAGAATACTGGAGTGTGTTGCCATTGCCTTCTCCGCTGGATTATCTGGGTAGGCCTAAATACAATCACAAGTGACATTCTAAGAAACGGGGAGATTTGATACACACAGAAGAGGAGGGACTGTGACAACAGATGCAGAGATTGGAGTGGTGTGGTCACGAATCAAGAAGACTGGCAACACCAGAAGCTGGAAGAGACAAGGAATGGATTCTCCTCTGTAGCCTCTGGAGGGAGCACGGCCCTGCTGACATCTTGATTTCAGCGCGTTCGTGGGTGTGCTAAGTCACTTCAGTTGTGTCTGACTCTTTGACCCCATGGACTATAGCCTGTCAGGCTGCTCTATCCATGGGATTCTCTAGGCAAGAATACTAGAGCGGGTTGCCATGTCCTCCTTCAGGGCATCTTCCCGACCCACTGATGGAACCCGCATCTCTTACATCTCCTGCATTGGCAGGTAGGTTCTTTACCACTAGCTCCACCTGGAAGTCCAGAGCAGTGGGTAGATTCTAGCACAGTGACAATGATTTCGGACTTCTAACTTCCAGAATAAATTCCTGTTGTCCTAAGCCGCCAAACTGGTGACAATTTGTTACAGCAGCCATCAGAAACCGATACACTAGGTCTTAGCCACCATCTTCTGAAATAAAGTCTCTAGAGAGGAAGTTCTGGAATTCACTTTTTCAACAAGCATCCAAATTCACACTGAAATGTGAAAAGCACAGCTGTAAGACAGTGGGCTCCAAAGACACGTGACCACTCCAGAGGCTGAGGGAAACGAAGCTCAGTAATAGAAATGGCACAGTACCACGTGTGTAATTTACAAATAAGCACATGCATTTAGGATGTGTGCTCTAAAATTTGTTCCTGATAAATCCACATCAATTTATCCTGATATGGCTAAATCAATGTTAGCCAACCAAACTTTCTACAGTGATAGAAATGTTCTGTATCCAAGTGAATACAGCAGCGGAGCACCTGAAATGTAGTTAGTGCAACGAAGGAAACTAATTTTTAATTTTACTTATTTTACTTCATTTTCATTTTAAATTTAAACAACCATATGGCTACTGTGTCGGACAGCACAAGTAGAGCCCACTTCTTTGAGGAATGCCTTTAAGTTCATTGCTATGTAAGTGCCATGAAGGCAGGCATTCGGGACCTTTTTGTTCATTGCTGCAGTCAGTTTCTAGAAGCAAATAGTGGGGACTTGATGCGTGTTTGAGTGTACGCTCAGTTGCTTCAGTCGTGTTGGACTCTTTTGTGACCCCATGGACTGTAGCCTGCCAGGGTCCTCTGTCCATGGAATTTTCCAGACAAGAATACTGGAGTGCGTTTCCTCCTCTAGGGGATCTTCCTGTCCCAGGGATGGAACCTGTGTCTCCTACAGCTCCTGTATTAGTAGACAGATTCTTTACCTGGGAAGCCCAGGGACTTGAAAGAATATACATATAAATATACAGACATAGATATAGATATGTCTATATCTGTAAATATAACTGAATCACTTCGCTGTACACCTGAAACTAACACAACATTGTAAATTGTCTATACTTCAATTTTTTTTAAATGGTTAAAAAAAAAAAGAAGAAGTGCAGGGAGAAAGAGACCTACCATTGCATCTTGGCCTAATTTCTCATTGCACAGATAAGGATCCTGAGGCTCACAGAGGAGGAGCAATGTTCTCAAGGCCGCTCAGAAAGTGAGAGGAACCAGGACAGTGGAGTCCTGACTCCCATCCACTTTCCCCTCCTGCCTCCACACCCACCCCTCCGAACTGCACTCTGGCCTGTTTCTAGAAGCACACTCCGGGCTAGACAACAGAACAGCTTGTGGAAGATGGTGACCACCACTCAGCAACCCCTCTTACCCGCATATAGAATTCTCTGCCCTCATTCCCAGACTTGATCTGGAAAATGTAATAAGCCCCAGGGTAGCGGGTCGTTGCTTGCATTTGGAAGATGTCAGCGGGAACAGAGCGTCCTGACACCACGTCCATATCCCGGTACAAGATGGTGAAGGGCTGGTCTCTGCAGCCAGGATTCTCCGCGGGACACATACAGCGGCTGTCGGGAAGGGAAATCATGTGAGAAAGCGGCAGATCCTTTCCAGATGCTGGTTGTACCTACCTCTGTGCTTGAAACATGGAAAAGAAGGACACCCCCTTTCTACCATCCAAATGCTGTGGCTGTGGAGGCCCTCTCCTTCTGTCTCTGGTCTAAAAACTCTCCAGCATGTAGGTGAGCCCTCTGTTTCCTAGAGAACGGCCTGTTCTGGCCAGTCAGATAGTCCTGCTACTGAAGCATAAACCTGAGTTGCCTGGTTTTCAGAACACTGGGACATCCTGTAATACACTTCATGTTTGTCACATATTTAGTTGGCAAAAGTGTGCTGCATAGTCCTTCACTTCCCAACCATCCATACTCATTGAGAAGCTTTAAAAATGAGAAATTACAATAGATGAATGGGTCTTGACTGGTCTTTTTTACATTTTCTATTGTACTTACCCCAGTCTGTGTGGAATAGAATTGGGTATTTCCTTTCTTTAAACAAAACATCAGAACTCGCTATGTACAAGATACATTAGGACAGGACTTTCAGATGTTAGGACACTTATTGCAATGATAAATTTAATTATCTTAAATTCACTCTTTAATAGGAGAAATAAATCATAGACGCAAATGTCTGATACAAAGCATCTCATTTGAGACACTAGTAATAGCATAGTCTAACTATGTATATATTTAACATAGTATAACATAGTATAAAGTTGACTCATTACCAAGGTATGCATTTTACAGACACCGCTGGATTTATCCTGAATCACCACCCCCATCTCTCCCCTCATTCCTGAGATTCCCCCTAGGGGTCCGAGTGCATAACAGGATGAGGATATCTGTTGATCTATGCCTTGGTGGCCAAAACTGGGAGTAAGTTTTTCTGTTTCTGTCACTCTCCCCTGACTTCCAATCCATCTTCAAAATCTATCCGTTCTACTTCTAAAATGTAGTCCAAATCCAGCTACTCCATCTCCACTGTGAGTGCACCGTCTTGATGTCTCACCTGGACCTTGTGACAGCCTCCTTGATGGAACGGAAGGCTCTCCCACTCCAACCTATTACACCGCAGGCAGAGTGCCCTTCGTCAAACATAAATCAGATTATGTCTGTATCCTGCTTCAAAGCTTCTACAGTGGCACCCATTGCAACTTGCAACTAAACACATACTCTAACCTCTAAAACCTCATGAGGTCTGGTCTCTGTTAGTTTCTCTGACTTCCTCACAGGTCACTGTCCATGTCATTGATGAGGCTGCAGCTTCTTCCCGTCCCTGAAGACATCAAGGTCACTCTTGCCTCATAGCGTTAAACACGCTGTTCCCTCTGCTCTTCTACTCTGTTAACATCGACTCACCTTTCCATTCCAGCTCAAGGGTCATTTACTCAGAGGGGCTTTTAGACTCCCCAGACTAGACCAAGTCCAGCCTACTCTTTCACTTTGTAAATTTCCATTCTTCCTGTTCACAGCCCCTACTACCATTGAGGATCATGCATTCATTATGTGACCATTTGTTCATCGTCTTTCTCCTGCACCAGCAATAAGAACAAACACCACAGCACCTGGCACTGGGCACAGACCAGGAGTTTGACTAACACTTGATAAATGAGGGTATAAAAAGAATTTTTAGGGGCTTCCCTGGTGGCTCAGTGGTAGAGAATCTGCCTGCAGGAGAGGTTGGAGCCACATGCAGGAGGTACGGGCTCTATCCCTGGTCTGGGAAGATCCCGTATGCCAAAGAGCAATTAAGCCCATTGCCACAAATATTGAGCCTGGGCCTGGGAGCCACAACTGCGGAGCCTTCACTCTGAAACTACTGAAGCCCATGTGCCTAGAGCCTGTGCTCTGCAACAAGAGAAGCCACCTCAATGAGAAACCCTCGTACTGCAAATAAAGAGTAGCCCCTGCTAACCGCAACTAAAGAAGAGCCCGAGAAGCAATAAACACCCAGCACAGCCAAAAATAAGTAAATAAATAAAATTACTTTTTAAAAAGGAATTTTTAAAGTTTTGTTTTTTTAAACAGCCAAGTCAAGATGTTCCGGGTGCCAAAATAGCCACATTAAAATGTCACATGTCACACAGAAACTAATTGTTTTCTAAAAGATATGTGGAGGAGGGAGAGATGGCTCCCAGCTGAAGAGGATTGCAAACAGCTGGGAGGTGGCACTGGCACCCAGATCTGAAAGATGGGGCAAGTCTGTCCCGGTGGCAATGGCAGGAAAGCCTTCCATGTGCAGAAAACGTGTGCACAGAAGCCGGGAGGCAGGACATTCCGGGGTGTGGGTGAAGGTGAGGGCAGGTCATGCTCAGGTTGGCAGGAATACAGGACACCTGAACAAGAAAATGAGCTGGATAAGGGCGGCTGAAGTGAAACTGGAATGGGGCCTGAAGGCAGGGTGCAGGAGTCTCCCAGGGCTCTCAGCGGCTCGTCGGGGCCCTGCCAGTAACACCAGCTCAGGGCGGGTCCCCACCACAGACAAGTGAGACCTGGAGAAACCCAGGGACAACCAGGAATGGGAGTCGGTGAGGGTGGAGTTCTGCTTTGCCACAAAGGGCCCTGGAACCAGAAATCAAAGAATGCTGTTCCACAGGGCTACTTAGAAGCACAGCTCTTAGCAGCCAGCAAAGACTCCTTTAGGACCTGTCTGTTCCTGCTTTGTCCTTTTCTGCCAGCTTTTGATCAGAGCAGGAAGCATACTGGTAAGGCATGAATTCCTCTTAGGAGCTGTGTCCTTAGAGGGCATGCATGATGGACGTGTCCCTTCATCCCTGTATCCCAGTTGGGAGGGCTGGGAGCTGTGGGGGTAGTAAACAGGTGACTGGAAGGGAGGAGGGCAGAAGACATCCGTGTGTGTGTGTGTGTGTGTGTGTGTGTGTGTGTGTGTGCGCGTGCGCGCGTGCGTGCCTACTGCAATGCACGCAGGCTGCAGTGGAACTAAAACAGTTAAATAGGAACTAAACAGTAAGAAAAGGAATTCCTAGTACACGGGGGCAGAAAACCACTGTTCTAGTGTATTCACTCTGTAGAGGTTGTCTTCACTTCGGTGCTCACCTCAACGAAATATTTGCCATCTGGTGATTTCATCCAATCACTATTGTGACTTCAAAAACTTGATTAGAGCAAGCTAGGTACCCTCAGTTATGAGAACTCTCTAGTGATCTGTCCAGCCTCTCGCTACTCCCAACAAGGTCCAGGAAGGCTGGAAGCATCCATTTCACCTGGGGGCTTGTCTGCAAGGCCGAGTCTCACACCAGATCAGGCCCACAGAATCAGAATTGGGCCACTAACAAGATCCCTGGGTGGTTTCTATGCATGTGATCTTTGAGAAGCCCAGCTCTAAAGACCCTGTATATCCACCAAAACAGCAACAACATCCAGGACAAAGTCATTAAAGGGAAAAGGAGATTCATGAACCCCAGCTCTCCTCTTGATTAGCTTTCTAGAGAATCTTCATATAGCTCTGGCACGAGCGGGGGAACGGTAGAGACGTGTGGTGGGGGAGGCGGGCGTGCATGTGTTGTGTTCAGTTCAGCCGCTCAGCGCTGTCCGACTCTTTGCGACCCCATGGACTGCAGCATGCCAGGCCTCCCTTGTTGTATAGGAGACAGTAGACCACATCTCCCACTACCCTGGGAGGTACTCTCTCCTTGACACCTCACCGGCAGATTTCTGAAACAGGCTCCTCATCCACATTCCCATCTCCCCAGGGGAAGCCACGACTTACTTATCACTGATCCGCAGATAAGGCTCCTCACAGCGGATGGGGTCAATGCACTTGAAGCCCCCTTGTAAATTGTAGCAGGTCTGCTGCAGGATGCACGTGTGGTTTCTGTGCTCACACTCGTTGATGTCTGAAATGCGTGATAGACAAGAGGCTGAAGCCAGGCAGCACTTCCGAGGTGCCGATCCTGGGGCCAGACGGGTGGGAGTTGGGGTGGAGGTGGCCTGAGTCTTTCTATAGAGCTACACTAGCCAGTATGGCAGCCACCGGCCACACGTGACCACTGAGCACTTGAAATGTGACTAGTCTAAACTGAGACGCGCTGTAAGTGGAAAATACAGATCAGAGTCCAACACTTTAGTAAAGCCAAAGAACGTAAAGCATTGATAATTTTTATATTGAGTACATAGTAGAATGGTAATATTTTAGATATATAGCTCTAAATAAAATATGCTCTAAAATTAATTTTACCTGTTTCTTTCTATTGTTCTAATGTGACTACTAGAACATTTAAAATTACATATGTGGCTCACATTTATAGCTCACAATATATTTCTACTGCTTGGCACTGTTGTGTGGAGAATTCTTGCTTGGTGTTGGGATAAGGCAAGTCCCAAGGAGCTTAAAATGAATCTGTTGCCCAGCTACCAGCCTCCTCCATCTGCCCCAGTAGGTGAGCATGGGCTGGAAAGCATCTTGAGCAGCCAATCTTGGGGAGACCCCACCCCCTTCACAGCCAGGGGTCACGACCCTTTGAGGCACGCAGCAGTCAGAGGATGCAGGTGGCCCCCGCCTACGTTCATTCTCTAGGAAGTTGGTAGAGAAAGGCTGACCAGGCTGCTCTCCAGGGACCATGAGAAAACCGGCTCATGGACCACGACCCGGCCATCAGAGGTCCTGGTGGGGTCTGGAGCCTTCCTCAGAGGGGCTGCAGAGACCTGCCTGGGGAGGCAGGACCAGCTGCGTGTACCTGCAGAGGGCATTCCAGCAAGGAGAGTTACCTTGTCCTTTCTGAAGCCAAAGGATGGGGTTGCAGGGCAGGAAGGTACCAGCCCAGGCATCCTGCCAAGAGCCTGCCACACTGGGAGTCACCAGCACCCATTCACACCCTCACCCCTGCCACCTTCCCCAGGCAAAGACATCCAGGTGGCCCCCTGAGCCAGCCCCATCTCACACCTCCCCCAGCTGGGTCCCTCTAGCAGCCTCACCCTGGCAGCTCCGGTTGTCATCCAGCAGGATGTAGCCGGCTGGGCAGGAGCAGAAGTACGTGCCTGGCTGGTTCACACACTCGTGTTGGCAGAGGAACTCAGAGAAGCTGCATTCGTCCATATCTGGGGGAGACAAGTTACACACGCCATTTATAATCATAAACTACCTGGGCATGGGAACTTACTGCTATTCTAGCTTTATTTATCCCAGCCTGCACACTCTCCTTGGTCAGCAAGGAGATGAAATCAGTCAATCCTAAAGGAAATCAACCCTGAATATTCATTGGAAGGACTGATGCTGAAGCTAAGGCTCCAATACTTTGGCCATCTGATGCAAAGAGCCAACTCATTGGAAAAGACCCTGATGCTGGGAAAGACTGAAGGCAGGAGGAGAAGAGGATGAGAGAGGATGAAATGGTTGGATGGCATCACGGACTCAATGGACATGAGTCTGAGCATGATGAAGAGAGACAGGGAAGGACAGCAAAAAGTCTGGTGTGCTGCAGTCCATGGGGTCGCAATGAGTCAGACATGACTTAGCAACGAACAATAGTAACCACACTCTCCTGACACATAGGATAGCTTCTCTGCCAAGAAGTTTCCAATTCATTTTTGAACACTTCTGGTGATGGGGAGCTCACTACCTACCAAGGAAGCCCATTGATAATTGGACAGCTCTAATTGGTAGAAAATTCTCTCCTTCATGAAGCTAAACTCTGTCTCCCTCAAGCTTCCAACACCGTTTGCCTCTGGCTCAGCTACATCATCTACTCATCACTGTCTCATTTTGCCCTGTAGGTGAATCTACCCTCTACATCTGGAGGTGAGATTTGTTTGTCTGCTGGAGTTTTCTGGGTGCAGAGCTCTTCCCCAGACCTAAAAAACACATTCACTGGACCTAGTCTTCTGAAAGGGCAACTTTACCAGTGCCTTGTTGTTATTTAGTCACTAAGTCATGTCTGACTCTTTGCAACCCCATGGACTGCAGCACGCCAGACTCCTCTGTCCATGGGATTCTCTAGGCAAGAATACTGGAGTGGGTTGCCATGCCCTCCTCCAGGGACTTTCCTGACCCAGGGATCAGACCCACGCCTCTTATGTCTCCTGCATTGGCAGACAGGTTCTTTACCACTAGCGCTTCCTGGAAAGCCCTAGTTACCAGTGCCAACTCCCCTCTAATCGCCCGCAAGTTGAGAAACAATATTATTCCTAAAATCACAACTAAAAGGGACATCTCCAGAAGGCCAGGGGGTGTGAATTTTATTAAAACTTCATTATATCCAAAAACTTCCCTGAGGGACTTCCCTGGTGGTCCAGTGGCTAAGACTCTGTCCTCCCAATGCAGGAGGCCCAGGTTCCATCCCTGGTCCAGGAACTAGATCTCACACGTTGCAACTAAAGATGTCACATGCTGCAATGAAGATCGAAGAGTCTGTGTGCTGCGACTAAGCCCTGGCACAGCCAAATAAATAAATAAATACTAAAAAACTTCCTTGAAAGGGAAAACTCTGTGTGGCATGGGGTGGCCCGCCTGCCTCAGGTGGTCCCTGGGATGTAGGACCTGGCGCTGGGCCACTCTCCAGCCACAGAGGTGGGGACCTGAAGAGGGAGCCATTGAACTTGTAGACTGTGGCCAGGGATACAAAAGCAGGCGCTCCAGAAGAGCCAGCTCTTCATCACACACAGTGTTTGGCAAGAGAACCCCCATTTGAGCCTCACGCGATAAGCACGCCAAAGAAAACATGTTTTTCTTTCATTTGTTGTGTTCCCGAAAACTTGCTTTCACTGGCTTCCCCATGTGACATGTCCTAGGATTGCTCTCTGGAATCACCCAGAGAGGGCGTCAGCGCATGGGAGGCTGCTCCTCCACTATGCGATAATTCCTGTGTTACATGCCTGCTATCTCTCACATTTGAGAAGGAAAAACTCCTTTCCTTCTCTCCCAGGGGCCTCCGGGCGATGGGTTAAGAGCCAGCAGAACTGAGATGCTGCTTTGAAAAGTTAAAGCACGCTCAGTGAGTCAGATCTGCTCTGTCCTGCCCACTCCCGCTCCCTGGGGAGCCTCGTAGAGTCTGGTCTTGGCCCCAGCCATCCTAACAGAGTGTCCTGTTTATTTCTGTTAAGCGTGTAGATTCCATTCATACCTTTAGTAGAAGGCAGTGGTAAAACCTGTCATTTCCTGAGGGCTCGCTGTGTACCAAGCCCTGGGTTACATGCGCTACACGCCTCATCTTATTCAATCCTCACCTCAGCCCTAGAAAGGGGTGCTATTACTAACCATACTTGACAGAGAGGAGATGGAGGCTCACAGAGATTAGGTAACTTTTTTTTTTACTTTTTGGCCACACCACGCGGCATGTGGGACCTTAATTCCCCAACAAGGGATCAAGTCTGCCCCCTGCGTTGGAAGCACAGAGTCTTAATCACTGGACCACCAGGGAAGCCCCAAGGTTAGGGACTTTGACTAAATTTACAGATAACGGGTAAGCAGTAAAGCTGGGATTTGAACCTGGCCAGCCAGACTCCGGATTCTATACTCATCAACACAATGCCATAATGTCTCTCTGAGTAAATCCTGCCTGAATTGGACTCCAAATTGGTGGATCTGGGGAGTCCTGGGCTTGGGAAGTTCCCTGGCTGGGGCTCGCCCCACTGCAGATGGAGAGATAGCAACTACCTCCACCTAACAGACCCCTCTGCTTATGTTAGAGTCACAATCCCCAGACTTTACTAAGGACTGTGGCTCCATCCTCCATAAGCAGAAATACAATGGACCTAGAGAAAAAGAGTTATGACAAACCTAGACTGCATATTAAAAAGCAGAGACATTATTTTGCCAACAAAGCTCCATCTAGTCAAAACTATGGTTTTTCCAGTAGTCATATGGATGTGGGAGTTGGACTGTAAAGAAGGCTGAGTGCCAAAGAATTGATGCTTTTGAACTGTGGTGTTGGAGAAGATGCTTGAGAGTCCCTTAGACTGCAAGGAGATCAAACCAGTCCATCCTAAAGGAAATCAGTCCTGAATATTCATTGGAAGGACTGATGCTGAAGCTGAAGCTCCAGTACTTTGGCCACCTGATGTGATGTGATGTGATGTGAAGAGCCAACTCTTTGGGAAAAACCCTGATGCTGGGAAATATTGAGGGCAGGAGAGGGGGACGACAGAGAATGAGATGGGTAGATGGCATTCAATCTTCACCTCAGCCCTAGAAAGAGGTGCTATTACTAAACATACTCAACAGAGGGGAGAGTGAGGCTCACAGAGGTTACCCATTCAATGGACATGAGTTTGAGCAAACTCTGGGAGATAGTGAAGGACAGGGAAGCCTGGTGTGCTAAGTCCATGGGTTCGCAGAGTCGGACACTACTGAGCAACTGAACAACAATAAGTAAGTGAAGTAAGTCAGAAAGAAATATCATATGTTAATGCATATACGTGGAATCTAGAAAAATGGTATAAAAGATCTTATTTGGAGAGCAGAAATGGAGACACAGACATAGAGAACAAATGTATGGATACCAAGGGAGGAAGATTGGGATCGGAAGAATTGGGAGACTGGGATTAATGTATATACACCGCTGCTGCTGCTGCTGCTAAGTCACTTCAGTCGTGTCCGACTCTGTGCAACCCCATAGACGGCAGCCCACCAGGCTCCCCTGTCCCTGGGATTCTCCAGGCAAGAACACTGGAGTGGGTTGCCATTTCCTTCTCCAATGCATGAAAGTGAAGTGTGAAAGTGAAGTCGCTCAGTCGTGTCCAACTCTAGCAACCCCATTGCAGACTACCAGGCTCCTCTGTCCATGGGATTTTCCAGACAAGAGTACTGGAGTGGGGTGCCACTGCCTTCTCCAGTATGTACACTACTATGTATAAAATAAATAGCTTACGAGAACAGACTGCATAGCACAGGGAACTCTACTCAGTGTTCTGTGGTGACTGAAAACGAAAGCAAGTCCAAAAAAGAGGGGATATGTGTATACATATAGCTGGTTCACTTTGCCATATGGCAGAAATGAACACAACATTGTAAAGCAACTGGACTCCAATAAAAATTACTATTAAAGACTGAAGCAAGAATAAAAAAGAAATACAGGCCAGTTTCTGGCAAGGAGCATAGTTTCAAGCATCCACATGAGAGTCCATCGTGGTTTCCTGGGTCAGCTCACTTAGCAAATCTCTAAGGGACATGGGGCTGCACAGAGGGGCCACAGCAGCTGGAACAACACAGCAAAGGTCACAGTTCCTGGCCAGGAAACAAGCAGCACAGAAAGGGAGTAAGTAGGAAGGGACAGACGACAAGCTCCCAGCAAACATCCCCGCAACTCCTGTCTGACTCTCTGTGACCCCATGGACTGTAGCCCGCCAGGCTCCTCAGCAGAGGGGAGATTTGTCCTGTCCATGGGGTTTTTCAGGTAACAATGTTTGAGTGGGTTGCCATTTTCCTCCTCCAGGGGATCTTCCTGACCCAGGGATCAAAACTATGTCTCCCGTGTCTCGTGCATTGCAGGCAGATTCTTTACCTGCTGAGCCATCAGGGAAGCCCAGGCCCACAGTGGACAGGGGTTACCTAAAGATTTCAGAAAGTGTGCATCATCACGAATATGGGGGAAAAGATGACCATTTTGGTTAAAGTGAGTCAACTGAAAATTTTTGCCAAAACACCAAGGATGGCTTCTTGACAAACCAAAAGTTTCTTACACTTAGGCTTAGAGAAAGTAAGTTAACACAAATGACACTGAGGTACCCCAGCTCATTTCATCTTTATGACTGCCCATGAAGGTGTTTGTTGGTTGGTTTGTTTTTTAACAAATGTGGAAACTGAGGCTCAGAAAGTGACTTGGCCAGGGAAGGCACTGAACGGGAGAGCTAGAATTTGAAACTGGCTCCTTCTGACTCTACAGTCTCTTCTCTGCAGGTGGCCACATTTGTGGATGTGCAGACAATTCTCCAAAAATGAATGACCCCACTGCGTAATGCTAAACGTTTCACCTCTTAGTTCCTTAGCCCAGATTCCCCAAAGGAGTACTACAGGAGGTGGGGAGAGACGGGGATTGAAATCTAGGAAGAAAGTAGTTTTTTATGCCTGAGGGTATCTTACGGCTATTTCTGGGACTGACATTTAATCGGCCTAAGGCTACTTGTGGCCGTATCTTTCCAGGCCCTGGGGAGAAGAGCTCGTTTGTTTCAGAGAATTCTGTCCCCAAAACACTCTGGTCCTATCTGAAGCTATCACACACGTTCCATTCATGGCCTGGGTCAGTTCCTGTTACGATGAAATCCAGGATTAGAAAACTTTCTATTCTGGAGGATGAAAAGATTTTCACACTCTAGGATATGGCCTACTTGTTTTGAAAAATACAGTGAAGCATCATTAGTTTGGACTGTGCTCCTTCACAATTGCTGATGATGCTAAAACTGAATAGAATGGAGTTTAAGTCAACATTTACAAAAAAACAGGAAAAGAAAGAAGAGAAGGAAAAATGAAGCAAAGAATGAAATATACATGGCCCTCTGCAGAATGCTATAGGAACGGATAGGAGTAAGAAGCTACTCCTATTCCCAAGGAGTTTACTGGAGTTTACAAGTTTCTAAGATAATTATGAGTCCAAGTTTCTAAGATAATTATAAGAGTCCACAAGCTAGCATGAGCAAAGAGTCATAGCTTCCTGGGCTTGGAAAGAATTTACAAAAGGTCAACTGAGCCATATGTGTTCTCACAATAAATTAAGATTTTATTCATTCAACATCCAATCATTCATTAGTTGATTTGAAAACTAGTTACTGCGTGTTCATGATGTGCCAGGTCTGAAGTTAGGCACTGATTGTAGAGATTTTAATAGTCTACATACATAATCTCATTCATTCAACACTCCCCCTCCCAACCCTACCCTGTGAGACTTGCTTTTATTCCTGCTATCATTCTGTTAGTACTATCTGCCCTATTCCCATGACTTGACTCAGTGCTGGGTGAAGACAGATAACTCAAACCAGCATGCAAAATTAGGCAATTCCTCTTCCTCTTCAACCCCATGTCAGATCCTAAAAGTTAGCTCCACTGATTTTTGCATTAAGGGTCAAATAACAAGGGACGTGCAGTTGCATGCCACCTTTGGGAAGTGACTCATCTGTTTTGTGTGCTTGTAACCCTGCTGCACTGGAAAATGTCCCAAACTGGAAATCTGTCTGGGAAACAAGAGGAAACACCTGTGAAGAAACCCCTGTCCCAGTGCCCCTAGGACAAGTGGAAGTCTCCAAAGCCAAGCTCATTACCACTGCAATGAACGCCATCATCCTCGAGTTCATATCCTGGGTCGCAGCGGCAGATGAAAGAGCCATAGGTGTTGACACAGGTTTGTACACAGGGATTCTCAGTTGCACACTCGTTCACGTCTGTGAAAAACAAAAGCATATCACTGACCATTCCCACAAGAGAATGTTTGTATTAACTTGGCAGAAGGATGCACCAGCAACGAAACCCACTACCACCAGGAGACCAGATCCACAGATGCCAAGGCTCTCCATCTAAGACCTGTCGGATGGAGACTCAGACCCCAGAGTGTCCACTGAAGAAGCCTGGGCTCCATCCACCAGATCCACAGATGCCAAGGCTCTCCATCTAAGACCTGTCAGATGGAGACTCAGACCCCAGAGTGTTCACTGAAGAAGCATGGGCTCCATCCATACTTTCCCTCTGGGGTTGCAAGTTAGGAAGGGTGGAAATGGCGTGTATACATATCATATACGTGTGCAGACATGTACACGTTTACACCTCCAAGGAAGTCTACTCTCCAAGGCTCGCCAACAGGAATTTCTAGGCTACATCTGCTCCTTCCCATCCCCGATTAGCTCTTACCTCACCCCCACTGACTTTGAAGTTCCAGATAAAGAGGTAAATAAGCATGATAATTTACAAAAGATAACCATTCACTATCACTGTGGACTGAACTGTGTCCCCTCCAAAATTCCTATGTTGAAACCCTCATCCCCACATGTGATGATATTTGGACTTGGGGCCTTTGGGAGGTAATTAAGGTTAAATGCATTCATAAAGGTGGGGCCCTTATGAAAAGAAGCACTGGGGCTCTTGCTCTTGCTCTTTCTGTTGTGTGATGACTGGGGGAAGGTGGCCACCTACAAGCCAAGAAGCACCCAAGCAGCCAATCATGCTGGTACCTTCACCTTGGACTTTCAGCCTCCACAACTGGGAGAAAGTAAATTTATGTTGTCTAAGCCACCACGGTCTATGGTATAATATTTTATCATGGCAGCCTGAACCGACTATGATAGATGGACTTAAATAATGTCACTGATTATTACAGAAGGATCTCGTACTCACCGAATCCTTTCACCCCATGTTACAAGTTCAGTAGGTTAAGGAGAGAACCACAAAAGGGCACAAGGAAACTTTAAGGAGTGATGGGATATTCATTGGGCTTCCCAGGTGGCACCAATGGTAAAGAACTCACCTGCCAATGCAGGAGACATAAGAGATGAGGGTTTGATCCCAGCATCTGGAAGATCCCCTGGAGGAGAGCATGGCAACCCACTCCAGTATTTTCCCCTGGAGAAGCCCATGGACAGAGAAGCCTGACAGGCTACAGTCCATAGGGTTGCAAAAAGTCGGACACGACTGAAGCGACTTAGCACACATGCATGGGATATTCACTGTCTTGAGCTGGCGATGGTTTCGTGGGGATATATGTTTGTCAAAGTGCATGAAATCGTGTGCCTTTAACAGTGCAGTTCATCTTATGTCAATTATACATCAACAAAGATGTTTATCTTGGTTTTGAAGTTGAGAGATGTGCCCAAGTCCCCAAGCTAGCAAGGGCACAGTTGAAAATGGGACGTGAGTCAAGGGTCTTTCCACAATATACAGGATTCATTCTGCAGAGCTCAGAGAAGGGGAGGCAAAGAGGGAGCCGTTGGTACAATGGCTCTGGCTGGCCCATTTTAAACTCCTCTCCCTGATACTCCATATGACAACGACCAAAGTGCCAGCTGAGGAAATTTCTATCCCTTTCAAAGTCCAGGGAAACCTCTTCAGACTCTTAATAGAGATTTGAATGCTTTCAGAATTAAAAGGGAAGTGGCTCGAGAAGTTTTCCTTAGAGAAGAGGGCAAGCCCATATCCACATTGCTCCCACATCCTGGCATCTTTGAAACTTTCAGAGGGGCAAAAAAAAAAAAAAAGAAAAATAGATGGCCATGCAGGGCAAGTCCAGGGAGATGCCAGTCTCCACCAGTGCAAAGGAAGTCTAGAGGCTGTCCACCCAGGAGGCCAGGAAAATGTCGTGATGCCAGGCTGTCCAGGCAGGACTACACCAAGGAGGAGAGCTCGAGTCCTCGGCTTCCAGCCAGAGGCTGGCTGTGCAAGGAGAGCAAGCTCCAGACCTGCCCTCTTACAGCCTCAGCTACTTGCACTTCTGCCCCCAGGGCCCTGGTGGCCCTCTCTGGCCAGCCCTGCCCTCCACACATACCCAAGGGCCCTTCTGAATCCCCCGCTCCCCACTCCAACCTGCTGGACAGGAGGACTGGACTCTTGGGCTTTACACTCCTTTCTGCCACCACCTAACTGTGTGACTCTGGCCAAGTTGCTTAACCTCTTTGAAGCCTGATTTCCTCATCTGCCCTGCCTACCTCACAAGGCTATTGTTGGGGCTCAGTGAAATGAACAAATGTGACAATCCTTTGACGAGGGCAAAGCCCTCTACCTTGCTTGAGGTGTTAGGAATACAAAAGCTCGCTGGAGTTTGTCACATCCTGTGTCATCGTGGGCCCTGCTGATGCAATATCCCAGTGGCTGAGTGCCTGCGTCCAGGCCTGGGTGCTGTGTCTGTCGCTTTATCACACTGCTGGACCCGGAGCCAGGTATGTTAACTGCTCCTTGTCAGAGGATGCTCTCCATTGGACACAAGGGCCTTTGGGCTTCTCTGTGCGTGGCTGTGCCTTAGGAGGGGCTGGCATCTCGAACCTCCAGCCCTGGCACGGAGAAGCCTGCATCTGCGCTAAGCCACTTATCACAGCAGCAAAGGAGCCAGGCGCCTGCTCCCCTGCCCAATCAGCTCCCTCAACCTCCCAGGCCAGCCTCTGCTCTCAGAAGAAAATGACCTCTTCTGGCGAGAGGAACACAGTCGAGACTTCTTGGAACAATCAGCAGAACCAGCTTTGGAAGAGAGACTGACAAAGAATCCAGGATCCAGCTCTTTAACGCTGATGCCTTCCTGTTTACTCAATGATTTAGATACGATTAAACTAATGGAGACATAATATCCTCCAACTAGCTGGCCAGGAGCCTGCCAGCCAGACCTCAAGTGCTGTGACAAGGAAATGGATCCTGCAAAAGCTGGTGGCAGGCTCCAAACAAAGACCTCATTCTGAGTCTCTGGCGCTGTCCCCACCCTGGATGGGGCAGCTGCCAGGGACTGGAGGCCCCGGGCTGGGGGCTGGGGGAGAGGAGCTGGGGGCCAGGCAGGACTTGTGCTAATTCTTTGGGTCTTAAGTCCCCTGTTCACTTCCTGAGCAGAAGATACCTTCAGCTGGAAACTGCCATAAGCCTGGAACTTGTTTTTCTTACTTATCAGTATGTGACACAATCATGTGAAAGTCAGAAAATGCCTTTGTTTCATTCTGTTACTGCGGGGAATGTCGGGTTGTAAGGGAAGTTACCACCATCACCATCCTATTACTTTTTAAAATAATAGGCCCTCCTAGCATGGACAAGGGAAAGCTATAATGACAGGCATTGAAGTTGCCTGTGGGGCTTCCCCTGGTGACTCCGGGGTAAAGAATCTGCCTGCCAATGCAGGAGACAAGGGTTCCATCCCTGATCCAGGAAGATCTCTCATGGCACTAAGCAACTCATCCCGTGTGCCACAACTACTGAAACCCCCAAGCCCTAGAGCACGCCCTCTGCAACAAGAGAAGCTACCACGATGAGAAGCCCACGCACCACAGCTAGAGAGTAGCTCCTGCTTGCTGCAACTAGAGAAAGCCTGTGCAGCAATGAAGACCCTGCACAGCCAAAAGTAAAATAAATGAAGAAAATTATTATTTTTTAAAAGTTGCCTGTGAAACCCTTGCATAAAGTGTATGTGAATACCTCGCAATTCATCAGGAATCAGGAGCCCTCTTTCTTTATCCCTCTTTGGGCCTTGGGAGTTGAACTCAGTCAGGCTAAGAGGACATGTGAGAAAGCTTCTGACTGATCAAAAATGTTGGCAAGGCTACTTGTGGACAGCGGATACACAGAGAGAAGCAAATCCATGAAATCGTAAACTCCCAGCTGGTGGATGATGTGGTTCTAATCTCAGTAAATGCGCAGAGTACATCCTGACATGTTTCACATAAGCTCAGTTAGGATCTCAGGTTTCTGTAAGCAACGGCATGAGCGGGCAGTGAGTGGAAATACACTTTAACAAAGGCGTTTCCCACCGACATAAGCTGTCAGACTCTGAAGAAGACAGCATCTAGGGTTTCACACTGTGTTCAAGTTATCATTCACATCACATACCTTGGCAAGACCTTCCATCCTCGTTGAGGGTAAAACCAGGGTTGCATGTACAGGAATAAGATCCGGGAACATTCGCGCACAGCTGCTGGCAGTAGCCATAACGACATTCATCAATGTCTGGAAACAGAATTGCAAGCAAGATAAGATATTTCTTCTCCATCACCGATGCCACCCCCAGCATCATTATTGCCCGTCTCTTCTGGAACAGGATCACAAAGGGAAGCAAAGGGGAGCTAACGCAAAGACAGCACCGACTAAGCCTCAGGGAGGGTAACACCCCTCTGGATTCCAGGCTCAATCTCCCCACCATCCTCCCTGACCTGTCTCAGTCTTGTGAACACCTGAATCTATCTTGAAAGTTGCAGAAAACAATTTTTTGCTTAGAGAGGAACGTTGGTCCAGGTGACCTCTAGGATTTCATCCGAATCTAAGACTTAACGCTAAGACGGATCCCCTGACAGGTGCTCTAAGATTCTACAGAAGCATGTCACTGCCCTGGGAACAGACCAGTTAAAGTGTAAAAGGATTCCATAGCCTGGTTCCTGTAGGCTCTTTGCCAGCTCCACTAATAATGAATATGGGGACCTCCCTGGTGATTCAGTGGTTAAGAATCTACCCGGTAATGCAGGGGACATGAGTTCAATCCCCGATCAGGGAACTAAGATCCCAAACATCATGGGGCAATTCAATGCGTGCAGCACATCTAGAGAAGCCGCCACTCGCCACAACCAGGCCTGCCTGCTTCAACGAAAGACCCCGCATGACGCAACTAAGACCTGACACAGCCAAATAATCATTCCTCTAAAAATAATAATAAATAATGAATATGTCTGGCTGTTGGGAACAAGACTGAGTACAGTCTAGGCTGAGCTGGGGAGCATTGCAGTCTGGAGACCTGTGAACCCAGGAGCACAAGGATGCTGGAGTTCGCCTTGAATCTCCTCCTTGTAGCACAGCAGCCATCAAACTCTGGATAAACACACTTTTTAAAACTACAACCAGCCTTTCTTGAGCAAGCAGCTATGTGGGTGAATGGTTCCTTTTAGCAGAGCCAGGCTGACATGTGCCAGTCAGTGGGGAGTCTGAGGTTATGGGAAAGCACTTCCCAACACCCCAAGCTGATGGGCTGGAGAAACCACTCCTGCAAGATAGGATGTTTTGAATGAAGCCTCCAGGTGGGGACTAAGCTCTCACTTGATTTATACCTATCACGGGTCCCTACTTCACGCTCAACTCCTCCTAAACGTTTTCCCTCTGGTATCCCAGTTCCTTTGGAACCAGGGTCCATTCAGGGTTTTGAAGACCAGCTTAGAACTTTTCTCTGTGCCTGGCTTCTATCACCTACTGCCAGAAAGCAGTAGCCCCTCACTGGAAGGACTGATGCTGAAGCTCCAGTACTTTGATGCTGATGAGAAGAGCTGACTCATTGGAAAAGACTGACGCTGGGAAAGATTGAGGGCAGGAAGAGAAGGGGGTGACAGAGGATGAAATGGTTGGATGGCATCACCAACTCAATGGACATAAGTTTGAGCAAACTCCAGGAGAGAGTAAAGGACAGGAAAGCCTGGTGAGCTGCAATACATAGGGTCACAAAGAATTGGACAAGACTGAATGACTGAACAACTGCCAGAAGGGACCCCACCTCCACATTACTCATTATTCAGCCCCCCTCAGAAGCTGTGCCCTGCCCTTGTCACTCTGTTTTATCTCTGAGTGGTAGCTACTTTTAACCCAGCTCACCCCACCGCTGAGTGGCATGCAGCTCCCACGTGGAAAGCACATTGACTTGTGCAGTTGCTGGTCCTGACTCTTATGTGGGTGCAGTTGGGTGCATCCCCAAGCCCAGAGAGGCAGCAGGGGGAAAAGAGGGCATCTTCTGCCTTAGGGGTGGCTTGGAGGAAAGGCAATCCCCTGGCCCTTCTTTTTCTGCAAAGGCAATGCCTCCAAAGTCATGCAGAAAGGGTGGTGGATGGCTATGGAACTTGCACCTTGAAAGCAAAAGAAGAGTTTGGCCAGGAGAAGGCACAAGTTTAGCCATATTGGGGAAAGTGAAAGTGAAGTCACTCAGTCGTGTCCGACTTTTTGAGACCTGTGAACTGTAGCCCACCAAACTCCTCCGTCCATGGGATTCTCCAGGCAAGAATACTAGAGTAGGTTGCCATTTCCTTCTCCATTTCCTTTCTTCTTGGAGAAAGGTCCTCACTTTGGATGTCAATTGTAAGCAGACTGTGCGTGCAGCACCAATTAGGCCTCCAGGAGCATCCTTCCTAAAGCTTCATGCTCTGTGAATAAGAACAACCCTCCTGGTGGAGGAATGTCCCAGTTACTGTCCCCACTCAGACAGGGAGGGGTTTCCTGGCCCCAAGGTCTCTGCAATCCAGCCTGTGTGTCCCGGTCACCTGGTCTTCTCTAGCACCCCCTGGTGGTGGAAAAAATGGACTGAAAAACAGGACACAGATTTTAGACCCAATAGCATATTCAAAAGCAGAGACATTACTTTGCCAACAAAGGTCTGTCTAGTCAAGGCTATGGTTTTTCCTGTGGTCATGTATGGATGTGAGAGTTGGACTGTGAAGAAGGCTGAGTGCCGAAGAATTGATGCTTTTGAACTGTGGTGTTGGAGAAGACTCTTGAGAGTCCCTTGGACTGCAAGGAGATCCAACCAGTCCATTCTGAAGGAGATCAGCCCTGGGTGTTCTTTGGAAGGAATGATGCTAAAGCTGAAACTCCAGTACTTTGGCCACCTCATGCGAAGAGTTGACTCATTGGAAAAGACTCTGATGCTGGGAGGGATTGGGGGCAGGAGGAGAAGGGGACGACAGAGGTTGAGACGGCTGGATGGCATCACTGACTCAATGGATGTGAGCCTGAGTGAACTCCGGGAGTTGGTGATGGACAGGGAGGCCTGGCGTGCTGTGATTCATGGGGTCGCAAAGAGTCGGACACGACTGAGCAACTGAACTGAACTGAACTCTTTGTCCAACATGTTCCTCCTCTATGCGTCTCAGTTTCCAACTCTATAAAAGGTGGATGACATAATATATAACATCCCTTCCAGCTCTGAAATGCTACATATTGAGTTCCCATACAAATAACTCACACTGATCTGCTTATGTTCAAATCAGTGGCCTCAGATTTTCCATAATAGCTGAGGTTGGTTAAAATGCAAAGCAATCATCATATTCACACATGCCCATGCGCAGCCAACTCTTCGGTGCCTGGAAAGGAGAACCAAGTGAGGTCCAGGCTGGCTTGTCAGGCCCCTTTGGGCAGGGCTCTAGAGGCGACCTCAACACAGTTTCAATCAAGAGAAAACGGGAAAAAAGAATCTTTTTGTCTGTTTGTTTCCATGAGGTTGTTTGGATTTATTTCTTAGCACCTCCAGGACTGACTTTCAGGCAACAGCAGCGTCTTGAGACTTTAAACTAGAAGGGCTTTTCCAAGAAACAGCAAAGAAATCACACCCTAGAAAGAGAAATTGCAGTGACAACTAGAGATTGTTATGAGTGCGTGCACTTGGCTAAACCAAAGACTAGAGGGGAAGAAAGAAAAACAGCCCTCCAGGAAAAATAAACAGAGGGATCATATAGCCAATGCCAACTGCAAGGGAGAAAATTCTCAATAGGTGCTGACTGACTTTTTAAAAAAGACCAGAGCTAGACGGGTGGGCATGGGGTGGGGGATATGGTGGGGTATTGGAAGGAGATGATGTTAGATCTGAATCCCCTGATTCATATTTGAAACCTGGGACATTTCTATGACAAAGCAAGCACTCCCTTCTATCGGTAGGATTTCTAATTAGGGACAGAATAACCCTCACCTCTACCACTTCCTGCCTCTGTTATAAATTTCCAAAGGCAGAAAAAAGGTCTAGGTAAGACCAAATATGAACCTTTAAAAATTACATTAAAAAATCCTGATGATGGAGAGGCAGTGACGAAGGCCTGAAAAGCACCTTCTTATCCTGGCAGAGTCTTTATTAAACTCTATATAAACAGGGCAGTGAAAGGGAGGAAGACCGCAAGGCTCAGGGCCTGAAAAGCAGGGTAAGCAGCTGCAGCCATGATGGATCGATCCCAACTGTCAACAGCAGGGAGCCAGGCTGCCGCAAGCTTGGATTTGCCACAAGTCTGCATTTGGGACTGGACAAAAACATGTTTTGGTGGTTCAGTGGTAAAGAATCTACCTGCAATGCAGGAGATGCAGATCCGATCTGTGGGTTGGGAAGATCCCCTGGAGAAGGAAATGGCAACCCACTCCAATATTCTTGCCTGGGAAACCCCATGAATAGAGGAACCTGGAAGGCCATAGTCCATTGGGTTGCAAGAGATACAACTTAGTGAGTAAACCACCACCATTGTCATAATAAAAATAAGAGAAAGTGAAAGTGGCTCAGTCATGTCCGACTCTTTGTGACCCCATGGACTATACAGTCCATGGAATTCTCCAGGCCAGAATACTGGAGTGGGTAGCCTTTCCCTTCTCTAGGGGATCTTCCCAACCCAGGGATCTAACCCAGGTCTCCTGCATTGCAGGCAGATTTTTTACCAGCTT
Source organism: Bos mutus (assembly GCF_027580195.1). Classification (NCBI taxonomy): domain Eukaryota; kingdom Metazoa; phylum Chordata; class Mammalia; order Artiodactyla; family Bovidae; genus Bos; species Bos mutus. The sequence goes on from NC_091637.1 coordinate 55,775,122, forward strand.
AGCCATGAGGGAATACTGGATTGGGTAGATCCAAGAATACTGGAGTGGGTAGCCTATCCCTTCTCCAGTGAATCTTCCTGACCCAGGAATCAAACCGGAGTCTTCTGCATTGTAGGCAGATTCTTTACCAACTGAGCAATCAGAGAAGCCCAAAAATAAGAAAGTGGGGGGAAAAAATTCCTGGTGATGACATGCCGTCATGCAGTGATGGTGACAAGTGATCTTAAAGGGTGGTGCTCCATGTAAGCTCAACAATCTTCTGCCACCCACAACCCCAAAGAAAAGCCCATTGCCCTTAAGCCACCCAGCCATGACCACGATTCACAATACCCCCAGGCAATCATCACTTTCAAGAGCTTCTGTATTACCTAAGCACTGGCCTTCAAGCAGCCAGTAGCCATCCGTGCAGGAACAGGTGTAGCCTCCTTCGGTGTTGATGCAAATCTGGGTAGGGTTACACTGGTGGGAGTCCGTTGCACACTCATCCACATCTGTAACACAGACATATTCCAAAGAATGTCACCTACATCTGTTTAGAGCCCTTGGAGCCACCAGAGGTGCTAACTGCTTGCTTGTCTGGCTGGGAGGCAGTTGATTATGTCCCTGGATTACATCACCTCCCTAACAGGTACCACTAGGAGACCCTGGCTTTTCTGGAGGGGGCCGAGCTAATCTGCTCCCTGGAAAATCTACAAGGGAAATGGCCAAAAAGAAAACACACATCCTTAAGCACTGTTCTGCCATCCTGTCCAACATTCTCTGAAAACAAGTTCACCTTGATGACAACCATTACTTGATTTAGAAATGTATTTTGTATTAGGCTCATCCATTCACATATAAACAGGTCTGCTGTGTACCTTCTGGGTGCACAGAGCCATGATAAACACCTCTGAGAACAAGAACAGAAGGAAGAGAAACATCCCTCGTTAGTGGAAGCTTGTGAGTCACTTGACTGCATCCACACAGGAAAATCTTTTCATTTGGGGCCCCTGCATCTTCAGGAAGCTTCTAGGAGCCCTCCAGCCTTCCCTCCTCCACTCCAGAGCTCTGGGGCTCACCTCCTGCTGCCCTGTACTCAGATTGGGTTTCTCCATGCTGTCATTACACATGCCCATCTGTCTGCTGCCGGGCAGGTACTTGTGCCAAGTCAGTCCCTTCTCCTTCAGTGGGACCATCAAAGCGCAGAGACCAAGCTGTATTATGCCCACGTTTCTCATATGGTGTACGCAGTACTCAAGACTGTTTCAGCTGAAACGAATCCTACTTTCTTTTCTCCCCACACTGCACCTTAGGGAGTCCTGGAACAGGTGCTCCTGACACCACGCCCTCACTTTGACAAAACTCCACAGGGATTCACCCCGCACACTTAATTCATCTGGCCTGGCCCTGCCTCTCCCCTTCACTCCCACCCTCACCTGCCTGCATCCTTAGTAGGGCTCCGGCCTTTTGCCCTCTCATCAGGGTTTGCTCATCTACACCCTACCCCTCCAGAATGGACCATCGCACCATCAGAAATATCAAGTTGACAAAAAGTTTGTTAGGGTTTTGCCATAACAGCTTCTGAAAAACCCAAACAAACATTTTGGCCAACCCAGTAGCATTAAAAGCTGCACTTCACTGAGACTGAGCCGTGCACCTGGCTCCTCATTTTCCTCTCACAGTCACCCCATGCAGTGGGCTCGTGATCCCCATTTTACAGATGAGAAAATGTTGCCAAACATGCTATAGCATCGAGGTCTGTGCAGGGATGACAGGGCTCATGCTGCCGGGCCCTGGCAGGTCACGCAGAGGAGAGAGGGTTGAGCTTTTGCTGCCTTTTCCTGCCCCACCTGGGAAACTGTCTGCCTCTTAACATTGTAGATGGCAGACTGGGGGTGGGGGGAGGGGGCGGTGGTGCAGCGCTGGGGGGCCCCGAGGATTCCAAAGTGTTAGCTCCATAGGTAGTACAGGGGTGCGCTCAGGAAGCGAGCACAACTGATCCAGTGAAACAAACATTCAGCCAGGTAAGTGATGGTCTCCTGGGTCCAAGGACACCACCCACCACAGTCCACCACCACGTGCCTCATCAGTCAACACCAAGGACGCTGGTTGGTTCCCACCCCAGCCCAGTGACCAGAGTCTGGACATCACATGGAACCAGGCTCCAGCCTTCTCAACATGGACAACCTCCAAGAACCTACTTCCAGGGTGGCAGCCATCTCTGCTGCACCCCAACGATGTACAGCCTTGATGGCAAAGACCCGGGCCGTTCTCAGCTGCAAGAGCTCCTGCCTTGGCCCCAGGCATCGCCTCCAGCCCCAGCTCTGCCCACCCAGCAAAGCCTCCCAGGGGATCCCGCAAATAATGCTTGGCCAGCAGCCGCTCCTGCTCAAATCCGTATCGAAGCCTAGGATAATAAATAAAGCCACTATCGGCCAGCACATATTTACATTTTTCCGGCAGGAAGTGATGGATGACAATTATACCCTGGGAACAACTCTGCCTTAGGAATGTGTGCTCTTTATCCTGCTTCAAGGGGAACGGAGGGTGAAGGAGCAGCAGAGCCGTCAGAGAGCCCTGGGGACAGCAAGTTCCAGGGCTCTGTGCTGTGTAACCGGCATGGAGACGACGTGCCCCCGGTAGCCTGATAGACAGCCACCAAACTGGGAGAGGCCCAGACTGGGCCCAGAGGAGCGTGGGAGGCCTCAATGTGTAGGCAGGTACAAACTATTCAAATCATCCAGAAACAAAATCTCTAAGGTTTATTTTTTTAAAATCCACCATTTTTACTCAGTTAAAGAATTAACTCAGTTATACTGCATATCTGTTGATGGACATTCAAAAAACGACTTGAATTGACTGATTGGATGTCTTGAACGGGTTGAATTCATTGTCAATTGATTGACCTTGAACGGATGGTCAATCTAAATATGTTCTGAGAACTCAGTAAGTCTGGGAGTCTCTGGGGGAAGTATGTCCCATATTTATATCCTCAAAATATACCTGGTTTTAACTTGGGTCCATGCATGTGTTAAATCATGTCTGATCCTTTGTGACCCCATGGACTGTAGCCCACCAGGCTCCTCTTGTCCATTGGTTTTCCAGGCAAGAATACTGCAGTGGGTTGCCATTTCCTCCTCCAAGGGATCTTCCTCCTCCAAGGGATCTTCCCACAGGATGGAACCCATGTCTCCTCCTTGCGTCTCCTGCATTGGCAGGCGGGTTCTTTAACACTTAACCCAGCTGGGAAGTCCCCACCTCGGGTCCATAGTAAATGTTCAATGAATGAATGAATGAACACATGGGCAACACACATTAAGGCCTTTGAGTCCCCAGACAAGTTTTTCCAGCCAACTTGCTGACAAGTGTGTAGACTTTAAAAACAACCACCTCCACTGAAAACCCCCATCAGCTTGCACACCTGAGGAGCTGAAACTGAGAACGTTCACGCCTTGGGTTCCGCACGAGGTGAAAAGACTCATCACACATTCCAGCTCACAGCTGAATTGCTTACATTAAATACCTTTGATTTAAATAACAGAAGGGAAAAAATACGTCGAACCACTCCCAAGGACATTCTTTGGCAAAGGGGCCTTTTCTGCACCAGTGGAAAAGTACAAGTTAGGGCAACCTAAGTAAGTACCATTATCCTCAGATGCAAATTGTGCTGGTTACTTCTTCCCTTTTCTGTGTAATGTTTAGGAAACGTCCCTTAAGAGAAGAGGATGCTGGGTTCATTCAATCATTCATACCCTCGCTCATCTATTAATTCTTTCTGTTCTACTGTGGCTGTGAGTGTGTGTGTGTGTGTGTCTCCTCCCAAATCTCCAGGCTGCTGAGAGAGCCAGTGGGGAGCACAGTCCCTCCAACCATGTGACTCCTATAGTGTCTCTCCTGGGGCTGTAGTCCCGGGCAGCTGCCTGGGCCCTTCGAGGACTCTAGCACAGCAGCTGTGGCTCATCTCTCCTCCGCCGGGAAGACATCTACCCGCTGTCATCCAGCACCCCGATAACTGGAGGACAGAGCTCCCTGACACCTCCAGAACCAGATCACAGCCCAGCACTGCACCTGTCCAGGAAGAAATCATTCTCCGTGTTGAACAACACATCCCTGCTGCCCAATGCAGCTCTGAGCTGTTGCCCTTTCCTGCAGACCTCCCCAGGGTGGCCGTCAATTACAACATTCTCAGGACTTCCCTGGTGGTCCGGTGGCTAAGACTCTGCGCTCCCAATATAGGGGGCCCTGGTTCGATCTCTAGCCAGGAAACTAGATCCCGCATGCTGCAGCTAAGAATCCACACGCCACGACTAAAAGATCTCACATGTGGCAACTAAAAAGAAAATCTTATGCCTCAGCAAAGACTGAAGATCCTGTGTGTTGCAACTAAGACCTGGCACCCAATAAATAATAAAATAAATAAATACATATGCATGCATATTAAGTCACTTCGGTCGTGTCTGACTCTCTGCGACCCTATGGTCCATAGCCGCCCCCGCCAGGCTCCTCTGTCCATGGGATTCTAAAGGCAACAACACTGGAGTGGGTTGCCATGCCCTCCTCCAGGGGATCTTCCCGACCCAGGATTCGAACCCGTGTCACTTACACCTCCTGCATTGGCAGACAGGCTCTTTACCACTAGTAGCACCTGCTGCTGCTGCTGCCTAGGAAGCCCCAAAATAAATGCATATAAAAATGATTTTAAAAGTACAGCAATCTCAAACAACAACTGCTCACTTAGAAAAGTTCTCAAAGCAGTCAACCTCATCTCCTTGACCCGCTTCCAGGAGGCAGAAGTGGGCTCCCGGCCTTGGTACAGCGGCCCACATGTCAGACATACTCATTCAGGAGGTCATATCCATAGCTGTGTCCCATGTCCCCAGCTGGTGCACTAAGGCAGCAAGATCTCACAGGGGCACCAGGTGGAGAAACTGGCCTCAAGACATCAGAATACAACTGCCCAACAAACCAGGACAACAAAAGGAACAGAATCTTCCAGGCTGAGACCTTAATAAACATTTCTCTGAACAGAACATACAAGTGGCCATTAGGCACATGAAGAGATGCTCAACATCACAATTATTAGAGAAATGAAAATTAAAACTGCAATGAGGTATCAACTCATACCAATCAGAATGGCCATCATTAAAAAGTCTACAAATAAATGCTGGAGACAGTGTGGAGAAAAAGGGACCCTCCTACAATGCTGGTGGGAATGTAAGTTGGTGAAGCCATTATGGAAAATAGTACGGAGTTCCTCAGAACACTAAAAATAGGATTACCATATAATCCAGCAATCTCACTCCTGAGCGTATACCTGGACAAAACTATAATTTGAAAAGTTCATAGCAGCACTATTCACAATAGCCAAGACATGGAAACAGTGTACACGTCCACTGACAGACGAGCAGATAAAGAAGATGTGATGCATGTATACAATGGAATACTACTTGGCCATAAAAAGAATGAAATAATGCCATTTGCAGTAACATGGATGGACCTAGAGATTATCATATTTAATACTAAGCAAAGTAAGTTCAGAAAGAGAAAGACAAATACCATACGATATCACTTACGTGTGGAATCTAAAGTATGACACAAATGATCTTATCTATGAAATAGAAAGAAAATCAAGGACATAGAGAACAGAATGGTGGTTGCCAAGGGGATGCGAAATGGGGGAAGGATGGAGGGGGAGGTTGGGGTTAGCAGGTGTAAACTATTATATACGGAATGGATGAACAACAAGGTTCTACTCTACAGCACAGGGAACTATGCTCAATATCCCATGATGAACCAGGATAGAAAAGAACATGAATAAAGAATGTCTATATGTGCATACGTCCGAGGTCAGGGGCAGCGGCCAAGAGTACCAGACTGCGACAGCGCAGGAACGGCCAAGAGGAGCTACTCCGCGTCCGAGGTCGGGGAGTGGGGGTGGGCGGGCGGCCGAGAGGAGATGCCCAGCGTCCAAGGTCAGGGGCGGCGACGAGAGGAGTTACCCCGCGTCCAAGGTCATGGGCGGCGGCCGGGAGGAGCTACCCCACGCCCCCATGCTCGAGGCCAAGGGTGACGGCCGGGAGGAGCAACCCCATGCCTGAGGCCAGGGTCGGTGGCCGGGAGGACCAACCCCACGTCCAAGGAGCCGTGGCTGCGCGGGCGCAGGAGGGCCTAGAGGAGCTATCCCACGTTGAAGGTCAGGAAGGGCGGCGGTAAGGAGATACCCCTCATCCAAGGTAAGGAGCAATGGCTGCGCTTTGCTGGAGCAGCCGTGAAGAGATACCCCACGCCCAAGGTAAGAGAAACCCAAGTAAGACGGTAGGTGTTGCAAGAGGGCATCAGAGGGCAGACACACTGAAACCATACTCACAGAAAACTAGTCAATCTAATCACACTAGGACCACAGCCTTGTCTAATTCAATGAAACTAAGCCATTCCTGTGGGGCAACCCAAGACGGGCGGGTCATGGTGGAGAGATCTGGCAGAATGTGGTCCACTGGAGAAGGGAATGGCAAACCACTTCAGTATTCTTGCCTTGAGAACCCCATGAACAGTATGAAAAGGCAAAATGATAGGCTACTGAAAGAGAAACTCCCCAGGTCAGTAGGTGCCCAATATGCTACTGGAGGTCAGTGGAGAAATAACTCCAGAAAGAATAAAGGGATGGAGCCAAAGCAAAAAGAATACCCAGCTGTGGATGTGACTGGTGATAGAAGCAAGGTCCGATGCCGTAAAGAGCAATATTGCATAGGAACCTGGAATGTCAGGTCCATGAATCAAGGCAAATTGGAAGTGGTCAAACAAGAGATGGCAAGAGTGAATGTCGACATTCTAGGAATCAGCGAACTGAAATGGACTGGAATGGGTGAATTTAACTCAGATGACCATTATATCTACTACTGCAGGCAGGAATCCCTCAGAAGAAATGGAGTGGCCATCATGGTCAACAAAAGAGTCCGAAATGCAGTACTTGGATGCAATCTCAAAAACGACAGAATGATCTCTGTTCGTTTCCAAGGCAAACCATTCAGTATCACGGTAATCCAAGTCTATGCCCCAACCAGTAATGCTGAAGAAGCTGAAGTTGAATGGTTCTATGAAGACCTACAAGACCTTTTAGAACTAACACCCAAAAAAGATGTCCTTTTCATTATAGGGGACTGGAATGCAAAAGTAGGAAGTCAAGAAACACCTGGAGTAACAGGCAAATTTGGCCTTGGAATATGGAATGAAGCAGGACAAAGACTAATAGCGTTTTGCCAAGAAAATATACTGGTCATAACAAACACCCTCTTCCAACAACACAAGAGAAGACTCTACACATGGACATCACCAGATGGTCAACACCGAAATCAGATTGATTATATTCTTTGCAGCCAAAGATGGAGAAGCTCTATACAGTGAGCAAAAACAAGACCAGGAGCTGAGTGTGGCTCAGACCATGAACTCCTTATTGCCAAATTCAGACTGAAATTGAAGAAAGTAGGGAAAACCACTAGACCATTCAGGTATGACCTAAATCAAATCCCTTATGATTATACAGTGGAAGTGAGAAATAGATTTAAGGGCCTAGATCTGATAAGAGTGCCTGATGAACTATGGAATGAGGTTCGTGACATTGTACAGGAGACAGGGATCAAGACCATTCCCATGGAAAAGAAATGCAAAAAAGCAAAATGGCTGTCTGGGGAGGCCTTACAAATAGCTGTGAAAAGAACAGAAGTGAAAAGCAAAGGAGAAAAGGAAAGATATAAGCATCTGAATGCAGAGTTCCAAAGAATAGCAAGAAGAGATAAGAAAGCCTTCTTCAGCGATCAATACAAAGAAATAGAGGAAAACAACAGAATGGGAAAGACTAGGGATCTCTTCAAGAAAATTAGAGATACCAAGGGAACATTTCATGCACAGATGGGCTCGATAAAGGACAGAAATGGTATGGACCTAACAGAAGCAGAAGCTATTAAGAAGAGATGGCAAGAATACACAGAAGAACTGTACAAAAAAGATCTTCACGACCCAGATAATCACAATGGTGTGATCACTGACCTAGAGCCAGACATCCTGGAATGTGAAGTCAAGTGGGCCTTAGAAAGCATCACTACGAACAAAGCTAGTGGAGGTGATGGAATTCCAGTTGAGCTATTCCAAATCCTGAAAGATGATGCTGTGAAAGTGCTACACTCAATATGCCAGCAAATTTGGAAAACTCAGCAGTGGCCACAGGACTGGAAAAGGTCAGTTTTCATTCCAATCCCAAAGAGAGGCAATGCCAAAGAATGCTCAAACTACCACACAATTGCACTCATCTCACACACTAGTAAAGTAATGCTCAAAATTCTCCAAGCCAGGCTTCAGCAATATGTGAACCGTGAACTTCCTGATGTTCAAGCTGGTTTTAGAAAAGGCAGAGGAACCAGAGATCAAATTGCTAACATCCGCTGGATCACGGAAAAAGCAAGAGAATTCCAGAAAAACATCTATTTCTGCTTTATTGACTATGCCAAAGCCTTTGACTGTGTGGATCTCAACAAACTGTGGAAAATTCTGAAAGAGATGGGAATACCAGACCACCTGATCTGCCTCTTGAGAAATTTGTATGCAGGTCAGGAAGCAACAATTAGAACTGGACATGGAACAACAGACTGGTTCCAAATAGGAAAAGGAGTACGTCAAGGCTGTATATTGTCACCCTGTTTATTTAACTTATATGCAGAGTACATCAGGAGAAACGCTGGACTGGAAGAAACACAAGCTGGAATCAAGATTGCCTGGAGAAATATCAGTAACCTCAGATATGCAGATGGCACTACCCTTATGGCAGAAAGTGAAGAGGAACTAAAAAGCCTCTTGATGAAAGTGAAAGAGGAGAGTGAAAAAGTTGGCTTAAAGCTCAACATTCAGAAAATGAAGATCATGGCATCTGGTCCCACCACTTCATAGGAAATAGATGGGGAAACAGTGGAGACAGTGTCAGACTTTATTTTTCTGGACTCCAAAATCACTACAGATGGTGACTGCAGCCATGAAATTAAAAGACGCTTACTCCTTGGAAGGAAAGTTATGACCAACCTAGATAGCATATTCAAAAGCAGAGACATTACTTTGCCAACAAAGTTTCATCTGTCAAGGCTATGGTTTTTCCTGTGGTCATGTATGGATGTGAGAGTTGGACTGTGAAGAAAGCTAAGCACCAAAGAATTGATGCTTTTGAACTGTGGTGTTGGAGAAGACTCTTGAGAGTCCCATGGACTGCAAGGAGATCCAACCAGTCCATTCTGAAGGAGATCAGCCCTGGGATTTCTTTGGAAGGAATGATGCTAAAGCTGAAACTCCAGTACTTTGGCCACCTCATGCGAAGAGTTGACCCATTGGAAAAGACTCTGATGCTGGGAAGGATTGGGGGCAAGAGGAGAAGGGGACGACAGAGGATGAGATGGCTGGATGGCATCACTGGCTCGATGGACGTGAGTCTCAGTGAACTCCAGGAGTTGGTGATGGACAGGGAGGCCTGGCGTGCTGCGATTCATGGGGTCGTGAAGAGTCGGACACGACTGAGCGACTGATCTGATCTGATATGTGCACAGCTGAGTCACTTGGCTGTACAGCAGAGATTGGCACAACATTGTAAATAACTATACTTCAATAAAAAATGTAAAATTAGAATCTTCCAGGCACTCGGGGACAGCATGGGAAAAGGCCACAGTCTACAAAGCTGCTGAAGGGTTAGCCCTCGGAGCTGGAATCTGTGATAGAAGCAAGTAGCAATAGACAGGTCCCCCCGGTCTTGTCAGATGGAGTTTCACAGGGCACCCTGACTATCATGCTGTTGCTTTATGCCTCATACGTCCTTCCCCGGGAGTGAGTGAGTTCTCAGCATACAACCCACTTTCTCATTCCCTATAAAACTAATGGTTCCAAGTATAATCTTAGGGTAAACTCACAGTTTATTATATAAAAACCTCTATAGGCAGCTAAAATGGACAACATGCCGCCATAAACACACATAAACGTGTGTGTGCTTAGTTGCTCAGTCGTGTCCGACTCTTTGCAACTCCATGGACTGTAGCCCACCAGGCTTCTCTGTCCATGGGGTTCTCCAGGCAAGAATCCTGGAGTGGGTTGCCATTTCCTCCTCCAGGGATCTTCCAGACCCAGGGATCAAACCTGTGTCTCCTGTACTGCAGGCAGATTCTTTACTATCTGAGCCACCAGGGAAGCCCGTGCATAAACGTGTTTGAATACAAATAATATGCATACATAAGCCAAGTACTTATTATATTTGAATGTCCATATTATATACCTACACGTATTTACATGTCAGCATTTATTCCTAAAAGTTCAAGGGAAAATAGTTAAACTGTTCTCACAACACAAATTCTCATTGAAATAAATGTCCCTTGAAAACTGTAAAACAAAGCAAACCAAAACAAAAACTAATGGTTCCCCCACGCCCACAGGGAAAAGATTTCCCAAGTCATGCTGCCTGTACCAAAGCTTAAGAGGAAAAAAAGACCAAAGGTCTGAGACCTCCCCAGAAAGGGCTGCTGGGTTAAAAAACAAACAAACAAACAAAAAAAAACGTTGAGGGCAGGCAGAGCTGGGTGTGGATCCAGTTCTTGCACTTAAGAACTGAATATTACCGACAAGTTGATTAATCTGAGGGATGCTCAGATGCTCTGCAAAACAGAGCTGCAACAGCCTGCCTCCGCAGCTGCTAGGAGAGTTCACAAATAATTGTGTTTGCAGGTGCTATTGCCGCCACCTGGCGCACAGGAGGTACTTGGGAGGTTTTAGTTTCCTTCCTTAGTGAGCTGCTGTTTCTAAGAGTTGTGAAAGATGGGGGAAGCTTGTGTTCTGCCGGCTGCAGGCTTTGTCCTGGGATTCAGAAGACACAATGATGACAGCTCTCAGTGGGCTGTGAGACACAGTTAGCTTATGGTTCAATCAACCACAGTCGCCAACCGTCCATGATTCTGTAACTGAGGATGTCCGGAAGCCTAAGGGTGCGTGTGTCTTACTGAAGTCCACAGCCAAATACCTTAACGCCGTGATTCTTCCCTCTTCCTGTGTTTTCTCTTCTCCAATACTGTGATTAAGGCAGGGCTGCCTTTGTGAGCCTGTGTACACACCCTCGGCTGAGCGTCTCGGGTCTTGTGTGAGAATGGCCATCAGCCAAAGGGAAACATTCTCACTGGGTGACACCAGGAGAAAGTGTCCAACGCCTTTGGAAGCCTGCACCTTTCCAAAGGCCTCCATGAGTCCTTTTTTGGACACGGCCAAATCATTTCCTTGGTAGTAAATTTTTACCCAGTGAAACAACATGTTTTCCCAGCCCGTTTTTGTTCCTTCCTTGCTCAAGCTAATGGGGCTTGATAAGAAAGAAGAAAATAAAAATGGCACATTCCAATGCCTCGAATTGAAGCCAGTTTCAGGCCTGCTGCTGGGCTGGATCGGGGCCATTTTTCAGCGAGACAAGCTCAGCCAAGGCTGGAAGCTACACAGGACCGACTTCCCAAACACCTGCTTAATTAAAGACCTCAGCGTTTGAGAACTCTCTTGTTGAATTCCCAGGACATCTGCATTCCATGTGCCTTATGGGTCCGGGGCAGTCGTCAGAAGCCAGCTCTTTCTGTGTTTACAGCACTTTTCCCAATGCTTGATATTAAGCTTAGAACACAAAGCCTGCTCGTTTCGTGCCTCTAATTAAGCAACAAATATGTGGTCCATTTTCCAAACAACAAAAAATCCTCTCGGATGAAACCAGCTGGGCTGCAGCTTCCAACTTCTCCGTGGATTCAATTTTTCTATCCATAAAGCAAGAGCTTGGAGGAGAGCTCTGAAAGGCCCTTCTAGCCCTGACCTTCTACAGAAACAAACTATGCAACTAATGGGGATCACATTGTTTGGTTCTTGGCTAATTTTTTTCATCCAGAGTGCTTGGTAAACATCAGCTGACTTTAGCTGCTCTCAAACTGGGCAGTGAATTGGCTAGGCTCATTCAAGTTTTGACAACGTGTGAATGATCACTGCAGGTTCAGGCATGGGGGTGGGAGTGGGGGAGCGACACATACATTCCTTCCTGAGTATCATGCACCAATAGTCCTGAGAGGTCTCTTCACTGCAGAGTTAATTACTTAATGTATTTATTAATAATGACTTTAAAGTATTTTGTAGAAATATACTGTAAGATTCTTTATGCTAACATTATCATTAGCATTCTTCAGATTTATGTTCTCTAAGAATCTAGGTATTCCCCAAATGATTAACTACCTGAAGATTTTAAAAAAATTATAAACTTACAGCAATGAAAAATATTTCATACTTGGGAGCACATTACACAAAATAGTGTGAATAAATTTGTTTTACTAGACTTAAAAAAAAAATTGTCCTGAGAGTAAGGGGACAAGGCTGCTTATTGACAATGTAGACAATGGTATTTTTCAAAAGAGCACGAGACTTTAGCTATTATTGTGATTATAAAGCAACAAACGTGGAGCTCAAACAAGATTCCCATTTGCCAAAATTCTTGCCATTTGTCCATCAACAGAGAAGGATTTTTGCAACTATACAAGTCAGTGGTTCACAAACCTAGCTGCCCAAGAGAATTACCAGGCTAACACAGAAAGTCTGGGGTGGAGGCTTAAAAAACTTTTTAAAGTGACCTAAGTGATTCCAATGTAAAACCATATCTGGAGCTTGCCGTGCCAGACTAAAACTTCTTAAACTTTAATGTGCACATAACTCAGTGAGGATCTTGTTGAAACGCAGGCTCCAATTCCATCTTCTCTGCGTTTCTAATAAGCTCCCAGGTGACGCCAATACTCCTGGCTCCAGGACCTCACTCCACGAGGCAAGGTGCTGGATTATTGAGAGCGGTGTTTGGTTCTGTAACCACGCAACCTGCTCAGAGTTTAAGAAGCTGTTCAAGAGAGTCTGGGAGGGAATTAAGTGTTCAAAAGTCAAACTGGCAATCCCTAGCCAGATTCTTCTCTAAGATCAAACCTGTTAGTTATAACAGTATTGTGATTTTTAGAGCCTTATTTAAGAAGTTCTCAACACAGTCAAAACCACAGTCTAAAAATGCTTTCCTGGGAGTACAAACAACAGCTATTACTCACATCCACCTGCAATGGTTGTGAGCACTGTGTACCTACAAAAGGTTCTCCTTTCAGTTTGCTGGTGGTGTTTTGATTTCCTAAGAGTTAACTCAGTTCCCTAAATCTTAACTAAGTTCTTAGAAAATACTGCCCCCAAAGTGATGACAAAAAGTGCAAAAGATTCCAATTAGGAGAAAAGACAGGGTTTTTCCTTCAGTGCAGACCATCCCTTGTTCATGAACACAGTCTATAAATACTTAGCTCTTAAATTGTGTCATCTCCACTGCATCTGCCATAGGCTCCATCTCCCAGTTCCCTCTGAGCTATTCCTCCCCCACACCCTCAGCTCAACGTCATCCACAGTGCCCCAGGCTGGGATCTCCTTGTCCCTGATCCCCACACCCTCCTCTCTGTTTTGCAGAACCCCAGGCTAAAAAGCTCAGACTTCCTTAAATCCTTTCCCCGACCCATGCACGACTCTCACACAGTTCTCCTTCTGGAAATCTTGCAAATTCTTTCTTACCATCCCTTATACCCTAAAATTCCAAGGCCTCACTGTCTTTTCTCTGAATGACTGGAATAACTCCATATTAGTCTGCTGGCCTCCAGCCTCTCCCCCTGAAAGCAAGCAAAACGCAACCTCCAGAACCATGCAAGACACAGAATGTGTGGCCCCTACTACTCAACACTGTATATCCCCTCCTTAGAAACCTCAAAGCTTTCTTTTTACATTTTGGCAAAGCACACGATGTGATGTGATGTAATTAAGCATATCAGGTTTTCCAGCATCTCACACCGTATTATATAATTAGCTGTGCAGGGCTCCATCTCCTCCCACTAAACTGTGAGTTTCTTGAAAACAAAAAGTGGGTCTTATTCACATTTGTGTCCTAAGCAGATGGAGGACATCTGGGGACTGTGCTTGCCCAGCAGACCTCAGGCCCCCGCCTGGGATGTGTCCTAACCCCTGTCCAGTCTTTGCCAAGGGCTGATTTGAAAGTGTCTACTTTCAAATTGTGGTGCTAGAGAAGACTCTTGAGAGTCCCTTGAATTTCAAGGAGATCAAACCAGTCAATCCTAAAGAAAATCAGCCCTGAACACTCATTGGAAGGACTGATGCAGAAACTCCGATATTTTGGTCACCTGGTGCAAAGGGCTGACTCGTTGGAAAAGACCCTGTTGCTGGGAAAGACTGAAGGCAGGAGGAGAAGGGGTTGACAGAGGATGAGATGGTTGGATGGCATCACCGACTCGATGGACATGAGTTTGAGCAAGCTCTAGGAGATAGTGAAGGACAGGGAAGCCTGGAATGTTGCAGTCCATGGAGTCGCAGAGTTGGACATGACTTAGTGACTGAACAACCGACCTCCAAAGGCTTTGACATGCCATGTGCTTGGCTTGATGGAGTGACAGACAACCTAGACAAGCAAAAAGTTTATTCTCAACATTCAGGAGGGAGGGACATCAGAGGAGAGAAAAGATACACCTTTTCCTGGCTTGAAAATGGGCAGCAACAGGAACTCGTAGGGCACAACCAGGAAACCCAATCCACTTTGCAGACCCTCAGTCTGGTGCCAGCTGTGAGAATACCCAGGTGTGCAAATTCACCCCAAGAAATCAATCATCCTGTTGTCAGGATCAAACACTCCCTGCCAATCCCTCCCAGAGCACAAGAAAGGAATCTGCATATGCCTCCCCACACAGGGGATCAGAAACTCTGCTACCACCTCTGACGCCATCACTAACTAACCAGCATGCCCGTGTGTATGCCATTGGCCTGCCTGTGCTTCCCTGTCTCAGAAATGGGGCCTCAGAGGACTTGTAGGCTTGTGGGGAAGACAGGTGGTGAACAGAAATGAGGAGTGCACTGAGGAAGGCTATGGGAACACATAACAGTGAGTGTCCCACACCTGGGAGGTGAGGGCAGGCTTTGACCCCGGACAGTGACATAGGGGAACGCGTCCTCCATATACACCCATTCCTGGAGCCCTAAGACAAGGGAGGGGAGAGACAGATGGCTCTTTCCACATAAGTTACAAGCAGCAGGCCAGAAGGTGATTAAGGATATAGATATTCCATCCTGAGACTTCCCTGGTGATTCAGACGGTAAAGAATCTGCCTGCAATGCGGAAGCCCTGGGTTCAATCCCTGGGTCAAGAAGATTCCCTGGAGGAGGGCATGGTAACCCACTCCAGTATTCTTGCCTGGAGAATTCCATGGACAGAGGAGCCTGGCAGGCTATAGTCCATGAGGTAACATAAGAGTCAGACATGACTGAGGGACTAACACTTTCACTTTTCTTTCATCCTGAGATCACTCCCTCTGATGATCTCCTCTCCTGCTCCCCACCCCCTACTCTGCTTTGGTCCAAAGTTCCCTGTTCCTCATCTCCAGCCGATGACCTCAGCACATCAGAGAATAACTGTTGAGGCTACAACTCAAGAGGAGGTGAAACCCCACAGGATGGGAGGAAGAGGTCAAAATACAGAGGGACTCTGAGGTTAGGGGAGAGGATGCCAGAAAGAGAGAGAATCTGTCTCGTGACTGAGGGGTTGCATGTCCTGAGAGTCTGGAAGGGAGAGCCCCACCCCAAATGGCGCAGGACTGCAACAGCCACACCAGCTCCACACAACCTTTTGGACTTGGTAAGCCTTGGGTTGTATCACTTAAACCTAAAATAAATATTTGAACTGATTAAATACTTCCCAGGATTGTGTGTTTACCTAGCTGATGGAGTAGGGGCTGCTCTCTTCCATCCCCCCTCTGGGGTCACTAGCAGATGTCTGGATTTCTCTTCTTCGGAAGGCAGGGAGGTGAAGGAGCAATATTTGAGGGCAATCAAGTAAGTGACCTGCCGACCAGTCTAGCCCTCCCTCCAACCATCAAGAGCACAGCACCAAAGACCCAGGGCCTGTAATACAGCTATTCAGGATTCATTTATGCAACAGACATTCACCATGAGCCAACACTGCTGTAGGTACTAGGGAGTCAAAGATAAATGACACATGGGCCATGTCTGTTTACAGTCTAGCAGGCAACGGATAAGAGACCAGATAATCCCAATTCAGTATGGTAAGTGCCATGCTGGAGAAAAGAACGTGGGCACTTCCGGGAGGAAGAGACATCTTGCAATAGGGGATGGATTCCTGGAATAGGACATTGGGGTGAATCTAGACGGATGATGTGGCAGGGACTACCCCAATCAGACACAGTCTTCTGATACCCATTCTCCCAACTGAAGACTACATTTTTCATTTTCCTTCACAGTGATATGTGGCTATGTGATGAAACTCTTGCCAGAGGGATATAAGTAAAAATAATATGTAACAACTTCTGGGTCATGCTTTAAAAGAACAATGTATGGTTCCCTTGTCACCTCTCTCCTCCCTCTGGCTGGGATGCAGGTGTGATGGCAAGAGCTGGAGCAGCTATTTTGGATCCAGAGGTGAAAGTCACACATTGAGCTTGGTCTAGCCAGCCTCTAGCCCTGAACTGCATGCCTCTGGACTGTACTATGAGAGAGAGTTTTAATTCTCTCCTATTTAAACCAGTGTGTTGAAAGTCTCTTTGTTATTGTAACTTAACTTGTTTCTCAATACAAATGAGTAGGAATCAGCCAAAAGAACGGCATGTGCAAAGGCACTGAGGCATAAGAGCCGCAGAACATTTAGACAGCCAAGAGCAGTTAACACAAGCAAACATGTGGGTGAGTGCAGGGGTGGGAAGGGAAGATAGGAGCCCATTTGTAAAACGACTGTGTACCAAGCTAAGGATGCTGGAGAAGGGGGAAGAGAAGATGAGCAGAAAGAACAGGAAAGGGGAAAATAAAATGAAAAAATGAAGAGATGATAAGGAGGGCAAAGGAGGAGTGAGAGGAAGGATAAAAAAAAAAGCCATAGTCATCCTTCCCTGCATGTGGGAACTTGCATCAGTTCTCAGTTAACACCACAGAAGTCCTAGCCCTTTGTGGTTCTGCAACAATTAGCATTAAGCTTCATGTTTTAATGAGCTCTCTGAGTTGGCCTCAATCAGAAAATTTTGACTTATTTTTTTTTTAAAATAACACAATAAGATGAACCCTCCAAAATATAGTTACTGATTCTAAATGGTTGGGTTAAGACTATGCTCAGTTGAGTTCGTAATAAATGATGTTTTGATTAATAGTAGCCGTAGTGAAGGAAATGCTAATAAAAACACATGAGCCGATGTAACTCCCCTGTGACCACAGAATTTCTCTGGGTCCCTCTCTCACAGTCTTCCTGGAAGTAATTGTCTATAGTCACTGCTCTGCCTTCCCACCTCCCACTCTCTCTAACCTGATACAATCAGACTTCTATCTTTTTTATTTTACTATAGCCTTTCTGTTCAAAGTCACAAATGATTTCCACAAGGTCAAGAATGATTTTCACAAGATCAAATCCAAAGATTTAGTCTTTATTCTTCACTACTTCCCTTCAGCATTTGGCACAGTCATCCTTTCCTTATTTCTTTCAAGACTTTCTTCATTAGACTTTCATGATCACACCTTTCTCTGGTTTGGGTTCTCTCCTAAGGGTATGCTGGTAGTCAGTATGGGTGGGTCAGGACATATTATGGGTAGTCAGCATGGGTGGATTGTTACAGCAATAACCACAATAGCCGAGAGATGGAAGCAACCCTACTATCCATCGATGGATGAATGAATAAACAAAATGTGGCCTATACGTACAGTGGAATATTATTCGACATTTAAAAGAAAGGAATTTCTGACATGCAACAGCATGAAAGAACCCAGTGAGACATTATACTAAGTGAAATAAGCCAGTCACAAAAAAACTAATATTAATGATTCCACTTATATGAAGTAGCTAAAAGTAGCCAAATTCATAGAACACATAAGGTATAATGGTGCTTACCAGGGGTTGAGGGGAAGGGTAAAAAGGGAGTGATTCTTTGATGCGTACAAAGATCACAAAGTTCTGGAGATCTATTTCACAATAATGTGAATGTCCTTAACAGTATTCAACTCTACTCTTAAAATCGATCAAGATGGTAAATTTCATGTTATGTGTTTTTACCCCCAATAAAGTTAGTATCTGTAAATTAAAACATATTCATTGACCTTGACTCTAAATTTTATCAATTGTTCCTACTGGAAGACATAACTGACCTGTGATCTGAAATAAAATCCCAGAGAAGAGGCAGACAGTAGCATCCTGTGCTTCTGACGAGCTTACCTCCCTGCCTATCAGCCCATATCTCCACAAAGGAATCAAGACTTGAGTATCCTTGGATGGGAGCAGAGAATCAGGAGAACAAGGATGGAGGGGGAGAATGATGAAGGCATAGGGGGAGGGGAGTGGAACAGGAACAAAGAGATCTGCACTAGGGCATGGGGCATCTCACACTTCTGTGCACTAGGTTCAAAGGACAACAGAGGTCAGTGGGAATATTGGCTTTGGAGTCAGACCTGTTTCAAATCCTATGGCTATGTGATTTTAAGCAAGTCTTTTCTTATTTTTTGCTGATTTGTTTTAGCCCCTAAAAGCCTTGTTTTTCCTCATTTGTAAAAGGAGTTGGTGACGATACACAACTCCTGGTGTTTTCTGAGGATCCCATATAAGTAAAGCCTGTAAATCAGTGCCCAACACAGAAATGGCCCTCAGCCAAGGCTGACTATTCCAGCTTCATGTCAAAAAGTAGGAGGAAGAAGGGGAGGAAAGGGATGGGAGGAGGGGAGCTCACCTTCTAAAAGAAGAGAAAAAACAAGGGACTGAAAGCCAAATCCTAGTCCAGAACCTTCCACTAGCTCAATGGTGGCCCCAGGCCAGTCCTTCCCAGCCTTTCCTCCTCTGAAAAACGAGATCTGGAGTCTCCTTCATCTGGAAAGTTTGATACATCTGAATCCTCTTTGCTCCAGAGGAGTTCCCTACTCTCATCACTCACTTTACACCTCTTACCTATGCAGGGCTAAGGAGGCCCTCTAGAGGACACAAGAGGAAAAGACATAAACATGGCTGGAGGCTCACAATTTGACTCTGCATACAAAATAAGGACATGATCTTGTAGAACAGACTATTACAAGGTTGGGAGAAGACACAGGATAAGAGAGAGACTTAAATGGGGAAGGGCTTCTTACCTGATACTCTTGGGGAGCACAGCTAAGTTAACTTCTACTTTCTGGTTGTCCCCATGTCAAGTGTCTACTACAATATATAAACATTGTTATCAGGTATGACTGTGCCAAAGCCTTTGACTGTGTGGATCACAATAAACTGTGGAAAATTCTGAAAGAGATGGGAATACCAGACCACCTGACCTGCCTCTTGAGAAACCTATATGCAGCTCAGGAAGCAACAGTTAGAACTGGACATGGAACAACAGAATGGTTCCAAATAGGAAAAGGAGTACGTCAAGGCTGTATATTGTCACCCTGCTTTATTTAACTTATATGCAGAGTACATCATGAGAAACGCTGAACTGGAAGAAGCACAAGCTGGAATCAAGATTGCCGGGAGAAATATCAATAACCTCAGATATGCAGATGACACCACCCTTATGGCAGAAAGTGAAGAGGAACTCAAAAGCCTCTTGATGAAAGTGAAAGAGGAGAGTGAAAAAGTTGGCTTAAAACTCAACATTCAGAAAACGAAGATCATGGCATCCGGAGTGGAAATAGTGTCAGACTTCACTTTGGGGGGCTCCAAAATCACTGCAGATGGTGACTGCAGCCATGAAATCAAAAGACGCTTACTCCTTGGAAGAAAAGTTATGACCAACCTAGATAGCATATTCAAAAGCAGAGACATTACTTTGCCAACAAAGGTCCATCTAGTCAAGGCTATGGTTTTTCCAGTGATCATGTATGGATGTGAGAGTTGGACTGTGAAGAAATCTGAGCACTGAAGAATTGATGCTTTTGAACTGTGGTGTTGGAGAAGACTCTTGAGAGTCCCTTGGACTGCAAGGAGATCCAACCAGTCCATTCTAAAGGGGATCAGTCCTGGGTGTTCATTGGAAGGACTGATGTTGAAGCTGAAACTCCAATACTTTGGCCACCTCATGTGAAGAGTTGACTCATTGGAAGAAACCCTGATGCTGGGAGGGAATGGGGGCAGGAAGAGAAGGGGAAGACAGAGGATGAGATGGCTGGATGGCATCACTGACTCAATGGACATGAGTTTGGGTAAGCTCCAGGAGTTGGTGATGGACAGGGAGGCCTGGCGTGCTGTGATTCATGGGGTCGCAAAGAGTCGGACACGACTGAGCAACTGAAATGAACTGAACTGAATTGATGACCATTGTTACAGTATATGAACATTATCATAATATGATGCAAGTGTTGTTACAATATATGAGTGCTGTTTTAATGTATAAACATTGCCATCTTCCCTGAGATACACTCTGAAAGAAGAATGGTCTCATATTTTCCTCTGGAACTCTTTTAAGACCTGTTGAATAGGCATCTTCAGAAGGCCCTTCTCGGGGGCTTAGGAAAAGACTGAGAAGCTTCTAATTAATTAGTTTTTCCTTTATATTCCAGCTTCAAGCTCCCTAGGTTTATGTCAGTGTTTCTGTTTCTTAAATGGGTGTATCATGCCTAACTTCTTTCAGGGATTCAGTGAAATACGAGTTTCCTTTGGAAGAAATGCCAACTCGTACATATTTTAGAGACTATTACCATTATAGAAGAAATATTTTTCTCCAGAAATAAGTATAAAGCAATTATCTAATTCTATTATGTCGAAGACTGGGTCTGATGGTCTCACACTATCCGTTTTGCAAGCAACCTCTCACCCACCCACTCAGTGTCTATTTCCCAGGCCAAAGGAGGAAGGGTGTGAGCAGGAGAGGAGACAGTTTTGGCGGGCCATCATATTCCTAGTGCGCGTTTGCAAGGGTATTTTGGAATAAGATGTAGCTGGCAGGATTGGACAAGTTGGCTGAGTAGAAAGAGCTAATTTCTCTAATGCCTGGTCACTAGACATTCATTTATCTGTCATTCATCAGATCAGAAAACATTTACCAAAAAACTTCCACATTCTTGGCATTATGCTAGGCACTGTGGATACAAAGTGAGTAAATCATGTTCCAAGCAAATCTCACAGTATCACACAAATCATATTCCCTGATGACAGTGCAATTAAGTAGAAATCAATAACAAAAAAGATAACCCCCATAAATACGTAAAATTTAAAAACTCATCACTAAGTAAATCATAGACCACAAGAAGTAGTCACAATAAATCAGAAAATCCCTAGAACTTAATGGCAATGAAAATACTACATATCCAAATTTGTACAACACAAAGAAAAATATATAGTCTTAAATATTAGGAAAGAAGGAAGGTTTAAAACTAATGAGCTAAGTATCCAGCAAAAGAAATTAGAAAGGGAACAAAGAAATATTTTAAAAATTAGAAAGACGATACTAAGGATAAGAGCAGAAAAATAATGAAATAAAAAGCAAAAGCTAAAAAAAAAAATCTACAAAGCCAAAAACTGGTTCTTCGAAAATGACTAATAAAATAGATATGACTTTAGCATATTTTTAAAAGAGCACTAAAATCCTGGGAATGAAAATAGCAACAGAACTACAGAATAGCAACAGATTCAGCAGAGATTTAAAAGAAAATAGAAAGAATGCTATGCAAAAGCTCATGCAAATTAATTTGAACACTTAAAATAGACAATTCTTAGAAAAACATAACTTTGCAAAACTGACTTAAGAAAGAGTAAAAAGTCCAAAAGTCCTATAACTGTTAAAGAAATTATATCAGTAGCTAAAAATCCTCACACACACATATAAAATCAGACCTCAATGATCTTATAGAAAAATTCCAATAACTTTCCATGAATCATTCTAGCCTTCCAGAGAATAGAAAAGAGTATCATGCTATCAAGATATCAAACACAGAAAGAGTAATTTTTTAAAAGAAATATAAGTGATTTTAATATACAGACAGTAATGAGAAAATTCTAAACAAAATATGAGCCAAACAAATTCAGCAGTTTATTTGAAACAAATTATACTGTATCATGAAAAAGCTGATTATACTAAGAATGAATGAAAGGTGGATTAATAAGAAAATCTGTCACTGCGATTCCCCACAAAAGCAGATTTCAAAAGCATATAATTATCTCATCAGTTCAGTTCAGTCACTCAGTCGTGTCCAACTCTTTGCGACCCCATGAATTGCAAAATACCAGGCCTCCCTGTCCATCACCGTCTCCTGGAGTTCACTCAAACTCAAATCCATCGAGTCGGTGATGCCATCCAGCCATCTCATCCTCTGTCTTCCCCTTCTCCTCCTGCCGCCATTCCCTCCCAGCATCAGAGTCTTTTCCAATGAGTCAACTCTTCGAATGAGGTGGCCAAAGTACTGGAGTTTCAGCTTTAGCATCATTCCTTCCAAAGAACACCCAGGGCTGATCTCCTTCAGAATGGACTGGTTGGATCTCCTTGCAGTCCAAGGGACTCTCAAGAGTCTTCTCCAACACCACAGTTCAAAAGCATCAATTCTTTGGCGCTCAGCTTTCTTCACAGTCCAACTCTCGCATCCATACATGACCACTGGAAAAACCATAGCCTTGACTAGACGGACCTTTGTTGGCAAAGTAATGTCTCTGCTTTTGAATATGCTATCTAGGTTGCTCATAACTTTTCTTCCAAGGAGTAAGCGTCTTTTAATTTCATGGCTGTGGTCATCATCTGCAGTGATTTTGGAGCCCCCCAAAATAAAGTCTGACCCTGTTTCCACTGTTTCTCCAATTATCTCATAGTTGTAGAAAAAGCATTTGATAAAATTCAATAACCAGTAATTATTTAAAAGAAAAGAAAACATTCTTAATGAGGAAAAGCAATGGACACAGTCCTTTTACCATTAAAAGGCACAAGAATTCTATTGTCAACACCTATGTCCAATATTATTCTAAAGGTACCAGCCAGTACCGTAAGACATAAAAACAAAGAAAAGGTTTAAAGGCTTAAAAATTAGAGAAGAAACAAAATTCTCAGTTTTCATAGATAGTGCAGTTGTCAAAATCACCCGAAAGATTCTACCAAGTATTGGAAAGAATATGAGAATTTCACAAGCTATCTAGATATAAGATCAATATTAGAGAAGAAACAAAATTCTCAGTTTTCATAGATAGTGCAGTTGTCAAAATCACCCAAAAGATTCTACCAAGTATTGGAAAGAATATGAGAATTTCACAAGCTATCTAGATACAAGATCAATATTTTAAAATAAACTGTTTCTATACACTAGCAACAAAAGAAAGACATAATTTTTTAAGATATCATAAATATAACAACAAAAATATTATTATATATACACACATATATATACACTTCCAAGAAATCAATCTAGACAAAGATGTGCAAAAAGGGAAGAGATTTAACGTACACAGATAAAGAGATACAGTAAAATGAAGATGTCAGTTCTCTTCAAATGCATCTAGAAACTCACTGAATTACAATCAAAGTCTCAAAAAGTTTTTTTTAAGGCACTTGACCTAAGAATATCCCAGACACTCCTGAAAAAGGAGCCTGCCTTGTTAGATAGTAAGACTTCTTATGAGCTATAATAATTAACACTGAGAGGTACTGGTGCAGAAACTGACAACAGAAGAGAGTGACAAGAACACAGAAACAACACAAGAGTTGTTTCTTTGATATTTGATAGGCAGGGGAGGGGGCAGTACAGAGCAATGGGGAAGGGAGGCGCTACTCAGTAACAGGTGTGGGGGTAGTTCGCGATTGTCCATGTGGAGAAAAGTGAAACTGGATCTATACTTTTCACCATATACACTAATAGATTCCAAATGGATTTAAGGTTTATATGTGAAAAACAAAGCTTTAAAACTTTCAGAAGACAATATAAGAAAACATATTTATTATCTTAGGATTGGGAAAGATTTTTCAGGCAAGCCTCCACAAAAACATTTGACTACATTAAAATTGGGAATGTCTGTTCTTCAAAAAACTCCATGAAGATACTGAAAAGATAAGCCATAAATTGGGAGAAGTCAACTGCAACTCATACAATTAAAAAAGGATAAGTATCTAGATATATAGATTCATACAAATCGCAAGTACAAAAAGGAAAGAAAATCCAATAGGAAGACAGGCAAAATATACGATCAGACGATTACACAAAAGAAGAAATACAAATGGCCAATAAATATATTAAAATATGATTAACCTCATTAGTAACCTAGGAAATGCAATTTAGAACACAAAAAATACCATTTTACAACTACTAGAGTGGTAAAAAATTAGGAAGTATATCATACCAAATGTTGGTGAGATTGAAGATCAACAGAAAATCTTTATCACTGCTAGTTAGTATGTAAACTGGTATAACTATCTTAGAAAACAATAAAGCATTGCTTTCTAAAATTGAAATTTCCATACCTTCTTGGATATGTGTCTTAAGACACATATTCAAAGTCACACAGCTAGTGAGATCTAGGGTCAGGCCCAGATATCCTGGCCCTGGCTCTAAGGTCTTCCTATAGATGCTTCTCCATTAAATACTTGGAGGGAATATTCTAGTCTACTTCTGACATCTCAGGACTATGCCCTGAGCGTAACTCAGGTCCTTTTCCAGAAAAGCAGTATTCAATTGCTTCAGATTTTCTGTCTCAGTCATGGGGCAGTGGTGTATCCCTGGACCATCATTCCAGTTCAAAAGCTCTAAGAAGCTATCCTTACTCTGTAAGTGATCAGTGGGGCTTTTCTTTAGGACAGAAGTTAATTACTCTAATGAAACAAGTCTTAGGGAATATATGGCTACCTAGAGCTACGCTTCTTACTTATTCTAACATCACATACTTTTTATACATTCTTTTAATCCTCACAGAAAAACATGAGATAGGCATTATCCTTATTTTATAGTTAAGAAAACCAAGGCCATTCCCAAGATTTACCATGATAAGGGGCAGGAGATTAAAAAGAATCAAAAACTCTGTCCATGTGAGTAGAGGCAATTAATGTACACAAACAATTAATGTATCAGTGCTGGTGAGTGCTAATTCTCTTCAGCCATGTCCAACTCTTTGTGACGCTATGGATTATAACTCACCAGGCTCCTCTGTCCATGGGATTCTCCAGGCAAGAACACTGGAGTGGGTTGCCATGCCCTTCTCCAGGGGATCTTTCCGAACCAGGGATCAAACCCATGTCTCTTGGGTCTCCTGCATTGGCAGGTGGATTCTTTACCACTAGTGCCACCTGGGAAGCCCAGAATTAATGTATCACCACCATTAAAATAAAAATGGAATCAGAGACACACAGGTTCCTTGATGTGCTATGGTGATGAAAATGGTTATACTCAGAACTAATCTGCCATACCTGTTTGTTATTTTTTGTTTTTCTTAAGCACAGGATAAGAAAGAGCAGCACAAATGATTTGAGCACGACAACAGGCATTTCTCCTTGACTCAGAAAATTGTAACAGCTTGGTATTTCTATAAAGAGGATTTGTATTATTGTCTCCCTGGCAATTTTTGATGACTAAGAGCATTAATCGTCTTCAAGGGGCAGTGTGGATACCTGGCTACATGAGGACAGATGGGTAGCATCTGGACAGTTCCAGGCCCCTGACTTCTTTCTTTACTGGCGACCATCCCTCCATGTCACAGAAGGTGCATGTACAAGGGACGCTGAATTAGCTGGGGAGCACATTCTCCTTTATCTATCACTGTTGACTCAGAACAAACTACGGTCCTTCTGTTTCCTCTGTTTCTATGCGGAAGACAGAATCTGCCCTGAAAATCAAGAAGCCTTTATAGTGGAGACAGGAGATCCCAGATACAGCTCTTGCCCACTCAACATCCAAACTCCTTTCACAAGGTAACAGTATTCTAAATTTCCTTTGAGAAACCATCTTTACTCACCTTTAATGCAGTGTTCCAGAGAGCTTTACAACCCAGTACTGGCTCCAGCATTGGGCTGGTGATGTAGGCTCAGTAAATCACAGCCCAAATTGTTGCTGGTCACAGTAATAGGCGTAGGACTGGGCATGTGACCCAAACTAGCTAATAAAATCCTACTACACCCTTTTACCAGAGTTCCAAAGATGGAAGCAATCTCTCATGTTGCTAACCCGGTAAGAGAAAAGCCTGCAGCTGCTAGGGGCTACCTCTTAAGACAGCTGCCCCAAGAGTGAAGAAGCCTTTGTATTGGAGACAGGAGACCAGGAGAGAAAAAAAAAAAAACAAGTCCATATGATACCACATGAGCCCTTGGATCTAGCCATCTCTGGGGCTAATTCTGCTCATGGACTTCTCAGTTATGAAAAACCATAGCCTTGGTTATACAGACCTTTGTTGGCAAAGTGATATCTCTGCTTTCTAATATGCTGTCTAGGTTTGCCATAGCTTTCCTTCCAAGGAGCAAGCATCTTTTAATTTCATGGCTGCAGTCACTGTTCACAGTGATTTTGGAGCCCAAGAAAATAATATCTGTGACTGCTTCTACTTTTTCCCCTTCTATTGATGGGACCAGATGCCATGATCTTGGTTTTTCAATACTGAGTTTCAAGCCAACTTTTTCACTCTCCTCTTTCACGCTCATCAAGAGCCTCTTTAGTTCCTCTTTACATTCTGCCATTGGGATAGTACCATCTGTATGTCTGAGATTGTTGATATTTCTCCCAGCAATCTTGATTCCAGCTTGTGATTCATCCAACCTGGCATTTCGCATGATGCATCTGCATATAAGTTAAATAAGCAAGTGACAATATATACAGCCTTGTCATACTCCTTTTCCCAATTTTGAACCAGTCCATTGTTCCATTTCCAGTTTTAACTGTTGTTTCTTGACCTGCATACAGGTTTCTCAGGAGACAGGTAGGGCAGTCTGGTATTCCCATCATTTTAAGAATTTTCCACAATTTGTTGTGATCCACACAGTCAAAGGCTTTAGCATAGTCAATGAAGCAGAAGTAGATGTTTTTTCTGGAACTCCCTTGTTTTCTCCATGATCCAACAAATGTTGGCAATTTGATCTCTGGTTCCTCCACCACTTCAAAATTCAGTTTGTGTAACCGGAAGTTCTCTATTCATGTATCACTGAAGCCTAGCTCAAAGGATTCTGTGCATAACCTTGTTATTAATAGCATGTGAAATAAGCACAATTGTACAATAGTTTGAACTTTCTTTGGCATTACCTTCTTTGGGATTGGAATGAAAACTGACCTTTTCCAGGCCTGTGGCCACTGATGAGTTTTCCAAATTTACTGACATATTGAGTGCAGCACTTTAACAGCATCATCCCTTAGGATTTTAAATAGCTCATCTGGAACTCCATCATCTCCACTAATTTGTTCATAATAATGCTTCCTAAGACCCATTTGACTTCACACTCCAGGATGTCTGGCTCTAGGTGAGTGACCACACCATTGTGGTTATCCGGGTCATTAAGACCCTTTTGTATATTAATACACTGAATGTAATCAAATTGCCCTACAACTTTAATGAACCATAGAGTCCTAATGTTGGCTTTCACTTTGTCCAAAGTCAGAGCACCAAAAGTAATAAGTGAATGTATTTCATTTTAAAAGGTAAACACTGAGAAACCTACTCAGTGATCCTAGACATCTCTGCAGAACACATCAGTCTAAAGCAGTCCTCACCAACCTTTGCCATTGGGGGCATACATAGAAAATTCTAAAAGTGTATAAGGCACAATGGAGAGAACCGAGGCAACTGGTCCAAGGACTCAAAGCATCCCAAGGCCCTGGAAACCATCCCAGGAGCTGAAGGGACCAATATCCAGGTACACCTACCCTCTAGGAACCAGGTAGGAAGCTTTACTGAAGAAAGTAGAGGAAGGAGGGGAGGGAACATGTTTCAGAGCAAGTCCTCCAAGGAGTCTTCTCTTAACAAGACGGGTGACCTCCCTTATCTAATAGTACATTCCTCATCCTCTGTACACCATTCTGAAATAGTGATTTTAAATTATCAGCATTGTTTTTCAGAATCAGCCTGCCAAAACCCAGCTGTTTCTGCATAGTCAGGCTTTCTGGGCTGTGTGGCTCTGGGTCTGTGGGAAGGACCCTCACTCTCCTGAAACTGCCTCTGCTCTCAACAGCAGACCCAGATGCTCAGCCAAGAAACAAGGGGACAGAAGGTCACAGGACTGGGGGTGGAGGGAGGAGCATCCACAGAGCCTGGCCAAATGAATGCCATTATTCAAGCCATGATTGAAGCACTTCTTAAAGACTGGCCAGAGGAGTCATTCTCTTTGAACTCTGGGGGTTTAGGAATGCTGAGAACCCAGATGGCAGACTTCTCTGTTGACCCTTGTGGTCAAACAAGGATAGAAGGTTGGAAGGAGCTTCTTTTTTTGATAAACCCAGGAGCTCGACTTTGTCCATGAGTGCAAAGACTCTGAGGAAAGGCATGTTGCTGTGGCTGTTTTATTAATAGCTGCATCTTCCTGTTTATCCAGCACTTATTACCCAACTTCCTTGGACAGCCAGACCATCAACAAGCCAACAAATATTACCAAACCTGCTCCATATGCAA
Source organism: Bos mutus (assembly GCF_027580195.1). Taxonomy (NCBI): domain Eukaryota; kingdom Metazoa; phylum Chordata; class Mammalia; order Artiodactyla; family Bovidae; genus Bos; species Bos mutus. The sequence goes on from NC_091637.1 coordinate 55,803,710, forward strand.
GACAGGAGGCGGTGGGCTATGAGAGAGACACAAAGATGCCTAAGACATGAGGCTTCAGTAAATCAGGAGCACAGACACATTTCTAATGAAGTATAAGGGAGATGATGATAAATGGCTCAACAGAGGTACCAGCTAAGTGTCTGAGGAAGTGAAGAGGCTGTGGGGAGGGAATCCAATGGGCTTGGGACAGAGCGGTAAAGATCTAAGAAGGCTTCCTGGGGGAAATCACCTAACAGCTGGGTCATTACGGATAAGACCAAAAACCGGCTTTCCCAGTGGCCTTTGATGTCACAAGGGTACCCTCCACCAACCCTGGGAGGAAAAGGACTGTGTCCTATGTTTCGGGCTGAATTGTGCTCCCCCCAAAATTTGTATGTTGAAGTCAAACTGTGTCTCTTGAAATTCATTTGTTGAAGTTCTAAGCCCTGGGACCTCAGAATGTGACTGTATTTGAAGATAGGGTTTTTAAAGAAGGGATTAATTAAAATGAGGTCATTAGGGTGGATCTTAGTCCAATGTGACTGGAGTCCTCACAAGATGGGGGAATTTAGACACAGAGATGCACACAGAAGGAAGATGATGTGAAGATGACTTTTTGCAAGCCAAGGAGAGAAGTCTAGAACAGACCCCTCCCTTCAGGCGCTCAGAGGAATCTGGCTCTGCTGGAACCTTGACCTTGGACTTCCAGCCTTCAAAACTGTGAGAAAACAAATGTTGTCCTAGCCCTCTAGTTTGTGGTACTTGTTACAGCAGCCCGAGTGCCCTCGGACTTTCTGTGTGCTTCCTCCTGGCCCCGAACACCTCCCGCCCTGGAGACTTTCCCCAGACTCCCAGAGGGACGCGATGGCTTGCCCTCCCCTCTCCTCCGCCCGGTCTCAGGGTTCTTAGTGTGCGTGTGGGTCACTGGACTCGACTCGAACCCCACACACTCTTCCTCAAGGCCAGTAGGCTGCCCTGGAATGCGATCCTGGCAAGCCTGCCCTCCTCATGAGAGCTAAAAGCCAAGTCACACTATCTCCTGCTGTCTTATAATCGCTTTCTATTTTATTAACTCTTTTGTGACTCATTTGCTTCTGAAGTACCAGGGTCTCCTGCCACCTTTTTTATTTTCTTTTTCTTTTTTTCATCTTCAGAGGGAGATCATGCTAACAGTCAGATTTATTCCATTTACAACACTCTTTTCCAAATTGGATTTTTTAAAACTGCTTATTTGGTTTTTGTTGTTGCTGTTGTTCTTCATGCTCTTCTGCTTGTGGGATGTTAGTTCCCCAACCAGGGATTGAACCCACGCCCCCTGCATTGGCAATGCAGAGCCTCAACTACTGGACCTTCAGGGAAATCCCCCATTTATAACTCTTTATGGAGCTTAAACATGGAAAGAACAGAGCTGTATGACTCACAAAGAAGATTCAGCTCAGCCTGTCCATGCAGCTGGGTTGGGGCAGTATTCCCGTGAAACCAGACTCTAGTGAAAGCAACTGTGGCCAATGCAATGAGTCTGCTTTAGAAAGACAGTTGCATTTATGCCCTGACTCACCTTATCCTGACAAACACTAGCTTGCCCAAACTGCTTAGAATATAAAAGTTAACACCGGCGCCAGAACCAGAGCTCCCCAGTCTGTCCATCTGAGATCATATAATGTTCATCTCTTATCCCCACAATGAGTGAGGGTCTAAACTAACCCTACAGATCACTGTCCTCTGTGAGGCCCACAGACAAGAAGGGACTTGTTCAAGGTCACTCAGCTTCAAATCCAGTCTCTTTCCACAGCATCATATGGTTTTCTGGAATCAGGAATCCAGTGAGTTTAGGCTCTATCCCTCCTCTGCAAATGACAGGTAAGGTGACTTTGGGCAAATTACATCTCACCCCTGGTCTCCAGGTTCCCATCTAAACTATGCCTGTCCCTTCTCTGGGTAGACTTCTTGACTCTCTTGGGCAGAGGTAGTTGCCCCTGTCATATGTATTCCAGAGCAGCCATGTGGTTTGCAAACCCATCCCTTCTTGTGCAGGCACGTGTGTCTGCACACGTACACACATCCACTCTCTCTCCATTTCCCATGGGTCCTTGAAGGAGTCCTGCCCACAACTGGAGGATGAAGCGTGGGTTATCTTGGCCCCAGCCCCCTCTCAGCATTCCATAAACACCTCAGACCTCATCTTCTACTCTGCTTTGACCAGGAAAATCAAATTTTACCTTTAAAACCCAATTCCAGTCTGGCAAAATCTCAACTTTTTTCTCTTGAAACCACAGGGTAGGAGAGGCCTCAGACACTTGAGGTTCTGAAAGTACCACTCTGGCAATTAGAAGTGTCCCATGCAAGCCAGTCCTAAAATTCTAATTCACTCACCCAGAAAGTTCCCAAGAGGTTTAGACCTGTGATATCTGGCTGGGTCATAGTTTGTTTGAACAAAATGCTGACAAGCCCAAGATGAAGGTTTCTTCCTGTACTTTCAATCTGCTCATCACAGAGGAAAACCTTGAGCCACGGTCACAGCCTGCATGCCCCCATTCCATCACAACCACAGCTGGCTTGCTAATAATTTGTCCCAAGTGGGAAGAGTGAGAATGTGTGTGCTCTTCCCCACCTGTTGACAGGTGAGGTGAGGTAAGTATCAAAGTTTAAGTACAGCACAGAGACGTGGCCGACTCAGGGAACCACACTTGGCTGGATATCCTGGTTGGACTTTGGACAGCCCTCCTTCAACCCAGATAGCCTCATTCATTCATCTGGAATTTCAAGAAAATTGTCCATAAAAACTATATACCAATTTAACAATAACCCTTAGAACAACAAACTAGTGAATTCAACAAAAAAAAAGAAGCGGACTCACAGATATAAGGAACGAAATAGTGGTTACCAGTGGGGAGAGGAAGTGGGGAGGGGCAAGAGAGAGATAGGGGACCAAGAGATACAAACTATTGTGCATAAAATAAGCTATAAGGATATAATGCACAGCACAGGGAATATAGCCAACATTTTGTAATAGCTATAAATGGAATATATCCTTTCAAATGGTGAATCACTATGTGGTACACATAAAACATATATTTTTGTATATCATCTATAATTCATTAATAGTAATAATAACCCTCAGAAAAAGCTTAAGAGTGAAAAAGTGAAAGAAAAAGGTAACAGGGAGAAGAGATCAGACCATATAACTCCATGTTTCTGTCAATGTTCCACCTTCCTTCTTAGGTGTGGGAAGACAACACAGTAAAAGAGTTCATCTGAGTCTTCAGTCAACACTCATTTGACAAATACTTGTCAGGCACCAAAGATGGACCAGGCATACACAAGGATACAGCAAAAACAAGATAAGAGATCGAACAGACAATAAACAAACAAGTACTGCCAAGATATGGAAACAACTCACACGTCCATCTGCGGATGAATGGATAAGGAGATCAGCCATCAAAAGGGACATGTTGCTGCTTGCTACAACATTGGAAGGACAGTGAAGGCATTAAGCTAAATGAAATAAGTCAGAGAAAGACACATTCCTTAGATCTCACTTACACATGGAATCAAGGGGAAAAAGCTCCCGTATACAAGAATAGACTGTGGTTGCCAGAGACTGCACTGGGAGGGTGGACAAAATGGGTGAAGAGGGTCAGACGGTACAAATACCCAGTTATAAAACAATTAAGCCATAGGATGTAATATAACTCATGGTGACTAGAGTTAATCATACTGTATTGCATGTTTGAAAGTTGTTGAGTGTATATCTTAAAAGTCCTCATCATAAGAAAAAAAAATTTTTTTAATTGTGTGTGGTGATGGACATTAACTAAACTCACTGTGGGGATGCAATATATTTTGATACTGTGCTTGAAGTCCTCCAGATGATTTTAAACCTGCTCCATTTCAAGACAAACAGCATGGACCTAACAGAAGCAGAAGATGTTAAGAAGAGGTGGCAAGAATACACAAAAGAACTATACAAAAAAAGATCTTAATGACCCAGATAACCACAATGCTATGATCACTCACCTAGAACCAGGCATCCTGGAGTGTGAAGTCAAGTGGGCCTTAGAAAGCATCACTACAAACAAAACTAGCGGAGGTGATGGAATTCCAGCTGAGCTATTTCAAATCCTAAAAGATGATGTTATTAAAGTGCTCCACTTAATATGTCAGCAAATTTGGAAAACTCATCAGTGGCCACAGGACTGGAAAAGGTCAGTTTTCATTCCAGTGACAAAGAAGGGCAATGCCAAAGAATATTCAAACTACTGCACAACTGCACTCATTTCACTTGCTAGCAAAGTAATGCTCAAAATTCTCCAAGCCAGGCTTCAACACTATGTGAACCAAGAACTTCCAGATGTACAAGCTGCATTTAGAAAGTGTAGAGAAACCAGAGGTCAAACTGCCAACATCCACTGGATCAAGGAAAAAGCAAGAAAATTCCAGAAAAACATCTACTTCTGCTTCATTGACTATGTGAAAGCCTTTGATTGTGTGGATCACAACAAAGTGTGGAAAACTCTTAAAAAGACAGGAATACCATACTACCTTACCTGCCTTCTGAGTAATCTGTATGCAGTTCAAGAAGCAACAGTTAGAACTGGACACATAATAACTGGTTTCTAATTGGGAAAGGAGTATGACAAGGCTGCATGTTGTCACCCTGCTTATTTAACTAATATGCAGAGCACATCATGCAAAATGCCAGGATGGCTGAACCACAAGCTGGAATCAAGATTGCAAAAGAAATATCAATAACCTTAGATATGCAGAAAACACCACCATTATGGCAGAAAGTGAAAAATAATTAAAGAGCCTCTGAAAGAGGAGAGTGAAAAAGCTGGCTTAAAACTCAGAAAATGAAGATCATGGCATCCAGTCTTATCACTTCATGGCAAGTAGATGGAAAAACAGTGAAAACAGTGAGGAACTTTGTTTTCTTGGGCTCAAAAATCATGAGGACAGTGGTTGCAGCCATGAAATTAAAAGACACTTGCTCCTTGGAAGAAAAGCTATGACAAACCTAGACAGCATATTAAAAAGCAGAGATATTACTTTGCCTACAAAGGTCTGTATAATCAAAGCTCTGGTTTTTCCAGTAGTCATGTACGGATGTGGGAGCTGGACAATAAAAAAGGCTGAGCACTGAAGAATTGATGCTTTTGAACTGCAGTGCTGGAGAAGACTCTTGAGAGTCCCTTGGACTGCATGGAGATCCTAAAGGAATAGAGGAAATCAACCCTGAATATTCATAGGAAGGACTGATGCTGAAGCTAAAGCTCCAATACTTGGCTATCTGATGTGAACAGCTGACTCACTGGAAAAGACCCTGACGCTGGGAAAGATTGAAGGCAGGAGAACAGGAAGACAGCGGATGAGATGGTTGGATGGCATCACCAACTCAGTGGACATGAATTTGAGCAAAATCCAGGAAATGGTGAAGGACAGGGAAGCCTGGCGTGCTGTAGTCCACGGGGTCACAAAGAGTTGGACACGACTGACTGAACAACAACACAACAGCAAGTTCAGAGCAGATAATGATAAGACCTGTGACAGAATGACAGCAGGGTGACTTCATACAGGGTGGAGAGGAACGGGCTCGTTAAGAAGACATCTACTGAGCTGAAGCCTGAAAAGGGGAAATGAGCTAGAAAGCGTTCCAAACAGAAGGATTTGCAAATGTAAAGGCCCTGAGGTAGGAAAGAGCCTGCTCTGTTTGAGAAGACAAAGGAGGCCAACGTAGTCAGCATATATCTTATGGGAGGAGCTGGGTCTGAAGATCAGCAAGTCTACACTCTGGTTGGCCTCTCCCATGGACAAACTGTGAGATGTTGCGACAATCATGCAGCCCTTTAAAGTCATCCTTCTGAAATGAGGACATGATTCTAAGCCTGCCTACTGGTCTGTTTGAGAACTCAGTGAGTTATTGGATGTGAAAGCACTTGGAAAATGGAGAGGCAGTGTTCAAGTGGGAATTATTACAATAAAGGGAGTCACTTAAGGATGTAACCACAGGATCGAGCTTCTCACAGTGAGTGGCCATCAGACCACAGGCCAGCACCACCTGGTCCCTGGCCAACTCCTGCTCTCTGCAGCTGAATGAGATTGAGATGATCCTTTAAAAGGGTCTGTTTAGAAGAACTGGGGAGGGGAGGATTTCCCTGAAAGGCGTGATTGTAGAACTCTTACATTCTTAGCCCATTGGTCAATCTCAGAAGAGTCTTGGCTCTGTAAGGAATCTGTGTTTTGCTCCAGCTGCTTGCAGACTCTCCCCAGGTGTTACAAAGGCAATGCCAGATTTCTTACAGAACCAGGCCGTGTGCTATCATCACAGTCAAAGCCAATTTCATCACCGTCCACTGATGACCCTTTCCTGGAGGTACTCAAAAAGGACTCATCTCTGCCTCAAGCTTAAAAGAAGGCTCCACGATATCACTGATAAACATAGATGCAAAAATCCTCAACAAAATTCTAGCATACAGAATGCAACAACATATTAAAAAGATCATACATCATGACCAACTGGGCTTTATCCCAGGGATTCAAGGATTCTTCAATATCCACAAATCAATCAATGCGATACACCACATTAACAAACTGAAAGATAAAAACCATATGATTATCTCAATAGATGCAGAGAAAGCCTTTGACAAAATTCAACATCCATTTATAAACCCTCCAGAAAGTAGGCATAGAAGGAACATACCTCAACATAATAAAAGCCGTATATGATAAACCCACAGCAAACATTATCCTCAATGGTGAAAAATTGAAAGCATTTCCCCTAAAGTCAGGAAAAAGACAACACTGCCCATTCTCACCACTACCATTCAGCATAGTTTTGGAAGTTTTAGCCACACCAATCAGAGAAGAAAACGAAATAAAAGGAATCCAGATTGGAAAAGAAGAAGTAAAACTCTCATTGTTTGCAGATGACATGATCCTCTATATAGAAAACCCTAAAGACACCACCAGAAAATTACTAAAGCTAATCAATGAATATAGTAAAGTTGCAGGATATAAAATTAACAAACAGAAATCCCTTGCATTCCTATACACTAACAATGAGAAAACAGAAAGAGAAATTAAGGAAACAATTCCACTCACCGTTGTGATGAAAAGAATAAAATACTTAGGAATGAATCTACCTAGAGAAACAAAAGACCTATATATAGAAAATTATAAAACACTGATGAAAGAAATCAAAGATGACACAAATAGATGGATAAAAATACCATGGTCATGGATCAGAAGAATCAATATAGTGAAAATGAGTATACTACCCAAAGCAATCTATAGATTCAATGCAATCCCTATCTAACTAAGAACGGTATTTTTCACAGAACTAGAACAAATAATTTCACAATTTGTATGGAAATCCAAAAAACCTCGAATAACCAAAGCAATCTTGAGAAAGAAGAATGGAACTGGAGGAATCAACCTGCCTGACTTCAGACTATATTACAAAGCTACAGTCATCAATATAGTATGGTACTGACACAAAGACAGAAATATAGATCAATGGAACAAAATAGAAAGCCCAAAGATAAATCCACACACCTATGGACACCTTATCTTTGGCAAAGGAGGCAAGAATATACAATGGAGAAAGGATAATCTCTTTAACAAGTGGTGCTAGGAAAACTGGTCAACCACCTGTAAAAGAATGAAACTAGAACACTTTCTAACACCATACACAAAAATAAACTCAAAATGGATTAAAGATCTAAACATATGACCAGAAACTATAAAACTCCTAGAGGAAAACATAGGCAAAACACTCTCTGACATACATCACAGCAGGATCCTTTATGACCCACCTCCCAGAGGAATGGAAATAAAAGCAAAAATAAACAAATGGGACTTAATTAAACTTAAAAGCTTTTGCACAACGAAGGATAAGGTGAAAAGACAGCCTTCAGAATGGGAGAAAATAATAGCAAACAAAGCAACTGACAAAGAATTAATCTCAAAAATATACCAGCAGCTCATGCAGCTCAATACCAGAAAAATAAATAACCCAATCAAAAAATGGGCCAAAGAACTAAACAGACATTTCTCTAAAGAAGACATACAGATGGCTAACGACACATGAAAAGATGCTCAACATGACTCATTATCAGAGAAATGCAAATCAAAACCACAATGAAATACAATCTCATGCTGGTCAGAATGGCTGCTATTGAAAAGTCTAAAAGCAATAAATGCTGGAGAGGGTGCAGAGAAAAGAGAACCCTCTTACACTGTCAGTGGGAATGCAAACTAGTACAGCCACTATGAAGAACAGTGTGGAGAGTCCTTAAAAAACTGGAAATAGAACTGCCTTATGACCCAGCAATCCCACTGCTGGGCATACACACCAAGAAAACCAGAACTGAAATTGTACTCCAGTTAAAGTGTACTCCAATGTTGATCACAGCACTGTAACAGCTAGGACATGGAAGCAACCTAGATGTCCATTGGTAGACGAATGGATAAGAAAGCTGGGGTACATATACACAATGGAATATTACTCAGCTGTTAAAAAGAATGCATTTGAATCAGTTCTAATGCACCTCTAATGAGGTGGATGAAACTGGAGCCTATTATACAGAGTGAGCTAAGTCAGAAAGAAAAATACCAATATAATATATTAACACATGCATATGGAATTTAGAAAGATGGCAACAATGACCCTATATGTGAGATAGCAAAAAAGACACAGATATAAAGAAGAGACTTTTGGACTCTGTGGGAGAAGGTAAGGGTGGGATGATTTGAGAGACTAGCATTGAAACATGTATATTACCATATGTGAAGTAGGTCACCAGCCCAAGTTTGATGCATGAAACAGTGCACTCAAAGCCGGTGCACTGGGACAACCCTGAGGGATGGGGTGGGGAGGAAGGTGGGAGGGGGGTTCAGGATGGGGTACTCATGTACACCCATGGCTGATTCATGTCAATGTATGGCAAAAACTACTACAATACTGTAAAGTAATTAGCCTCCAATTAAAATAAATTGGACTTCCCTGGTGGCTCAGACGGTAAAGCGTCTGCCTACAATGCGGGAGACCCGGGTTCGATCCCTGGGTCGGGAAGATCCCCTGGAGAAGGAAATGGCAACCCACTCCAGTACTCTTGCCTGGAGAAATCCATGGATGGAGGAGCCTGGTGGGCCCCCAGTCCATGGGGCCGCAAAGAGTCGGACATGACTGAGCGACTTCACTTCACTTAAATTAATTAAAAAAAAAGAAGGCTCCAACCAGGACTCTGTGGAGCATGGAGGTGATATCATTGGAGGTGGTCCGATAATTAACCCCCAAAGTTCAGACTCACTGTAAAATCACTGCCTCCAATGAAAAGATACCACCTCTAAGTCTACCTGCCTCAAGAAGCTAGTCTCCACTTAGTTGTCACAATCATGTCCACATCCAGAGCAGTCAGGGCTGGAGGGAGCCTTGGAGACTGTGGTCCAGCCCCATTGTGTAGACAGGGAAATGGAGCCTAGAAAGAGAAGGTTCAGGAGCCACGACACCTTCTACCCCGGGCTTGTGCAATAATGAGATTAAATCAAGACTCCAGTCCACTGGCCTCCTAAGCCAGGAATCTTCTTCAAATAGGTATCAAGACACTAATCCTCCACTTAAAAACCAGTGTTCATAGAACAAAGCCCAAGATTATCATGGCATACATGATAGTTCCTGCCAAATATCTTAGCCTCATCTGTCACTCTTTGCCTGTTCCCCTGCCCCACCTTATTTCCATGCAGCAGCCATGCACTGGGTATCACAAATGGGCAAGTGACCAATGGGCTCATGACCAAGGCTGTCCCTCAGCAGTATTCTTCAACATATCAAGAAGTTTCCTGCCTCCATGTCTTCGTCCAGGCTGTTCCCTCAACTCGGAAAGCCCTTCCCCATCTCCACACGAAAATCCTACGCAAGCCTCCAAAGATCGACTCAAAGGCCATTGTATTCATTGCCAGGGGCTTCCCAGGTAGCTCAGTAATAAAGAATCCACCTGCCAAGCAGGAGATATGGGTTCACTTCCTTAGTCGGGAAGATATCCTGGAGAAGGAAATGGCACTCACTCCAGTATTCTTGCCTGGAGACTCCCATGGACAGAGAAGCCTGGCAGGCTACACTCCATGGGATCACAGAAGAGTTAGTGACTTAGTGACTATACAATAACAATCCATTGCCAGAGCAGAATCCCTATTCCTTGTGGGCAGTCCTACAGCACTTGCCCATACTGCTCTCACCACACTCAAGCTCACGGAAAGACTCTGATGAGTTACATGTATCCACCCCTCCCCAACTCCCACTCACATCTGCTCAGCTGTGAGATCCTGAGGGCAGGGACTGAGTCTTATTCTTCTTTAGATCTCCTCTCAGAACTTGGCAATATCTAACACAGAGACATACTCAGTGAATACCTGTTTAATCAAATAAATGCACAGATGTGTAACACCTGTCCTTGTGGAAGGATTCTGCAACCACTCCAGCCAGGGCCAACAGAGGATCTCATATCTGTTTTGACTGCTGTCCCATTTCCTTGAGCTGTAATTGTGTATGTGTTGGTTCCCTACCTCCTGCCAACCTACCCCAACTCCTGGCAAGAGAACAGAACTCTCCAGAGCAGCAATGATGCCTGATTTACCTTTCTGTGCACAGCACAGCTCCCACATGAAAATGATACATGAATAAAGTCCATTAATGATAATAAGTTAACCCTTGTGGTTAATTTATTATTTATTGAGAAGTAATCAATTTCTCTGGCTCATTTGACTCTATAAATACAATTCACCTCTATACCTATTAGTAAATACAATTCACCTCTATACATAATTCTGCTTATTAAACAAATATTTTGTTGCTATTGTTCAGTCACTAAGTTGTGTCTGACTCTTTCAGACCCCATGGACTGCAGCATGCCAGGTTCCTCTATCCTTCACTATCTCCTGGAATTTGCTCAAATTTATGTTCATTGAGTTGTGATGCTATCTAGCCATCTCATCCTCTGGTGCCCTCTTCTCCTTTTGCCTTCAATCTTTCCCAGCATCAGGGTCTTTTCCAATGAGTTGGCTCTTTGCATCAGGTGGCCAAGTCTTGCAGCTTCAGCTTCAACATCAGTCCTCCCAATGAATATTCAGGGTTGATCTCCTTTAGGAATGACTGGTTTGATCTCCTTGCAGTTGAAGAAACTCTCAAGAGTCTTCTCCAGCACCACAGTTCAAAAGCATCAGTTCTTCAGTGCTCAGCCTTCTTTATGGTCCAACTCTCACATCTATACATGATTACCAGAAAAACCATAGTTTTGACTACACGGACCTTTGTAAGTAATGTGATGCTTTTACTTTTTAATACGTTATCTAGGTTTGTCACAGCTTTCCTTCCAAGGAGCAAGCGTCTTTTAATTTCATGACTGCAGCCACCATTCCGCAGTGATTTTGGAGCCTAAGAAAATAAAATCAGTCACTGCTTCTACTTTTTCCCCTTCTATTTGCCATGAAGTGATGGGACCAGACGCCACAATCTTAGGTTTTTGAATGTTGAGTTTTAAGCAAATATTTATCAAGCACTAAAAATACAAGGTGAACAGGACAGAAAGTTCCTGCTCGACATAGAGATGTTAAATACATAATCACAAATATCTATTTATCACAGTTATGGAGCACGCACCAGACACAGTGCGGGAGGCTGTGGTCACTGCTGTTGGCACTGAGTTCATCGTCCGCCATGGCGCCGGCATCCCATCATGCTTCACTTTGCTCACAGTGGCCCCAGCAGAGGTGGCCACCCCTCACCCAGCTCAGATGCAGAAAACAGATGATTTGTCTTTCTCCCCAATGGGAATGAAGCTAAGTCTGGGATTTTTGTGCCTTTGCATTATTAGTATAATCTCCCTTAAATTATTATCCCCTGCTTCCCACGGGAACTGTTGAAGATGCCAATTTCATACTGATTCCGGATGCAAAGTCTGTTCTGTCTGACCTCATTGATTCCTGGGGGATGTGTTAAGACCTATGAAATATGTGGGGCTCATAAATCAACTCTGGCTGGGTTTCTGCAAACGTTTTAGTTTGAAGGAAAGTCAGTTCACACTGACAAGTCCCCCACGCCTCACCGCCTCCCAGCCTCGACCCGCCCGCCGTCCCCTGGAGCCTGTCGATGCTGGCTGCCTGGGGCAGGGCCCAGCACTGGCTGTCCCCATCTCCCCTCTGGCCCAGCTCCGACAAGCCGAGGGGAATGGGAGGTCAGTCCTTAACATCCAGTCTGATGTCTGAGGCCCTCTGGAGGGAAGGAATCCTGTGAATGTCCTTTCCCTGCCAGCCCCCAAGGAGATGGCCCGGGGACCCTTCCCCAAGCATGCACCTCTGTTTCCAAGACAAATAGGAGCCTCCTGCTGCTTGTTGGGCTCCAGAGGATGCCAATGGCAGGGCCGCACAATTGAATGGCGCCCCTTGGAGTTGTGCGAGGAGCTGACCCTGGCTACAGGCGGATCCCTGACAGCCAGTCCCTCCCAGGGCAGAGAAACAAAGCCCTGGTTCCAAGGAGAACACAGCTTATCACAGATTTTTCCTAGCAGAGCCCAGGGCAGAAAGGATGGTGGAGGTAAGGTCTCTTGGTAAATTAATCTGAGCAGATGATTCTTCACAAGCATCTTTTCCCATCAGCCCCTCAGCTACAGTGTAAATTCAATTCAGTTCAATGCTTGCCAAGTGCCAGTGGTCCAACGAAGCATGTTGGGTGCAGGCACACACCATGAACACGGTGCTGGCACTCAAGGGACAGAGATGCTTGGTCATCTTGGTCCCCCTTTGGCATCCAGCACAGTGGGAGCCATTCAAGGGGCATGCTTTGAGGGGATGATGAGAGACCAAATGTGGAAGTGAGAGAAGGTACCCCCAGCCACCTGGGTTGAACGGTGCCCATGCTTTCCTTCTATTCATCCCGTCACTCATCCATTCATTAGTTGCCAATAGCTTGTTGAGAGAGGAGGGCATGGCAACCCACTCCAGTGTTCTTGCCTGGAGAATCCCCATGGACAGAAGAGCCTGGCGGGCTACAGTCCATGAGGTCGCAAAGGGTCAGACATGACTGAGTGACTAAGCACAGCACAGCTTGTTGAGAATTCACACTGCCAGATGCTGAGGGTAAACAGTGGATGCTAGAGCAGCGGCTGCATCCAAGGAAGCCCCGACACTGTCTCAACTCCTAGCACCCATGTCCTGGTGAGAGCACGTGGACTCCTGCCTGCCCTCTGTCATATACCTGGAGGCTGCCAAGAAGCCTAGCCTTTCTGCCCTTAAGCAGGAGACCACCCAGCCTGCTCGAAGATCATCTGACTCAGGGGTCTCTAGATGATGGGTCAGCCCAGCCCACCAGCACTTCCTAGTCACCACCTCCTGGGGCAATGTGGTCTGGAGTCTGTCTTTCTGTCGGCGTGTCCACGTGTCCAGAGAGGCTGGCAGCCGAAGAAAGAGAACAAGTATACCCATCTGGCCCCTCGGCACCCCCAGAGGTAAGAGAGCCCAGAGAATGACTCAAAGGCAGCCTCTTTGGCTGAGCAGGGATCAAAGTGGAGCTGGGAAGAAGCATCAGCACATGGTTACAAATCCCCTTCCCTCCTGACAGCTGCCCACCTGGGATAAGCTGCCAGTGAGCAGCTGCCACTTGTCTGTCCCTGTGCTGGGCAGGGATTGGCTAAATGTGATGTGACAGAGGCACTGCTCATCTGTGGAGAGGGTGGTGGGAGTGATAGACAGCAGCAATTGTTTGGGGGGTGTAGACAGCACATCCTTTGCTAAAACCAACTCCAAAGGGTAAGCACTACCATCCCATCTGGAAGAGAGGTCTCTCAAAGGGTTTATAGCTTGGAGCCAGGCACCTGTGCTGGGGGTGGCATTTGAACTCCAGCATCTCTGAATCGAAAGCCCACACTTTCCCCACACATCACACTGCCCTCCACCACTCCCCAGCCTGTCACCCAGTCGCTCCAGGCCTTTGAGAACACAAAGATCCCCTTTCTTGGCATAACAGCAGATATAACTCGGGCCTATCAGATGGTATTTACATGAGGATGTTGTTATCAGCAGCATTAAACGTGATTCCTCATTTATGGCTTGAATCAGTTTCCTTGTACACATGCATACACTCTCCGCAACACTAACACTTTGCTTTCATATGGCACTTTTACTTCTTTATTTCATCTAATCCATTCCTAACAGCACAAAGAATTCCCAGATCACTGTTTCTTGCATCACACTGGGTGTAGGAGCCGCACACATGCCTTGTGGACCCCGCCCACACACGCAGATCAGAGCCACATGGAGCTCCGGCAGAAGCTGCGAGGTGGGCAGAAAACCTCTGCGAGCAGCTCTGCTCCCGGGTGTCCAGTGGTGTGCTCACCCCACTTCATCAGAGGGATCTTTGAAAAGAAATCTACAACCTGCCTCAACGATGAAAGAGGAGGTACAATCATCTTCCTACATATTGGGAACCACTGAACATCTTTGAGAACCACAGTACCAGGCACCTACCACTAATTGCAAACACATGTGGCTAAACAGGCTGCAATGGTCCACTCGGCCCTGGCCCCAGAAGGTGACAGCAACCTCGTGCCCTCCTGCCCTGCAGCAGGGCTTGCTGGAGACCTGGCCTTACACTCGCTTTCGCCAGAAACAACCACAGCAGGGCTGGAGCTGCGGCGGCTCAGAGTCCACGTTTCCCCATCCTCCTGCAATACCGCTTGCTCTTCACACATAACTGGCTAATCCCAGAATGGAACATGATGAAAAGAAACATGACCAGACCAAGGAACATAAGGTGAGAGCCAAGAAAAAGTTGTGGTTCATTGAGAAAATGGCCATGCTAGGCAGCAGGGAAGTGCCTACCACACACACAAAGGCCCAGAGAGTTCCCGTTCAGCCCCAAGGCCAGCCAGTGCCCTGACCTCACCGCGGTCAGGGTGAGGTCACCTAGGCCTCACCTAGGCCAATCCCTGCAGCCAGCTACAGCTGTGGGTAGGTCGGGCTTCCTCATAAGTGGAGGACTGGCATGGTCCCAGCAGAAGATGTCACTGAGTACGTGGGCTGGTTGAAACACACAAGTAGAGAAGGACCACATTACAAGCAATCCAGGTGGGAACAAGTTAACAGAAAACCCAGGCTGCCTGGACACAACCATCATCTTCCCCAAGGACCAGGGATTGAAGAAATCATCTGGTCTAGGGCATGTGTTTTGCAGACCAGTGAAGCCATGGACCTGTTTCTCAGAGTAATGCTTTTAATTGCATAAATTATATTCATAGGATTATGAAAGAAACCAATAATACTGGAAGTTATCAAAATATTTTTTAAACAAATGTATAATATATCTTAGAAATGACAAGGTTGAGTAGTAGGTCTAGTATCTCCCACAATTTTGCAGTGATGGCAAGTGGGACTATTTCAAAATACATCAAGATCTTCAAAGTGTGTCAGAATAACTGGTACAGCTCTAATGTGATGTATAAATATCTGTGCTTCTCTTGTCAATACTGCCACAGGTATTGCTAAGCGTCCTGTGGTTTATTGCCTATATAAAGGCAGATAATGTTAAATTTCATTAGAAGTTAGTAGGGAAAAAAAGATGAAAACCGATCTGCTAAATTCTATCCACAGATCCCATAGTAAGACCTCTAATCCCTGCTTTTTACAGATAATAAACCTTAGGTCAGAGAAGCCAAGTGACTTTCTTAATATCACTAGCTAATCTGGGAATCAGAGAACATTTCTTACTGATGTCCTAACTTTACCGCTACAACATGATGCTTCAATTTAGGCTTTAAAAACATTTCTTTGGGGCTTTTTGTTTTTGTTTTTCAACAAAAATAAAACATTCTTCTAACAAATTTGAACAATATGGGAATTACATTAAAAATAAAGTTTCTACCTTTCTTCAAATACAGGCCTATCTAAGGGTAGATAGATGGGATGGTAGCTTCCCTGGACCAGCAGCATCTCATCATCCAGGAGCTTCTGCAAAATGTGGAGCCTCAGGCCCCACAGCAGACATGCCAAGTCAGATCTTCCCCACAGGTGACTCTGGGGCACATTCGTATGTGAGAAGAGCTGTCCTGGACACCCTCCTGGAGTCCCTTCTCTGCTGAGTTCCCCTTGGAAGCACAAGTAATGCCAATTCCTGCCACCAAAAGTGGTAAGAATCCAACCCTCCATTCTCTAAAAGGCCTGTACTCTCTTCTTGTTGTTGCTGTTTCTGCTGCATAACAAAGTGAATCCGCTCTGCATGTACACATGTCCCTTCCCTCTTGAGCCTCCCTTCCATCACCACTCTCCCATCTCACCCCTCTAGGTCATCACAGAGCACCAAGCTGACCTCTCTGTGCTATACAACAGCTCCCCACTAGCTATATATTTTCTGCTTGGTAGGGTATAAATGTCAATGCTACTCTCCCAATTCATCCCACCCTTTCCTTCCCCTCCGTTCACATGCCCATTCTTTACATCTGCATCTCTATTCCTGCTCTTAAGTCTAACTCCCAGAGGAAAGAATAAACAATAGCAGAATAACAAGACTAGGAATATGGAGTAGCAGAATTCATCACAGAATGATAAGATCTGACACACCCAAAACAGTATAACAACTATTAACCCTTACAGAAAGCCAGCCTCCATGCTAGACAAGTTATGTGAACTATCTCAGTGAAATCTCACAAATATCCTATACTAATAATTGATTCTGTCATCCCGGTTTACAGATGGAAAAACTGAGGTTCAGAGAAGTGAAAATGTTTGCTCACTATCCCAGCCAGTGACTAGGAAAGATCTGAAGCAAGATGGGACAACCTGAGTGCGGGCACTGCACATGATCAGGCTTCCTAAGGCCCAGTTCACAGGGACATCTGAACAAATCTGTATCCTGCTTCCACCTGGGTCCCCTCCTCCCTGGGCCTGCCTGGTCTGGTCCCAATTCAGCAGCTAAAGAGCCCAGTGTCTCAGCTTCCTGTGCTTCCCTCCTGGTCTCATCCTGAGGACTTGGTTTCAAACCTGTATTTTAAAAAATATGAAGAAAAGCCTGCAGGAGCTGCCCCATCCAAGCACTCCTGCCCTTGTCTTATCAGCTGGGTAGTTTGTTTTATTTCACAATTAAATAAATTCAGGGTTCACCAGCATCTCAAAGCACAACCTGACTGAAGTCTCATAAAGTACTAAACTGGGCAAAGCCCAACAAGGTCTGCAAGGTGAGTGAGTACCAAGCTTAGTTTTAGGTCATTTTAAAGGTTTTCAAGAATTAGGACCTTGGGTCTTCCCTGGTGGTCCAGTGGTTAAGACTTCTCCCTTAACCACTGAGTACAGATTCAATCCCTAGTCGGGGAGCTAAGATCCTGCATGCCACACACAGCCTGGCCTAAGACATTAAATAAATTAAGTTATAAAGATTAAAGCTTCCTTGCAAAAGAAAAAAGAAGACCAGATATCAATTAAAAAAAAAAATTAAGGCACTTAATACATTTTCAGACTTGATGACTCTCTACAAGTTATCATCTCAAGACCTGAGAATCTTTCTTTTCTCAATTAACATTTACCGAGCGATACCCTATGCAGACACTGGGTGAGATATTTTCACATGTTATCTGTGAAATACGCATTGTTGTACCCATTTTACTGATGAAGAAACTGAGGCCCCAGTCTCTTACCTAGGAAGTAGCCAAACCAAGGTGAATATCAAGGCCTGACTGGCTTCTAAGCCCAGCCCTCTTCACTCCAGGAAACAGAGCCTTTTCCTGTCTGCCTTCTCTTCGAAAAATCTCAGGAACCTATCAGAGGCCGCCAAGTATTTCAGTTGCTTGTTCCATGACTAATCGCCCTTCCTTGACGGTAAGCTCTGAAGACAGTCCCATGGCTGTGCCCAGACTCCCTGCCCCCCTCAGCGCCTAAGCCAGAGCCTGGCACCAACGAGGTGCTCTATAAACAGGGATTGACTACATGTTGGCTGACTTTCAGGAAAAATAACTCAAGAGAATGCTTCAGGCCAATGCCATTCATCTTCCAAAAGGATCCATATGTGTTCCTCTCTGCCTGCTCAGGCGCTTTGATCAATGAGAAAACCCTGGGCCAGAAGGAAGAATAAAGATATTGCTTGTAACTTCACAAATGACCAGAGGAATTCCTGTAGTCCCTGGGGCAGTGTGGTTCTAGTAAAAGGCTGCTTTCTCAATTGCAAAACGTCTCATGAGCATTAGTTATTGGTGGAGTCCCTAGTTTGGCCACAGAGCCAAATTGATTAGCAAAGCCAGAATGAAGAATGTCCACCCAGAGAGGTGACAAGTTAAGCCACAAAGGAAACAGACAAGCCTAAAAGAGTGGCATCAACATGAGGAACCTTAGCCAAAGTCCTGTTCTCAGAGGCAGTGTGATGGTAGAAAGGTTCCTGAGTAGGGGTTCATATTCTGAATGCCTCAACCACTCAGCTTAGCTCACCCCTCCCTGAGTCCTCAGCATCAACCCTGTTAGCCCCACAGCATCCTGCCTTTTAGGTACCAGTTCCATCCTCCTTGCCAATTAACCAAGTCCATCTGGTTCTCCAATCTCTGAGATGCTGACCATCAGCTCTCCCAAGGGGCCAGGATCCAAGGGACACACTTTAACCAGCCATGGGTCCCACTACCCTCACAGAGGTTGCCCTGGTGCTGAACATCCCCAAGCCAAGATGCCGGTTTTCTTGATGACACAAAACTTTCTTGGTTCATGTAATTCTTGTGTCACTGTTCACTAAGCCTGCAGAGGTCCTGAGTGATCCAGGTTTACATCTAGGGGTTTGTGGACTCAAACCTGAGGCCAAACTTTGTTCCAGAAGGAGCAGGGTCTAGGGATCTCCCAAGTAGAACCGAAAACAGAGAGGTCAAGAAGGAAGCTCAGAGGCTCAGGGGACCTGGGCTCCGAGTCTGGCCCTGCCCGGCCTGCAGAGACAGAGGACAAGGAAGGAAATTGCTGTCTTGGAAGTGGGTACAAAACCCAGAAGGAGCAAACCTCAGTGAAAGTGTCCACTTGCTTCTTTAAGCTGGACTTACTTACAGTTGATATGCAGAAACCGGACATGCAAAGAAGAACAAGGACACTACCTAGAAAATAACTGGCCCCAAAGTTAAACTTAAATTGGATCAAGTCTCTAGATCTAACTATTACCAGTTTACAGAAAAATAGATAGGATGAAGAAATATGCTAAATCCACTCCAAGAACACAGCAAGCAAGATAACAAATGTAGGAAATTCTACAGGACAGACAACTCAGCCTCTTCAACAAATAAGTGCGAAAGAGTCAAAAAAGATTAAGAAGCTGGTAAGAGACTTGTTGATCAAATGTAATTTGTAGACCTTACTTGGATCTGATTCTAAAAAAAAAAAAAAAAAAAGGACATTTATGAAAGAATAACAGAAATCTGAACTCTATCTGGATATTAAATGATAAAAAGGAATTACTGTTAATTTTTATAGGTTTGACAATGGTATTGTGGCTATTATTTTTTTAAAGAAGCTTTATCTCTTAGAGACAGATACATTTTGAAGTATTTAAGGATATAACGATTTGATTCCTGATATTTGCTTTAAATTGATCCACTGGGTCAGGGTAAAGAAGAAACAAGAGTGGGTCTATATTGACAATTACCAAACTGGGTGACAAGTAGGTAAGTGTTCACTTTGTTTCTTCTGCTTTTGTCTAGGTTCAAAGTTTTACAGAACAAAAATTTATTTACCAAAAAAAAAAAGGCAAGAGAAAGCCCTAGTTTTTCATCAGGGATCCAGGACTGACTCCTGTGAGGCTTGAACCTTGACCTTGTTCAGCCTCAGCTTCCTCATCCAGAGCCTGAATGGGTTCAAACCCTGGGTCAGCCCCCACCTGCTGTATGTACTTAGACAGATTCTTAACCTCTCTGTGCTTCAGGGCCAAAGAGAATAACAACAGGCCTGCTGTATAGGCTTGTGGTGAGGATTCAACATGTTCATTCAGGTAAGGATCCCAGCACACAGCACCATGTGCTTGCTATTATTACTACTGCTGCTGCTGTTCCTGTTGTTGAGCATTTTCTGTGTTGAAGAGGAGGAGGAGAGGCCCCTTGGACATGTGGTCCTCCTCTCCCACAACATCCAAGTTTGAAAAACAATAGATACATGCATATGTACAACAGAATCACTTTGCTGTACACCTGAAACTATCACAACATGGTTAATCAACTACAATCCAATATAAAAGCTTAAAAAAAAGAGGGATTCCTTGGTGGTCCAGTGGCTAAGACTCTGCTCGCAATGTAGGGGGACCAAGTTCCATTCCTGGTCAAGGAACTAGATACCACATGCCACAACTAAGAGTTTGCATGCCGCAGCTTAAAGTTCCTGCTTGCTGCAATTAAGACACTGCTAAACCAAAGAAATAAATACATTAAAAAAAAAAAAAGAATACCCAAGTTTCAGAAACACTTTCCAATTCTCCACATCACACGCCACTTACTCTAGCTTCCTCCACAGGATCAGACCTACGTTCACCCCCTCACCTCCTCTTTTCCCAGCAATATCCCCCTCTGGGTTCCTTCGGTTCCTCCCCACCTTCCCCCCACCCCCCACCCCCGCCCCAGCCTTGCTTCCCCGTGGCCTGTTCCCAGGCCCCGCCTCTCTCATTCCTCCTGGGGCCTCCTCCCTCTGACGTCCCCTCTCACAATGCCCAGAAGAACCAGTGTAAACCAGGAAAGGCGGGGTGGGGTGAAGGGAGGCGGGGAGGAACCCGGGACTTATAAATACATAAGGCTGAACTTTTCGGAAGTGGACGGCCCGGTGCCAGTCCTCGCTAGGGTTCCTGGATTGTATTCTCCTTACAAAAGGGCCATTATGAGGCTCCGCATCTCCCGTGAGACAGGTTGGAGGCCGTAAAAGTGCTGACGTCACAGGGACCGGGAGATGAATAGGGTTCCCAGCCGCGTGCTTATTCTCCAGTGCTGGGATCCTGGGAAGAGGGCTTCAGGGGAGGGGTCGCTTTGGAGTTCCCAGCTGTCCCCCAGAAGGGGTCTTCGGGACTGCCTCACGGCCACCGAGACCCGCCCCCGCTGAAATCCTGGAGTGACTCACAGGGTCCTGACAACCCCTTCCTCACTTCAAGATGTGCACGTGGTCACTCGGCTTCTCCAGCCCCACAGGACATCCTGAAGAGCAGCTCCCCACCCCCCAACTCTCTTTCTCTGCCTTTTCTTCCAGATCATTCCTTTTCTACCAAATGAGAGCAGTCACGTAGGCGAGTGAGGAAAACGTAGGGTGCTGTCAGCAGAGCAGGACCCCCATCCTACCTTTGTAATTACCTTTCTTGGTGGAGTCCACATCCCCGTTTTTATAGAATGAAGAGGCTGTGGTTAAAGACTGTTAAAGTCCCTTTCAGTTACACTGGCCTATTGTCCTAGTGGTCATAAGGAAGTGCATTACTATCTTCCCCACCAGCACTTCAGTCCGTGACTTGATTGGGTCCTGTATTCTTTTTCCTTGAACACTCATCTATATTCAACGTGACCATCAGTCAGCTCTTGTCTCTCTCTCTCTCTCTCTCACACACACACACACACATATTTTAGATCAGTAAGAATAGAGAAGTTTGGACAAGGCGTATCCAATTTTCCCTTTTGCTCTGAAAGACACATTGTTTGCATATTATTTGCATGTAGTCAAATGAAAATGCACACTCATTTGCATGGTCATATAGAAGACATGACAAAATCACCAACACACCTCCCCAGCAGTAGGTTACAACACCACCTTCAGAACCCTGGAATGGGACCAACATCAATCTCATTAAGTACCCTGATGGTCTCACAAACTTCCAGGGCACAGGAAGGAAATATTAGAATTTCAATTCATATTTTATTTTGATCACATTCTTTAAAATTTTCTATGTCTCACATATGCTTTACACTCCTCAAACCATATGAGACTAACAGGATATGTATGTAATTTATAAACATGCATGTAATAAGGGTCCAGGTTCAAAAAGATTTTGCAGATGGAGCATATGATCAAAAAACTTTGGAGCGATCATCACTCTAGACCTACCTTCCAATGTTGGAAACAGTTGCAAAGTTTTGGTCCAACCAAAGCTTAAGCAATGAGGGGGGATACTGGGTAACCCTCCACGAAAGCCACACTGGCCCACAGAGCTCCAGCACTCCCCCAGGCACCATCACAACACTTGCCAACAGCCTGGGGACCTCATGGCATATGGCATCTCCTTCTTCCCCAAGATCCACTCACACTATGAGCTCCCATCTACAAGGTTCCGCTTGGTCAAAAGACTGGTCCCCACCCAAGGAACCCACTTTCTTTCCAGAACAATTGGCCTTGTCCCTCAAGGCTTCTTTTCTTTCAGGAGCAAACATTCCATTCAAGGGTGTGTGATGCTTAAGGCTCTAGAAAGCTAGTCCTTTTTAGATCTTTAGATCCTCTCTCTGGGATTCACTTAGTATGTTTGACCGAATATACTTGTTACTGAACAGAGAAAAAACATGAGCTTGGTCTTCAAATAGATAGATGATAGATACAATTGAAAGACAGGTAGGTAGATAATAAATACGTAGATGATAGATAAGATAGATAGGTGAATATATAGATGAAAATAAAGCGAAGACAAAGTGGCTTTCTGGAGACGACCTTGGGCTGGACCTGCTGGACAGGAGCGTGGCTTTGCCAGCCTAGAGGAAGCCTAGGATGCTGGGCTACTCACCCACACACTGGTTGCTTTCATCCATCTGGTATCCAAAGCGGCATATGAGAGGCCTGGAGATGGTGGGGTAGTTTGGAGCTGACAGCGGGGGTGCAGCTGCTGGGTAAGAAGCTGAGTAGGGGTTGGAGTAGGGGTTGGAGTAGGGCCCTCGGTACACGGGGTTCGTTCGGGGGATGCACAAATACCCGCCGTTTTGGTTGACACACATCATGTCTCCTCGGCAGGCCTCAGGGATGGTCCGGCATTCATCAACATCTGCAAGGCCACAGAAAGGACAGGTGTTAGCAGCCCCTCAGCCACATGGTGCAAACTGAAGCAGAGCTCTGTGCTGACAGCACCAGGAAGGACCCCAACCATGATTTACCAGCATCTGCTCCCAAATACGTAGGGCAGTGCCTGGCCCATCACCATCTGGTACTACCCAAATATTAGCTGAACTGAATCAAATTGACAAGTCATCAAATACCCGCTACCCTGGACTGTCACATGCTTGATCCAATTAACCAATCCATCATGCGTTCGGTCCTGTCCAACTCTTTGCAACCCCATGGACTGTAAACCACCAGGCTCCTCCGTCCATGGGATGTCCCAGGCAAGAATACCAGAGTGGGTTGCCATTTCCTCCTCCAGGGCATCTTCCCCACCCAGGGATCGAACCCACATCTCCTGCATCTCCCGCACTGCAGGCAGATTCCTTACTGACTGAGTCATCAGGGAAGCCCCACATGCTTAACACTTTTCTCTAAATGAATCCACATTGTAAACCCAAGTGTGCATATTTTTTTCATCTTACATGATGATAGCAAATGAAAAAAAACACTATCAATTGTGAAAAATAGAAGGTAAGAGTAAAAATAAAATATAAAACTATTAAAATAAAGAGTGTTTTTCTGTGGATGTATCACCCAAAAGCATCTCAGGTACTCTTGTGTGTCCATACGACACTCAGGAAACACTGGGATGGTTCTCATCATTGTACTCAATTCTATTCCAAATAACAGCTAGGCAGGGAGAAAAAGTCCCTTGTGTCCAGAAAGACAAGGCTTGGCCAAGAGTGAGTTACTTGTTAGGAAAGTGGAGACTTACTTGAGAGTCAGCTCACACGGTGCCAACAAACAGGGCCCGCTTCCAGCCAGGCTGGTGCTCAGTCTGTTGTGTCTAGAGTTGGGGGTGGGGTTTGGGGGTGGGGGTAAGTTCTCTAGAAAATCAGCCTTGCTGGGCGGGGAACAGAGGAGGCCCGGACTGGGTTGCCAGCAGGAGCAGCTGACCTGACCCTCTCACCAACCTTGGGGGGTCTGTTCTCCGTGGGACCAGAGGCTGGGGGAGAGGGCCCTGAATCCTGACAGCTCACCCCGCCACCTCCTCCGAGAGACTCGTGCCAACTCCCCCCTCAGCAAAGGGAAACATGGAGCTCCATTTTCTAGCTGTAAGCCTGAAATCATCATTTAAACTGGGGGGCCAGGGAAGACGGCTGTCATCCTTCTCTGCATCCACTGGCACATCCTCACGCCCCTTCACCTTGAGTCAAAGCAGGAGCCTGGAGCTTCCAAGTCATGGTTTTGTTCCTCACTACCCATCATTCTTTTCAACCCTAAGCTCAGAGATTACAAATGATTTGGCCTAAATCAAATATAATTTAAAAGGTAAATATATTCCCAAGATGGGAGCCGTATTCTTTTTCTATACTCTATGCTTCGTCCACAGCACGCTATTCTATACTCTGATTGTCTCTCTGGTCTTTGCTGATGCTGTTCCTACCACTTGGGATGCTATTTCTCGGGATCTTATTCATCCTTCAACACCCAACTCTATGCTTCATCCACAGCACACTATTCTATACTCGATTGCCTTCCTGGTCTTTGCTGATGCTGTTCTTACCACTTGGGATGCTATTTCTCGGGATCTTATTCATCCTTCAACACCCAACTCAAATGTGACCTCCATGAAGGCTTTCTTTATTGACCTCAGACAGAAGGCATCACTCTCTCCCTTACTTCTCGAGGGGACATCACCTCATCTTGGCAATGACTTTATTCCACTCTGTACAGCTCACTCCGCCTAGGTCTACCACCCCCACTAGATGGCGTGCTAGGAGAAGAGCCCTAAATTGTCCTCCTTGGAACCTGCATCCCTGCTGCTGGCTCAGCTGGTAAAGAATCTGCCTGCAATTCAGGAGACCTGGGTTTGATCCCTGGGTTGGGAAGATAACCTGGAGAAGGGAGAGGTTACCCACTCCAGTATTCTGGTCTAGAGAATTCCATGGACTGTACAGTCCATGGGGTTGCAAAGAGTCAGACACAACTGAGCAAATTTCACTCACTTACTTGGAACCTGTGACTACATTAGGTTACAAGACAAAGAGGAATTAGGCATGGATGGAGTGAATTTAAGGGTTTCCCAGGTGGCTCAATGGTAAAAGAATCTGCCTGTTAATGCAGGAGATGCAGAAGATGTGGGTGCAATCCCTGGGTCGTAAGGATCCCCTGGAGGAGGAAATGGCAATCTATTCCAGTATTCTTGCCTGGAAAATTCCATGGATAGAGGAACCTGGAGGGCTACAGTCCACAGAGCTGCAATTCCAAGGAGTCAGACACAACTGAGTGACTGAGCATGCATGCACTCACAGAATGGATTTAAAGCTAATCAGAAGACCTTGAGATGAGAGGATTATCTGGGATTATCTGGGTGGGCCCAGGGAAATCATACAAATCCTTAAAAGTGGAAGAAGAGGCGGAAGGATTGGTCAGCGAGATGAGGCAACAGAAAAAGATGTGATTAGAAACATGTGAGGGACTTAACTTGTTGGCTCTGCAGGCGGAAGACCAAGGAAGAGGCCAAGGAAGAAGGTGGCCTCTAGAAACTGAGAAAGGCCTTCAGCTGACAGCCAGCAAGGAAACAGGGCCATCAGTCCTACAACCGCGAGAAACTGAATTCTGTGGAATGTAAATCAGTATAGCCACTACGGAATACAGCGTGGAGGTCCCTCCAAAAGTTAGAACTAGAAATACCATACAATCCAGCAATTCCAATTTGGGGTATATATCCAAAGGAAATGAAAATAGAATCTTAAAGAGATATCTATACTGCTATGTTGATTGAAGCATTTATTCAGGCTAGCCAAATTATGGAAATACCCAAAATGCACATCAATGGATAAAGTTCATAACGATAGATGTGATATTATTATCAATTAATATCATCATCATATGAATAATATAATATTAATAATAATCATATGACTATTATTCAGTCATGAGGAAGAAGGAAAAGCTGCCATTTGCAACAACATGGATAAACCTTGAGGGCATTATGCAAACAGAATTTATGAGTTTAGGCAAACAGAGAAAGACAAATGCTACAAGATATCACATATGTAGAATCCAGAAAAGCCAAACTTAAAGAAACAGAGAGTAGAATGGTTGTCATCAGGGGCTTGGGGGTGGGAGAGATGAGGAGATGTAAAATGGTACAAACTTCCAGCTAGAAGATAAGTTCTAAGGAACTAATGCACAGTATTGTGAGTATTATGAACAATACCTATTGTATACTTGAAAAATGCTGAAAATAAATCCTGAATGTTCTCACCACAAAAAAAAAAAAAGGTAATTATGTGACAGGAGGGAGGTGTGAGCTCTAAGCTATGATGGTCGTCACACTGGAATACATAAGTGGATCGAGTCAACACACTGTACACCTTAAACTTGGACGCCATCGTATGTCAATTATATCACAATCAAAATACAAGAAAAAAGAAACTGAATTCTGCCAGCACCATCATGAGCAAGAAAATGGATTCTTCCCTCCAGTCTCCAGAAAGGAACAAGGCCCTGCCAACACTTCAGTGTTAGCCTGGTAGAACCCCCATCAGGCTTCTGACCTGTACATCTATAAGATCATATAGTTGTACTGTGTAAGCCCCTAAGTTTGTGGCAATTTGTGAAGGCAGTCCTAGGAAACTGACGCAGATGGGGAGCTCCTTGATGGCGGCGATCAAGCCTTCCTCATCTTCGCCCTGTCGCACAGGGCTTACCAGTGCTGGGCACAAAGAAGGTGGCCAGCGGAAGAGCTCATTGATTTCAACCATCCCGTGGCACTGTTTCTGCCCATTTCTGTGGGCAAGGCTGGTACAGACTTGACAATACTGAACACCAGCTGAGAGAGAAACGGCCCTGCGATGGCGCTGTGGCTGCACCCCCGCCCTGCGAAGGACCTTCAGGGCCTCATACCTAAACACTGTCCTGACGAGCGGTCCAGGTCAAAGCCGTTAGTACACTGTTGCTGCAGGAAGGAAGAGAAAAAGGAGAGGTCATTTTACTTTTTTTTTTTTTTTTTTACAGAAGCATTCTAACTGCATCACAGAAAGTACAGGAAATGGGTAAAGAAACAAGGCATTTGTAACACCAACATCTGTGTTATAACTTAGGTATTTTTATTACAATCATTTTACACCTAGCATCACTTTTTAAACTCCCGCATCATTGTATCAAAATGCCCAGTTTTAGCAAATGGTTACTGGGGCCTTTTCCTGCTCTAGTTCTGAAGAGCAATACTAATCACATCTGATGTGCCCAGCGAGGCTTGCCCTGTACTCACCCCTTCCTGGGAGAGAATATTATTGCTTTAAGGTCAACTACTCTCTTTCTTTGGGGGCTATTTAACTCCTTTCCAGTGCCCAGCATGAGTTCTTTGGCCCCTCTGAAATCTTGTACCTGATTACAGGGTCTGTGTATAAAATAAATCTACACAGTGATGTAGTCAGTTTTCTAAGAGAAACAGAATTGGGGAAGTTCTTCCGTTTTAACCTCAGGAAGACAATTACACAAAGATGCTTCCAGAGATAGCCAGGTCTCAACAGCCCCCGAGGGTTGCAGGCTTCCCATACAACTTGAGTTACAACTTCATGCATTTAGAAAAATCTCATGGGCTCAACAATCAACCTCTAGAGCTGACATGTTACAGGAATAAGTCAAGGAGGTGTGGTTTTGCCTGGCTTTCCCTATGGTTTGGGGGGAGTTAAACTTCCCTGAGCTATGGGTTGATATGTGGAGATGGTAGATTCAGCTGCATTCCTGGGAGTGGATTCAGGTATCTTAGGGCCTTGGGGCAAAAGAAATGGAATGAATGAGCCAGGAGGCTGTGCCATAAAGTTCAGAAAACCAGTATATGTGGTAAGTCTCAACCTTCGTTTGCTAAGTGCAGGTGTGGGTTCAAGTCTACTGACTGGCTTCCAACTCTCACTCCAGCCCCCACTCACTGCATAACTTTTCTATGCCTCGGTTTTCTCATCTGTAAAATGGGGATGATAGTACTTACATCTGAGTGGTTGTAAGGACTAAATTGTTAATGTGCCTAACATGCCTATAATGCAATAAACACTATATTATAAACACGGCCCTCTCTGGATCTAGATGCCAACTGTCACCACAGAGCTATAATGGAGAATGCCAAGACCTTTCCAAGGCCTAAAAGTCTTTGGTGGGACTTCCCTGGTGGTCCAGTGGTTGGGGCTTTGCCTTCCAAGGCAGGCGGTGTGGGTTTATTTCCTGGTCAGGGAGCCAAGTTCCCATATGCCTTGTGGCCGAAAAAAATGAAACGTTAAACAGAAACAATACTATAACAAATCCAATAAAGACTAAAAAAATGGCCCACATCAAAAAATTAAATCTTTGCTACTTTTCTCAAGATTCTTTCCACCACCAATGAAATCTATTTCAAAATTCTTAATTTTGAAAAAACATTTAAAGGATGTGATCAAAACAAATGTGAATTAAAATTCTAAGATCTCCTTCCTAGACCCTGAAAGTTTGGGAGAGCATTGAGTGTTTGGTTGGTCCTGTTTCAGGGCTCTGGTGTACACAGCTGAAACCAACAGTTGGAGGGGCTGTGTTGGTGATTTTGTCCTGACTTCTATATGTTCATGTACATGCATGTGCATTTCCATTTGACTACGTGGCCCCTCAGCCCTGCTCAGAGGTGGGGCTTCTCTCATTTCTGAGCTGGAGATGCAGAAAGGCTGCCCTGAGCTCCTTAGGAGGGATCTGCCACATTTCTCAAGAGCTGACACAAACATCACTTTTGTAAAGTCAGGGATACTGCAGGCTTCTCCACATAGCCCCGCAGGAGCTTAAGATCCCCCTTCACACTCTTCCCAGGGGTCTGGGCCAGAGCCGGGTCTTCACTGGTTGGGAGCTGAGTCACCCTTCCTCTGCCCACCTCCTCCAGTCAGGACACATACACACACATGGGCAACACGGGGAGAACAGAGAGGCACCACTGCCCAGAAACACTAGAACATGCTTGAGTTTTTAGCACTTACCCAACGAACACAAATGAGGCAGCATGATCTGATTATAAGAGCCTTGGATGGCAAATCAGGACACCAAGGTCCCAGCCCTGCCACTTACAAACTGCACCAGCTGGGGCAAGTCTCAGCTTCCCTGAGCCCCAGCCTTAACCTCTGTACAATGAAGAGCTAGGCTCAGGTAAACGACACGATCCTAGGATTCTAAAATGCATGGCTGGACACCCTCAGCCTGTTTTTTAACATACTTCACGACAAGTAACAAAATAAAAATCTTACCTGTGCATTCCCAGGAGTTGGAAGACAGAGAGCCAGAACGGTCACGGTGAGTATCCTGTGGGAAGTAAGAAGTTGACGTAAACGCCCAAGACACTTCCAGCGCCCGGGTCTGGGGTTATATCTGCATCTTGTGCTGCCCGTGTGTTTACAATGGTGACCCCACCTTGTGCTTGTATTTGGAGGGTGAGGGGCGTGCTCGAGTAGCCGGGGACATGCCAGATGTCCCAACCATCCCGAAGAGAACTACGCCCCTTCCACTGGTTTCATATCAACATATCAACACAACATAATGTGTTAGATGGCATTTTTTAAATAATTGAAAAAAATTTTAATGACATGATTGATTTACAACATTGTGTTAATTTCTGCTGTATAGCAAAGTGATTCAATTATATACATATGTTCTTTTTCATATTCTTTTCGATTATAGTTTATCACCAGATATTGAATATAGCTCCCTGTGCTATACACTAGGACCTTGGGTTTTTTTGTTTGTTTGCCACAGTGTATGACTTCAGGTGGCATTAAAAACAAACAAACAAAAAAATCAGGGCTTCCCTGATAGCTCAGTTGGTAAAGAATTTGCCTGCAATGCAAGAGACCCCAGTTTGATACCTGGGTCAGGAAGATCTGCTAGAGAAGGAATAGGCTACCCACTCCAGTATTCTTGGGCTTCCCTTGTGGCTCAGCTGGTAAAGAATCCACCTGCAATGCAGGAGACTTGGGTTCAGTCCTGGGTTGGGAAGATCCCCTGGAGAAGGGAAAGGCTACCCACTCCAGTATTCTGGCCTGGAGAATTCCATGGACTATATAGTCCATGGGGTCGCAAAGAGTCGGATACAACTGAGCAACTCTCACTTCACTTTAAAAATAAACAGTTTGACTGCTTCAAAGAACAAACCTAACACCCACCACTGTGGTATTAATAATGTATTCACCACTGCTTGACCTTCACTCCTGACCCAAGGGGACTTGCCTGCGTTTTGAACATCTTCACTCTGAAATGACTACAGCGTGAAGGAGCCGTTGTGCCCCCGGATGATGAAAGTACAAATGTGAAGCATGTGAGTTCCCCGGAATGGAGGTGTCACAGGGAACACACACGCTCCCAGAGTGCACCTCACACAGACCCAGATGGAGGACAGGACATGGGGACCCAGGCAGCCCCAAGAAAAAGGAACACAGTGGACACTTAGAAGGAGGTGCCAAGAAACTGTGCATCCACTTTATATCCATCAGGTGGCTATAGCCAAAAAAGCTCAAAGCTAGTAAGGCTGTGGAGAAACTAGAGCACTTGTGCACTGTTGCTGAGAAGGTATGCTGATGCAACCACTATGGAAAGCAGTCTAGAGGTTCCTCAAAAAATTAAAAATGGAACACTATATGATCCAGCAATCCCACGTCTGGGTATACACACAAAAGAACTGAAAACACAAGCTCAAAGAGACTTTTGTACACCCCTGTTCACAGCAGCATTATTCACAACAGCCAAAAGGTGGAAGCAACCCAAGTGTCCATCACCAGATGAATAAACAGTGTGTTACACACATAAATGGAATACTATCAGCCTTAAAAAGGAATTCTGACAAGTGCTACAATACGGATGAATCTCAAGGATCTTATGCTAGGTGAAACAAGCCAATCACAGACAGACAAATACTGTTTGATTCCATTTATATGAGGGACCGAGAGCAATCAAAATCATAGACAGAAAGCAGAATGGTGGGCGTCAGGGGCTGGAGGGAGGAGGGATTAGGGAGTTGTTGTTTGTGGGTATAGAATTTCAGTTTTGCAAGATGGAAAGAGTTCTGGAGATTGATTGCACAACAGTGTGAATGTACTTAACACTATTGAACTGGACACTTAAAAATCGTTAAAATGGTTTTTAAAATAATCTATGCAAATACAGAGCTTTATTTGGTGCTATTATTACTGAGTTCAATAGAGGGTTTATCTGAGCAACTACTACTTGCAGGCAGAAAAACTACAAAACTGACACAGACGCTGCTCTGGAGAGCGGTTTGAGGGGCCATCTGAAACAATAACGTCTAGACACTTTGGTTAGGGCATGGATAGAAACACCCAATGAGCACCAGGAGAGCCAGGCTGGGGCTAGAGAAGGTCAGGGAAGACTTCCTGGAGGAGGTGACCTCAAAGGCTTCTTCAGTAAAGCAGTGGACCTGGGACCTGCTTGAATTTAGTGACCTGTTACGATCAATATACACCTTCACTTTACAATCCCTCCCTTTAGAAAAAGAGAGTTCAAAAGACTACAAAGCTCACTCAATCCATGACACAAGGTTCATAGGAATGAGAAACGCTGGGCTACTTGGAGAGCCCCAGAATTAAGGTGAGGTTCAGAGGAAACAGGACCCTGATGTGGTGCTAGGAGAGGCAAGCCCACTCCCTTCATCTAATCCTCGACCTGAAGAATAATGACCCTAAGAGTCCACAAGCTTTCGTTTCATCTCAGCGCCTGCACGAGACAGGTTCTAGAACGCCGGAGACAGCTCTGACCTTATAAAGTGCAGAGCCAAATCCCAGGGCTTTTTGATATTTGCAAAGGCCAGATTTATATCTGGAAGGAATGAAAGAACAATAACAAATTTATTTTCCAGGCTGTATATTATGAATTTCAATGTTTTCCTGTTTCTTCACATGAAGTTTCCTTTCGGTTGGTTATAAAACCCTGTCTCATTTTTGTTGGAGACAGAACAGGCTGACTGCACATAGTAGACTTCAAGACCTAGTAGAAAAGGCATGCTAACCCCACGTCTCCCCTACCCCTGACTCCCCCGCTCCCTTTGGCCAGAGGGCAGTCCCAGGACAGGTCTCCCCTGAGAGATCCCGCCCCAAGCCCAGCCTCCTGGAAGAGCCCCAGCTGGGGCCTGGGGGCCAAGTAAGCTCCAGGCTAAATGAGACAGTTTTCCAAAAATGAAATAACATCCAAGCATCCCTGCTCTGACAGTGTCACAAACAGTTACGTTTGTCATGAAAAACTCCAGAAAACTCCAAGATAAATTAACTACAGGAACCCTGGGGATCCTCTGATGTTCATAACTGGTCCCCGGGACTTTCAAAAACAGGTGGGTCCACCTATTTTGTGTTCCATCCTCAACTGGGAGGAAAACCAAGAGGGACCAACCAGATCTCAAATCTCAGGACTGTCTGTCAGAGAAATTCTGGTCCCCGATCCAGGATGACAGGATTACAGCTCCATTTTCAGCACACACACACACACACACACACACACACACACACACACACACAAAATCTGTCTAAAGAAGTTACGTTCTCAAGAGTTCCCTGGATAAAAACTGCAGATGTAATCCAGATAAAGTTCTTCAAGTTTGAAGGATCACTTGACTGGAACTGCAATTTCCTTAAAGAATATCAAAATGTTTGCTTACATGCGTTTCTGTCTGCAGTCCCCACTTTTCATTGGCTCGAGACTTCTGGGTCGCATGCCCTTTGTGAATCCCACACAGACATAGAGCAAATCCAGCCCTGGGAGGTGCAGCTAGCTTGTTCGCTGGTCCAACAGCCGATGCAGCAAAATAACTGCTAGTGAACTAGTAACTGATCTCTCAAATTAAGAAAAAAAATTTTTTTTCTTTTTTTAAATTAAAAAAAGAACAAAAAAAACGGCACACAAATCTGCGGCCCTTTCGGAAAAGAAAGAGGAAAACCAAGGTCTGAGATTTTTGCTGTGCTCTGTCGGATGCTGGCTTCTGAAACTGTCTTATAAAATACCCACTCCCAAAAGAAGACTTCAAGATGGAAATTACAGAGGCGCAGCTTTTTATAATTAACAATATCATTGCATCACTAGCTAATGCCTTTTCCAATATCCTGACACAGCCTGAATCACGGCCATAGCCATTTTCCACCCATCGAGTTTTGAGTAAGGTTTCCAGACCCTGGAGGGAAAAAAAAAAGTCCGGAGCAGAGAACGTACCTTTTGAATCCTGGCATGTCCAAGATGCGTGGGCAGGAGAAGCAGCTGGTGGGGAAAAAGAGGAAGAGCTCTCAGCGCCCGCGGGACCCCGGAGGAGCAGTTCCTGAACTTCGGCCTCCTCTGGGCCTGTGGGGCTCGCCGAGACTTTTATTCCAGGGGGGCCGAGCCGAGGCGTGGAGAGGAACAAGGGGAGAGCCTGGGTCCTCCGAGCCACTGGAGAGCCTACAGAGAAAGCACCTGGTTTTGCTTAGCCCTCTTCAGTAATTCAGCATTAAACCAATTGGAGGAGGAATGTTAAAAATGAACACTTCATTTTCTAAGTATGTTAAACAATGCAAATGGGGCCTCAGTCTGGACACAGCTGGTTCAGATTACAGCGCTCACCAACTGGCTAGACTCCTCACAACAATCTTGGGGCGTCTGCCAGGACCAAGTGCTCAGCGCTGGGAGGAGAGCCCTTTCCCGGCGGAGCAGTCGCCCTCGCTTGGGCTCCCAGCATCTCTATGGAGGCGATTGGCGGGCAAGTGCAGGAGGGTGGGGTGCGGGGCGGTGGGTGGGCGGGTGGCTGGGAGGGCCCGTTGACCCTTTACTTCCCACCCGGGGAGGAGGTCCCCGTGGCTGGGCAGTCGTGGGCCGAGGCGGGGGCGAGGATCTAGAGCATCAGCACTTCGCCGAGCCGTCGGGACACCCGGGAAAGTGACTCCCACCCTGGGAAAAGACTGACTCGAACTCGTGACAAACAGCGACAGGGACTAGAGTCTTTTGATTTATTGGGAAACCAGACCCATCGAAGCAGAGGCTTGGGGTAAGCCGCGGGAGACTCAACGATTTTCCAGAAGGGGTGGGGAGCTTGAGGGAGTGGGAGAGAGGAGGAGGATGGAAACTGGCTGACACGAACTCCAGACGTCAGCTTGTGCAATGCAGATCGGAGAGGACACGCTCAGGCCCGGCCTCATCCTGGGATTCTCAGGGCCATGTTCTTGCTTGAATCAAAATTTGTCCCTGTACCAAATCAATGATTTGGACACCTTAAAGGTACACAGCGTTGTATATCAAGTACATCTCAATAAATCTGGGAAAACATTTTTAATTGAAAAAAGGTGTCCCTTGGCTTGAAAGTGATTTTAACAAGTAACCAGGTGATTTGAAGAGAAAGTCAGGGTAAAGCAGAATGACGGCCAATAATAATAATAAAAGCACTACTCTGAGTCCTTTACATCCGTTACATTGGTGGTTTCATACTATTTCTTTTTCTTTCTTTTCCTTTGTTTTTTAAGCATTGTCTGTGGATCTGTGCTCTCAGTTGTGTCCGACTCTTTTTCAACCCCATTCCTCTGTCCATGAGATTCCCCAGGCAAGAATACTGGAGTGGGTTGCCATTTCTTCCTCCAGGGGATCTTCATGACCCAGGAATCGAACTGCATGTCTTATGTCTCCTGCATTGGCAGGCGGGTTCTTTACCAACTATGCCACCTGGGAATTCCTTTTTAAGCACTAGATCCTTTTTTATCAAATGAAATTTTACTAAAGACCGTATTCTTTTCTTTTCTTTCTTTTGCCGTACCATATGGCATGTGGGATCTTAGTTCCCCAATCAGGGATAGAATTTGAATCCCCTGCATTGGTAGCATGGAGTCTCAACCACTGGACCACCAGGAAGTCTCAGTCTCTATACTTTAAAAGATGAAAATGGATTGGTAGTAGTCCAAGCCCCTCCTTCCCCACCTGCATCTTCCCTTGGGCCCCTCAACACAGCCCTACCTCCAGCTGAGAAAGCACTGATGAGATTCTTTTTTCTCTTTATAAGTCTGTGCATAGGAACTATTATCTCCACTGTGTTGGAGGCGGTTAAGAGAGGTTAGTTTACTCCCCATGATAACACAGCTATTGATACCACTGAGACTCCAAAGACTGCATACTTAGCCTTTTTAAAGGGCTTTTTTTTGGTTAGTAAATGGAGTCCTCCTCATGAAAATACATTTGACAAGAAAGGCGAAATGTTGATGGTTGTTGAAGCTGAGTGTCCATTATACTATTCTATTTACTTTATATGTGTTGGACATTTCCCATAGTAAAGTATTTTTAAAATATATTTACAAGGTTGTTCATTGCTTGGAATAGCAAAAAGTATGAAGAGACATATCATCAATCAATTAGGTATCAATAGGGTTAAATAACGTGCAACCGATAGAAAAAATAGAAACCAATAGAAAAAAGTGGACATATAATAGTACATACTAGATGACAACTTTAACATGGAATTCAAAATAAGGTAGTAACTGGGAGCGGGCACAAGGGAACTACTCCACGCTGGTAATATTTTAATTAGTCGTCTAGATGCTGGCTCCACAGGAGTGGGTACACTTCAGATTTGTGAAATCTTTGATTTGTAAGGTTCATTAATATTAAAAAAGAAAAGAAAAAAAGATCTGTGAAGTCTTATGTATGTTGCACTTTATTTAAAAAAAGAAAAAGACTGAAACAGTTCCTTATGGAACTGTGAGTCATTATGGACTAATAATGAAAGGTTTCTAATAAATTTTGTAGATCAAAATGGAAGAGTATCAGTAATTTCACATAGATCAAACTAATATATTAATAAATATATCAATACATTGTAGAACTGTGTGTAAAGCATGTCACCATTTGAGAAAAATGTATAGGCACAAGTTCTAGCTTGCATATGTATAGAAAAGACTACTCTAGAAGGATATGGGAAGAACTGTTAGCGTTTTTTGTCTCCTAGGAAGGAAATTGTGTAGGCAGATGGGAAGGACATATAAGAGAAGAATTAGCCCTTTCCTGCTTACCTTTTGCTATAATTTGAATTGTGTACCATGTACCATATTGCACCTATTTAAAATATGAGGCTAATTTAATAGTATACGGTATTTGTGTAGAGCTCTTTGGTGGGGTAGAAAGAGGTTTAAATGACTTAGTCCATCACTTCAGTTATATTGTCAACCCTTCTGAAGGATAAGGAAAGAGAGGAAATCAATATGACTGCTTTCTACATGAGCAAAAGGAGTCTTGAAGGCAAAACCGCCCAGAGATCCATCTTGGACCAGAGATCCTTCCCGCCTTAAAACTGTGGGATTGGAATAGAGGAGAGAATAAGCATTTCAATGAAAGTCTGAGTCTTGATTTTTGCCGATTATCTGATGGGTGACCTTGGACAAGTCACTTAACATCTCAGTTTCCTCACCTGTAAAATGGAGATACTATTTATGTCTCGGTGGCTGTGGGAATGAAAGAAAGAGTTAGTCACTCAATTGTGCCCTACTCTTTGTGACCCCATGGACGGCAGCCCACCAGACTCCTCTGTCCATGGGATTTTCCAGGCAAGAATACTGGAGTGGGTTGCCATTTCCTTCTCCAGGAGATCTTCCCAACCCAGGGATCAAACCTGGTCTCTTTCACTGCAGGCAGATTCTTTACGGACTAAGTGACGAGGGAAGCCCTTTACCCTAATGATGTCACTGTATCTAAATTCCCACCCATACACACTGCTCTCCAAAATACCTTTAATAACTAGTAAATTATCCACTTCCATGGGTGAAACAGCCCCACTCACTGTTGAACAGGTCAAATTGCTAGAAAGTTCTGTCTTGCATTGAACCCAAATCTGGAAAAGACCCTGATGCTGGGAAAGACTGAGGGCAGGGAGAAAAGGGCGTGGCAGAGGACAAGATGGTTGGATGGCATCACCAACTCAGTGGACATGAGTTTGAGCAAACTCTAGGAGATAGTGAAGGACAGGGAAGCCGGGTGTGCTGCAGTTCAGGGTTGCAAAGAGTCGAAAGACTGAACAACAGCAATGGGTTACTATCTTCCATGGATTCTATTAATAATTCTTCCCTCTGCAGCCATGGGCTATTCCCTCTTCTATGTAATCAACTTCCTTTTCGTGAAAACAGTTCTGCCCCTTGCCCCTACTGGTATCTTCTTCCCCAGGCTGAACAACACCCTCCCCACCAACCCTGCCCATGTCACATGACCCTGCAGCAGCTGAGTCTGTCTCCTCCCTGGGCTGCATCGCCTCTTGGTTCGCACTGAACTTGCACCAGTGAAATAACCTGCAGTCCACAGACTGTTCAACACCGTCTCCTCCATCCCACACTTGGGTTGCTAATTTTTTTTAAGGGAGACAAGCTCTGCACACATCTCTATTAAGTTTTCATCCATTGTTCAGGATCTTTTTTCAAGATGACTTCTCCTGTCTAAAGTATTAAGTATCACTCTCAGCTTTAACAACTACAGATATGTTGATCTTGACTGTCGTAACTTTATCAGAATTATCAATGAAAAATTTACTGGGACAGGTGCTGGAGTGAAGCCCTCAGTCCAGGTTGGCACAGATCCACTTATTTTGTCAACATTTTGGGGCCACTGCTGATTGTCTACTTTGGGGTGCCACCAACTCCTCTCACTCAGCTTACATTTCTGCAACCTGTCCACAGAGACTGGGTGAGAGACTTTGTCAGATGTCCTGCTAACATCAAAATTCACTTTTTTTTAATCACATTTCCTGATTTAGCAATTCTATTTTAAAAAAGAAAATGAGATTTGTTGAGCATGAACTGCCAAGTGATTGTGGTCGGTTTCTCAGAACTTCTTTTCCTAAGAGTTCTTTGTTTTTGGTTTTTCATTACAAAATAAGGATCTGAACCTCTGCCCCACCTCCCATCATCAGAATCAAATACATCATAACTACAGAACAGCATACAACATGTAAACTGTAGTATAAATGTAAATGGTTATCACCTGCTGAATGGAACTTTCCTGGCTCTAGTGGAGCTCAATTTGTTCACAAGGCCATGGGTTGGAAGACAGATGGACTTTTTTTTTTAAGATAATACTTTAGGATTTTCCTGGCAGTCCAGTGGTTAAGACTTCACCTTCCAATGCAGGGGGTGCAAGTTCGATCCCTGGTCAGGGAGATAAGATCCCACATGCTTCATGACCACAAAAAGTAAAACAGAAACAATATATTGTAACAAATTCAATATAGACTTTAAAAACAGTCCACATCAAAAAAAGGTTTGTTTGTTTGTTTTTTTTTGAAAAAAGATAATGCTTCAAATTGGTGGCTGGGGATTCACAAAATTAGACAATGATAGATTTTGATGATTAATACTAAATTGTTTATTTTTTCACTGTCAAAAAATAACTACATTGCAATGTCTTTATAGAAACAAATTCAAAGTGGAGAAGGGGGTAATATTAAATGTCCACGGTTGTGCTAGGCTCTCCACACACCCTCTCCTTTGACTCCCGCAATAACTCTGTCAAATAGGAAAACTCTTCTTATTGCAGAAGGAAAAACAAACCCAGAGAGATCAGAGCCACACAGACACTAAAGAGTCCAGATTCAAGCCAAAATCAAGCCAGATGGTTCTAGAACCAACATTGGCTCCGGCTGACCAAGCCTTGCTTCCCCTGACTTTGCTCTTATACAGCTGGTTCCTACCCTTCGCCCTAGCTCCTCAGGAACACCCCGGAACTCCCGGGGCTCTTCTATCATTACCATCTGTTTCTATTTTCTTAGCACCAATATAGTCTTTTCTTCTCATATTGTCCAAACTTGGCCCCAAACAGCACAAAAACTAAAATGACAGCCAGTGTTGAAGAATAGCATCGGGCAGCAGCTCCACTCCACAGGTCCTCCTACCCTCGGAGGCGGGAAGTTGTTGTCCTGATGCCCCAGTGGCTTCCGCTCTCCTCCTCCCTCCAGCAGACTTCTCAGTCAGTCACCTCCTCACCAGCTAGGCCCGACTTAACCCTCTGAAATCTCACCATGTCCCACCAATTCTCCCAAATGGTGCTCCCTAAGTCTCCTAGTGATCTCACGGCCGAAACAATGACCTTTACTCCGTTCTAATATTCCTTTGTCTCTTTTGTTGCAGGAAAGAGAATGGGGCATGAGAGAATGGTCCTTTCCCAGGTGACGTCTGAGTCCCTGGGACTGCCACCGAGTGTAGGTTCTTGGCTTCTGGAAGGAAAGAGTTCAAGAAAGAGCCACAGTAAAGCCAAAGAAGGTCTACTCGGAGGAAACACACTCCATAAACAGTGTGGGGCATCTCGAAGGGTAAAGGAAGCACCAGGGTATGGGGTTGTCAAGTTTTATAGGGATGGGTAATTACATAGGCTAATGAGTGGGATGAGTATTCCAGCTGTTTTGAGGGATGGGGTGGGGATTTCCGGGAATTTTATTAGTTCACGGGAGTGAACTTTTTGACCTCTACAGTCCGAGTGCCTGTGGGTGTGTCATTGAGCACGCTGATGTGTTACAGTGAGCTTATAATGAGGCTCAAAGTCTAGTGAAAGACAACTCGCCCGCCATCTTGGACCTAGTTGGCTTTAATCACTTTATGTCATGTCCTTGGGCTATGTCATTCTTTTAAAGGATGTGCCCCTTTCCTGTCTCACTTTGAAGTGTTTGACCGTTGATGACCCATCTTCTCTCTTGTGTCCACGACTCTAAGTTACCCTGGTTTTCCTCATGTGACCCTGACTACACTTTCTCCAGACACAGCCCCTTTTATCTCCTCCTCCCTAATAAGCAAAGAGTTCCACAAAGTTAGATCCAGCCTCTCTACTCTTTCGTACTACCCTCTTGTCCTGGGATCACTGGTCCCATAGCTACTATAGGACCTAGGTCTCATAAACTGTCAGCATTTTACACACAACTCTAAATAAATTCCTCTCACATCCCTGACTTGTCTCTTGCTCTGCAGACCCAAATGTTCAACTACTTGTGGAGTATTTCCCCCAATCCATTTCTACTCCTGACTTAGTGGACACATCTCCTGTCTTATCAGACACGTATTAGTTTACTCCCATGAACTAATAAAAAAATCAAAATGATTCCATCCTAGTGGTGGTTTTTGGTTTGGGGGGAATGGCTACCCACTCCAGCATTCTGGCCTGGAAAATTCCATGGGGTCGCAAAGAGTCGGACATGACTGAACAACTTTCACTTCACTTCACTTTGAAGAGTGGTGGTTTGTGGTTTCTTTTTCTTCTTAATAGAAATAGCTCAATATTATGTTTGCTAGTAAAATGACACATGTTCTCATATTATGCTGTATAGGTTGTAGTGCAAATATTTTCCTCAGTTTGTCTTTTGCCTTTTAATCTTCTTTATGATATTTTTGCAAACATGTTTTGCATATTTAAGAATTTAGATGACTTCATCCCATCCTTCATGGTTTCTGCCCTCCTTGACATGCTTATGTTAAACAAACAATGACCTTTAAAAGTATTGGTTCTATTTCTCTGGAGAGGCTGGACAAATACAGGACTCTAAGCTAAAGCTTTTAACCTTGCTGAGCTTCAAGTTGTCAGCTGTAAAATGGGCCCGGTGGTTAAGATCCAACACTTCCAAAGCAGGGGGCACGGGTGATTCCCTGGTCATGAAGTCAGATCCCACATGCCTCACAGGGCAATGAAAAAAAAAGCGGCAGGGAGCAAAAATATATCACGGTACTGTAAAGGAGATAGTGTTCATAAAGCACCTAGTAGATGCCGAGGCACAGTAGGCCCTCAGAAAAGGTTAGTTCTTTCTCTCTCTCCTCCTCTCTCCCTCTTTCTCTTTCCCATGAGGCACTGATTGGTCAGCAGTGCCAAGTACAAACCCCTACCAGTCTTGAGAATGTTAAAAAAGAACATTGTCTCAAGGAGGGAACCAAGTCCTAAACCTTATAACTCGTTTACTGTAACCCCCTAATTTTAAAAACGTGAAAACTAAGGCCCAGAGAGATGAATTGATCCAATTTTACCCAAGTTCATATCATTAGAAGCAGAATAGGGACTGGAACACAGGGTTCTGAACTTTTGCTCCCAGATTTCTTCTCCTGATATGTGTGGTCTCGTGTACTTTAATGTAACCAACTTTTCGAGGATGTCAGGATTTTTTGCACATACTTGAAATTCTCAGGAAATTCAGCAAATCGTGAAAATACGTGGACTTTTCTCATGGATTGTTTTAACTGATTGTGGTTTTAACATATAACCAAGTATAAAATATGAGATCTTTACAAAAAGATTTTAGGTAAGCACACTCTTTGCCATGGGGCCCCACCAGAGCAACACACAAAAAATATAGCTAATAGCGTTCTGCTAATTTGTCATCTCTGTTTCCTTTGGGCCTGTTTGCTTCCCGACACATAATAGATTGAGGTTTGGGGCAAACTTAATATTTTAAATATAACTTTATAATAGAATGATGTCCAAATTATCTCATTTCCTATTTATGGTCTACACAAAACAAGTGACTCTTAGATTCTTGAGTTTACCAGACCAGTAAAATCAACCCCTTCCCAAATTAGAGAGAATATTATTATGCTGTCAGCTTTTAATTGCTAAATAAAATAAAAAATGTATACAACTATATCATGTCCCCATGTTACACAAAAGAATGGACTTTTAACACCAAAAGCAGGAGAGACTGTGGAAACTTCTCTATGGATGCAGATGGAATGTCAAATTTTAACAACACTCCCAGAGAATTCTTGAACAGGAGAGGCATACATTATTTGACCATCTATTGTTCTACTAAAAGGAGCAAGACTGGCTCTTTAGTTATTACAGTTTTAAGACATGGTATGTGAAAATGCTTTCAAACTGAAAAAGGGAAGTAAGTGAAATGAGAGTTGAAAGTCAATCTTGAATTGATAATCATTGAAGCTGGTGATGGATATACAGGTTCATTATGCTTCTCTCTCTACTTTTGTGTCTACATCCAAAATGTTAATAAAAAGTTTTTAAAATTCTTTAGAAAATATGGCATAATGTTAAGATTTGATAAAGCTGGGTAATGAGTATGCAAGTATTTATTCTGTATCCTTTAAACACACTTTCCTTTAATTTTTGCATTTACAATCACTGCTTTCAAGTTTTTGTGGGCTAAATTCAAAACTTAGACCCACACAGTTTCTCCTAACTGCTTTTTTCCTATGTATGGGTCACACTTTCTTCTTTGCTTCACTCCTAATTTTTGGCTGAAATCTGGACAATTTAGATTATACTTGTTGTGCTAATGATTCTGATATTTTTCTGATTTTTAAAAACTTGATTGGATTTAAGCTGAGAAATCTGTGTCCCTCAGGAGAGATTGCAACTGCTGATGGCTCTGCTGTTTTTATATTATTTTTATCTTTTAGGGGAGCTTCCCTGGTGATCCAGTGGTTAAGACTCTGTGCTTCCAATGTAGGGGGCAAGGGTTCAATCCCTGATTGGGGAACTAAGATCCCACATGCAACAGAGCACAGAGCCCAAAAAAGCACTGCTGTTTTCCTCTTTTTACTCTGGCTCCCCAGAGGGTGCTCCCGCATGGCTCAGTGGTCAGTAGAGGCTGTGCTCGTTAAATTCCTCGAGCCCGAATTGTTTCTGTCCATGGCAGTGGATCTGCGTGTGGACTGAGAAACTCTCAAAGGCCAGTCTCACGATGGCTTAAGGCTTTTCTTCCCACCAGGCTCTCCTGGTTCCCATCAGCCAGGGCCCTTCCATGGCTTCCTCAGTTCCTGGGACTCCCCATTAAATTCCTACTGATGGGCCACTTTGCCCTGTGTAAAGGGAAACCTCAGGCTAGTAACACTGGGTCTTCACCACGTTTCCTTCCCCATTCACCACCCGTGAGTGACAAAGTCATATTTTTTGCAGCCTCCACCCCCACCCCCGGCCCCCGTCATTGAGTTCACCCCCTTGGACCACTGGTTTCCATAGCTCATTGGTACTAGAGACACTGGGAGGTCTGGTGAGTGGGGAAGCTGCAGGCAGGAAAGCTACAGATGTCAGTGTTCTTAACCTGTACCTCTAGAGGTTTTTCAAATATCAATATTTTTCAATTTCTTGTCTGCCGTTGGTCGATTACCAGAGCCCCTAGACGGTTGTTTTAGACCATTTTAGTTTTATATTTGTTTTTTGTAGGGAGGATTGGCTGACATCTTCACACTGCCCTGCCCAGACATCCCTCCTAATATCCTTGTTGTCTCTTCTTAAATGTTTAGAATATTTCACACATACAGAGATACAAATTAAAGGATGACAGCAGGGGTAAAATTACTTTTCACCATGTAAAACTAATGTCTGAAGGGAAAAAACCAAAAGTAAAAAGAGTTCTAAAAATGGAAGTATTAATTTCTTCAAGTAGCAATTCTGTGGAGAATTGATGTTTACCATCATCAATATTTTTCAACACAGGAGCTACAGTTGGCAAGTGCGGTCCTAAAGGGAACTACACAGTTTGAATGCCTGTATCCAGACTATTCTAGTAGTAAATTTGTATGAGGCCCTGCAAATGCCTTAGAGAAATGACTTTGAAATGCTTCCAACATTTTTCAAAGACTATACATTCCATATGAGTTTTCAAAAATAAAAAATTACCTCATTAGTCTGCAACTTGTAACTTTATCACCACTATCCCCTTTTTATTCACAGAGAGTGCCTGAAAATCCTTTTATAAAGGGATTAATGTGTTAACTCGAGATGACATGGTGATTCTTTAAATACAGCTAAACGGAAGGAGCTGCATAGGAAACCTGAGCAAATTTGTTACTGTCTTTCCAACTTTCTTCTTTCTTTTTTAACATTTACTTTACATATTTGGTTGCACCAGTGAGATCCTTTAGTTTGGCATATGGGATCTTTTTTAGTTGGAGCATACAAACTCCTGGTTGTGGCATGTGGGATCTAGTTCCCTGACCAGGGATCAAACCCAGGCCCCCTGCATTGGGAGTGTGGAGTCTTAGCCAGTGGACCACCTAGGAAGTCCCCCAACTCTTCCTTAAATGAAATCATATTTCCCTGCAACACCTGGGATGCTCCTTGCTGTGGCATATGAATGCCCTTCAAATACATATCCATTTACCCATGGGTCCAGAGGGCTTGAGACTGATTCACCATTGTTGGAGGGAAGCTTCTCACAATATAATGTCCTTCAACATCTAAAATGCCTCATAGTTTACAAAATAAAATAATGTGTCTTACATTTTTAACAGTCCAAGTATATCTAGAAAACAACTTTACCAAACTCTTAAGTTACATTATGTTCACAAGTATTTTCAATCACTGAGATTTAATTCTTGAGCGTCAAAAACAGTTCACTCAAGTCTAAGAATATCAGAGGTGAAAAGGAGAGTATGTTTGTAAAAAAAAAAAAGTCACAGCTGAAAATGATCACAGTCAAAATATCATTATAGTGCAAAGTATTAATTTCTCAACCCAAGAAGGGCTAAAAGGCAGATACACAGCAATAGCCAAGGCAGAAAACCAACTAAGGGTTCAAATATTTGCCTTAAGGGGGGATGCATTTATGAGCATTCTTGAATTTTTCTCTATCTCCAAAACAAATATTGTTGTAATTATAATGGACTAATAATTTACTGGATGTATTAAATTATAATAATAACATGCCATAAAACTCTCAGATATATGATATATATTCCCGTGACCTAAATCCCAAGGATAGGAAAACAAGGTTCAAGTTAGTAATAATTGGTATTCCAGTAGAATGGGTTTGGGCAAGAACTGTTTTTTATCTATGTGTCCTTCCCAAAAGCACTGACAGATGTTCAAATCTCCCAGCTAACAACTCCCTCCAC
The DNA here is from genome assembly GCF_027580195.1 of Bos mutus. Classification (NCBI taxonomy): domain Eukaryota; kingdom Metazoa; phylum Chordata; class Mammalia; order Artiodactyla; family Bovidae; genus Bos; species Bos mutus. The sequence continues at coordinate 55,848,562 of NC_091637.1, forward strand.
CCTACTTTCCTCTCCCATTATCCCCTTTCCTAACCTGATTTCTCAGAAGAGTTGCCTATAAACACCATTATCACTTGCTCAGCACGTACTCAACCTACTTAACATGGCTTTTGTTCCCACCATTCCACCATCACGTCTCTAAGTCAAAACCAACAACTTCCTGAGCCAGTTCCTAAATCTGATTCTTCTTACAACGTATCCCATCAGAGCAACAAGCACTTCACGCTTTTCACCTCTCCTTACCTTCTAGAAACAACACTTGGATTTAGTAACACCCCCATCCCTGACATTCTTACCCACTTTTTGGCAGTGATTATCACAACTTCTAACATCTGTGTAGAACTACAGACTTTAGTAGGCATTTCCACTAGTGATACATTTATTCATTTAATAGATATTATGAATGAACATGCTGGATTGTGAAGTCAAGTGGGCCTTAGAGAAGCATTACTATGAAGAAAGCTAGTGGAGGTCACGGAATTCCTGTTGAGCTATTTAAAATCTTAAAAGATGAAGCTGTTCAAGTACTGTAATTTTGTGAAATATAGCATCTCAGTTTGTTTCTAAGGCAAACCACTCAACATCACAGTAATCCAAGTCTATGCCCCAACCACTGATGCTGAAGAAGCTTAAGTTGACCAGTTCTATGAAGACCTATAAGACCTTCCAGAACTAACACCAAAAAAAGATGTCCTTTTCATCACAGGTGATTGGAATACAAAAGTAGAAAGTCAAGATACCTGAAGTAACAGGCAAGATTGGCCTTGGGAGTATAAAATGAACCAGGGCAAAGGCTAACAGAGTTTTGTTAAGAGAACCCACTGGTCATAGCACACACCCTCTTCCAACAACACAACAACTCCATACATACACATCACCAGATGGTCAATACCGAAATTAGACTGATTATATTCTTTGTAGCCAAAGGTGAAGAAGTTCTAGAGAGTCAGCAAAAACAAGACCTGGAGTTGATTGTGGCTCAGATCATGAGCTCCTTATTGCAAAATTCAGACTTAAATTGAAGAAAGTAGGGAAAACCACTAGGCCATTCAGGTATGACCTAAATCAAATCCCTTATGATTATACGGTAGAGGTGATGAATAGATTCAAGGGATTAGATCTGGTAGACAGTGCCTGAAGAACTACAGACAGAGATTCATAGCACTTTACAGGAGGCAGTGACCTCATCATCCCAAAGAAAAAGAAATGCAAGAAGGCAAAGTGGTTGTCTAAGGAGGCCTTACAAATAGCTGAGAAAAGAAGAGAGGTGAAAGGCAAGGAAGAAAGGGAAAGATACCAAACTGAATGCCAACTTCCAAAGAATAGCGAGGGGAAATAAGAAACCTTCTTAAATGAACAATGCAAAGAAATAGAGGAAAACAATAGAACGGGAAAGACTAGAGATCGCTTCAATGGGAGATATCAAGGGAACATTTCATGCAAGGATGGGCAGGATAAAAGACAGAAATGGTAAGGAGGTAACAGAAGCAGAAGAGATTAAAAAGAGGTGGCAGGAATACATAGCAGAACTACACAAAAAAAGTCTTAATGACCCAAGCAACCATGATGGTGCGGTCACTCACCTAGAGCCAGACATCCTAGAGTGTGAAGTCAAGTGGGCCTTAGGAAGCATCACTACGAAAACTAGTGGAGGTGATGGAATTCCAGCTGAGCTATTTCACATCCTAAAAAGATGATGCTGTGAAAGTGCTGCACTCAATATGCCAGCAAATTTGGAAAACTCAGCAGTGGCCATAGGATTGGAAAAGGTCAGTTTTCATTCCAATCCCAGAGAAGGGCAATACCAAAGAATATTCAAACTACCATACAATTGGGCTCATTTCACATGCTAGCAAGGTTATGCTCAAAATCCTTCAAACTAGGCTTCAGCAGTAAATGAAAGGAGAACTTTCAGATGTACAAGCTGGCTTTCAAAGAGGCCGAGGAACCAGAAATCAAATTGTGAACATCTGTTGGATCAGAGAAAAAGCAAGGGAATTCCAGAAAAACATCTGTGTCTGCTTCATTGACTACACTAAAGCCTTTGACTTTAGTGTATGGGTCACAATAAACTGGAAAATTTTTAGAGAGATGGGAGTACCAAGACCACCTTACCTGTCTCCTGAGAAATTTGTACCCAGGTCAAGAAGCAACAGATAGAACGAGGCATAGAATGGCTCGTTCCCAACTGGGAAAGGAGTATGACAAGGCTGTATACTCCACCATCCTTAACATATATGCACAGTACATCATGCAAAATGCTGGGCTGGATGAATCACAAGCTGGAATCAAGATTACTGGGAGAAATATCAACTTCAGATATGCAGATGATACCACTCTAATCGCAGAAAGTGAAGAGGAACTAAAGAACCTCTTGATGAAGGTGAAAGAGGGGACTGAAAAAGTTGGCTTGAAACTCAACATAAAAAACAAACAAACAACTAAGATCATAGCATCTGATCCTGTCACTTCATGGTAAATAGAAGGGGGAAAAGTGGAAGCAGTGACATATTTTCTTTTCTTGGGCTCCAAAATCACAGTGGATGGTAACTGAAGCCATGAAATTAAGATGCCTGCTCCCTGGAAGAAAAGCTATGACAAATCCTAGGCATCATATTGAAAAGCACAGACATCACTTTGCCAACAAAGATGTGTATAGTCAAAGCTTATGGTTTTTTTCAGTAGTTACGTACAGATGCGAGAGTTGGACCATAAAGACGGCTGAGCTCCAAAGAATTGATGCTTTCAAATTGTGGTGCTGGAGAAGACTCTTGAGAGTTCCTTGGACTGCAAAGAGATCAAACCAGTCAATCCTAAAGGAAATCAATGCAGAATATTCATTGGAAGGACTATTGCTGAACCTCCACTACTTCGGCCACCTGATGCCAAGAGTCGACTCATTGGTAAAGACTCTGATGCTGGGAAAGACTGAAGGCAAAAGGAGGAGGGGGAAGCAGGGGATGAGTTTGTTAGATAACTCAATTATTGACTGACTGACTCAATGGGCATGAATTTGAGCGAACTCTGAGAGACAGTGAAGGACATAGGAACCTGGTGTGCTGTAGTCTATGGGGTCGCAGAGTCAGACATGACTTGGTGACTGAACAACAGGAAATCAATGAACAGGTCATTTGCTCCTTATAACCCCTTAAGTTGAATAGTGGGCATTATTTTAGAGACAAGAAAAATCAGTTACACAGTGAAAGTAGTTTGTTACAGGTCACACAGAAAGGTTCAAAATCTGTACTCCAATCCATCTCTCAACTTTAAAACTCATGTTCCTTCCAATCCTACCACATGAATAGTTAAAAATATACAAGTTCTGGGACTTCCTTGGTGGTCTAATGGTTAAGACTCCAAGCTGCCAACAGAAGGGGCAGGGGTTCAATCCCTGGTCAAGGAACTAGGATCCTGCTAGTTACAAAGTGCAGCCAAAAAACCAAACGAACCAAAAAACCAAGTTCCACATCTAAGAAAAACTGAGTACATAGCCGATCATTTTGCAGAAAAACCACGAGCCCACTGATGCATACTATCACCTCTGGGGAAAAAAGGCCTGGCTAAAACCTCTCAGATCCTCTTCGCACACATAACCTTGAGCATCTATTAAACTGTTCATAGTTAACATTTCCAAAGCTCAAACACTACCCTAACAGCAGACATCCGGTGAACACTTGAAGATATTAGCTTCAGTAGTTCATCAACTGCTGCTATAAACAACATGTGTAAGTCATTTCTCCCCCTTCTAAAGAAAAAGTCAGCAGCTGTTTGCTAAAAGTTTTTTTTTTTTTTTTATTGTGGATGAAGACATTGCCAGTTTACATATATCATTTTTATTTGGACTAGTTTTTCTGCCTTGCAGTGCTCCTGAGAAATTCAGAAATGCACTGACTTTAGTTCCATAAAATACAAGCCAGTATTAAGGTTGGACTGTAAATATTCCATAAGATATTTCCCTAAAAGTCAAAAGACAACTTATCAATTTTAACTAGAGAAACCTTAATAGGTTAGAAAGTAAAGACTGGCAAATAATCACAAATGTCAGATCACTACAAGTACCATTATTTTTTCCACGAAAGTTTTTCCATAGGAATATATAAATGTTATACTTGATGTTTACAAAATTAAAGATTAATTTTTATTAATGGAAGATGTTTTAATACTTTCTTATATGAAAAACTTGATTAGCCTTAAAAATAATATGCCCTAAGTATGATACTTAATAGTGCTTTATCAACAATTCTTATTTCTCTCTTGTTCCTGAAGCACTGTTGTTTTGTTTCCCATCTACTGATTGGCAAAGTATTTTGACTTTTCCCTCCTTTCAACTGTCCATTAAAAGGTTAAAATAAACTAGATGCTTTATTTGAGGGGGATATTTAATATTTAATTGGATGGTTTTAAGAAAGTCAATCTTCTTCCCCCATGTTTTTGTTGTTTAGTTTTTAACTCAATAATGGCAGGAACTAAAAAATAACCATGAAATACAGTATTATACTAAAATCAAATCCAAAGGCTGGATGAATTTTCTACTACAATAAAGCAGTTGAAAACCATTAGGAATGTTGTGGAAAACTGTGGCAGTGATGGTAAAATGCAACCACAAATTTTAGTAAGTTTCTAGAGGAATAAACAGTAAAATTACTGTAGTTAAAGTACTGCAATAAAATTAGCATTAGCAATATCCAACTGCTAACATCAGAATTATATGCTTCATCACTATATGATTACTAAGAAGATTCCTTGAGCAGATGGTTCATCTCTGACACAACTTAATTCAGAAAAGTAGATGAGTTATGTCTGGTTTGGATCAACAAACACTTAGTATGCATACCAGTGAGCTATAGTTTCGATGATGATACAATTGAAACGTTAGATACTACAGCATTAGGACAAGGTCACATACTTTTAAAAATAGCAGCCATGTAAGGTCATGTTGGGATGTTTAGATATGCAATCCACCCATAACAGCTTTCCAACTTCTGTTAAACTATGGGGTGAGCGGGGATAGGCTGTTTGGAAGCAAGAAAGGAAATACTGAAAATATCATAAAAGGTATTTAAATATGATGACATGCTACTTATACCCACCATGCATCTCCTTTCCAAATTAAAAGAGGAAGTTTTTTTCTGTTATTATATTCCTTCAAAATAAAGGATCACGTTGTCTTTTCTTTTTTTTTTTAAACTGAGAAACTTTTATTTCAGATGCTCCACACTGAAATGAAAATTCAATGGCAAGCAGCAAATAATTTAGGATAGTCAGTGAAAGTATCTTTGAAAGGACCTTATAAAATCTAAGAATAATCATTTCATAGAGAAATAATAGTGGACAAAACAGACAGGAGGCAGTTTGATAGTTCTAATATAGAACTGGTATGACAACTTCCTTTAAAGTATACTAAATAAAGAATGGCAATATAAATAAGTTAGCCAAGGAGACAGGGGACGTTCTGAAGCAGCAATGTCTAAGTTACTAGATTTTCCAGAAAAACAAGCTTTGTCTAGCAACACATAATGACTTCCAATCCTCTAAATACAGTACAAAGTATACAGTTAATCACAGCAAAATTTACAAACGACCAAATTTAGCCCTGGCCAGAGCCAGGCCTATTTACATATTTGGATTAGTATCATTTTCATCTTTCCTTATTATACAGATGTTTCTATTTTAAAGGCATATCGAAATTTACAAAATTTGCAAAGAAATGTCTTTAAATGTACAACTTCAACAACTAATACAAACATGAACATCCTGATATAACTAAATTCCAAGTCAGGATTTTTATGAGGGGTTTATAAAAGAATTAAAGGGATATTCCCTCACCGTTAAGTTCCAAACACCCGGTGCTGGTGCTGCCCAAGTAACTCACTGCCCTGGTGACTGTGAAGATGATGGACGACCCCTGGGTGGCCATCCCTCTCACGTCAACACCTCAGATAGAGGCAGGAGGTGGTGTATCTAGGGATATTGCTGATTATAGTTCTGTAAATGCAGCTGTACAATTTAACACTTAGATCAAAGTTGTGAGTAGGGTTGTGGAAACATTTTAAGATGGTTATCTTTAATGAGACACTTTAGCTCTTAAAGCAAAACCATACAGTGACAACATGTACTTAACAGTGAAAAGGAAGAAGCATCTGATAGGTTCAGCAACGTAGAAGGATCTCAAGGGAATTATGGTGAGTGAAAAAAGGCCATCTCCAAAGGTTACACTGCACGATTCCAGTGAATGGCACTCTTGAAGTGACAAAATTACAGAGGAGCATTGTGAGGGGTGCCAGAAGGTCAAGAGCCGGGAGGGAAGACGGCGGCTATGACTGTGAAAGGCGGGCAGGGGGATCCCGGACGAAACTGTGTGCTCTCTGTGCTCAGTCTACACACACGATGAAGCTGCAGAGAGCTAAACAACACGCCTTCTACCTCAGGACACCGTCACCTCCCAGGGACAACCCTGTTCTTGGCCTAAAGATAAGTAATATGCTTTAGATCAATTTTTACACTATGTGGATAAGCCACTACTATTTTCTTCTCCCCCCCCTTTTTTTTGGTAAATCTACTGATTATCTTTAAAAGATAACTATACGTCTCTAGTTTAAATGAGCTTGAAAAGGAAAGAACTGATATATAGCTACTAGTATTTTTGTCTTTCTTTTTATTTTTCTTACTTTTGTAAATTAAAATTAAAAAGAATGTTTCTAGCTTAAGTTAGGTCAAATGAGACAGGGGGAAAAAAGGAGATAAGATAGCAAACACTTCCTCCTTTAACTCTTGCGATTTCTAAAAGCATTAAGAATATTAGTTTAAACTTAGAGAAAGTATAACTGCAAACAAATACATGACTTCTTCCAAAAGGCCACTTAGTGATAAAGTATGTACATAGTGTTGACGGTTTGTTTCTTTAAAGTGCGATATATGTCAGCTCTGGCTTGAGAATAATCTATTGCTTTAAAAGGTCTTTCAGCACAACTCCAGCACTGTTGTCAGGCGACACCGGCAAAGGCGTAAACGTGGGCAGAACGTCTGAGATGGGTTTCAAAAGGAGATGCCCAGGTCCGCCAGGTCCAAGTCCAGCTGGGTTAAGGAGAGGCACAGCTGCAGAGCGGGGAGCCAGGAATGGATTCACATCTGTTCTTCTACCAGCCCTGAATTCTGCTGTATCTAGATGACAAAACAAGGATGATTTAGTCTCCCACATATTATCTGGTCACTGGTATACATGTGTTTTAGGTTCTGAGATTTGGCCCCCAAATAAATTTAACTTATACGCTGCTAGGTTCTGGATCTGATAAGCAGGGTCTATGAAACACACAAGGTGAAATAAAGAAGCAATAAATAAGAAAGGAATGGGAGAGAGAAATATTTGTATGTAGAGCTAATATTATTAAACGCATTACTATTGCTGTCTTATACTTAATACCAGTTATGTGTGTTGTATTGTGTGCTGAAAGGGGTAATTGCTCAATTGTGTCTGATTCTTTGTGATCCCACAGACTTAGCCCACCAGGCTCCTCTGTCTATGAAATCTTCAGGCAAGAACACTGGAATGGGTTGCCATTCCCTTCTCCAGGGGATCTTCTCGACCCAAGGATTGAACCCAAGTGTCCTATACTGCAGGAAGATTCTTTACCATCTGAGCCACCAGGGGATTCCCATCTATATGGAATGAGGTAGGGAAGGAGAGATGCAATCAGATAGAGACCTGTGCACCTAGAGGGGACAAAGAAGAGGAAGGGGATTACACAGGCAAAGATACTCTCTGGGGAGTGAGCCATTTGAACCATATAGGGAGCTTCCCAGTTCTGGGGATTAATGTCATTTACTATAACAACAGTTTTCTAAAAAGTGTTTCCTATGTCACCAGGCAAATTTTATCTAACCATTTGAAAGATGGGAGGACTTGAGAACTTGTTTTGCCCAAATAATTAAAATGGTCCTGAAAAAAACTGGCATCCATATTATAATAACAATCAGATTTAATATTAATTTACCAAAACAAAAAGCAATGTATGCATCACATTAAACGGTCATCTTTTAGACATTCAAAGGTTTGAAAACAATTCTCATTAGATTATTTTTCTGTGAAGTCAGGCTGAACAATTAAGTTTTTACTGGAACAGCACCTAGTTTATGCCCTAAAGTCTTAGTTGACAGAATTCTGCTTTATTACCCAAGGTCATTAACAACTTCTTTGTTCAGAGACAAGCAACCCCTCAAAGACACCCTCTTCAGTGATGGGAAACTAAAATAAAAGAGGCCTCTAAAACAAAAAAGCATTGAGACAAATGTATCAAAGCTACTTATCACTGAGCACCCTTGGGTCTGAAAGCTGTACTTTTTCCTGTGAATGACAATTTCCCAAACTCTGAAATAGCTACATGGTAAGCTCTGGCTTTTGTCTCTGAGCAACACAAATCAAGCCGGGCATGTGACTTGATAACTGAAGTGGGGAGGTGTACAAAAGAAAAGGAGAGGAAAGAAGGGGAAGGGCAGGGGGAGGAGAGGAGGGAAGGGAGACCCTGCCAAAATAAATTTTAGAATCTTGAAAGATGCTAAAACTGGGGTTTCCCTGGTGGCTTAGTGGTAAAGAATCCACCTACCAATGCGGGAGACACGGGTTAGATTTCTGGCCCGGGACGATCCCACATGCCTTGCAGCAACTAAGTCCATGAGCCACAACTATTGAGCCCGTGCTCCAGAGCCCAGGAGCCGCAACTACTGAAGCCCGTGGGCCCTAGAGCCTGCGCTCCACAATAAAAGAAGCCACTGCAATGAGAAGCCCACGCATGGCAACAAAGAGTAGCCCCTGCTTGCTGCAACCAGAGACAAGCCTGCAGCAATGAAGACACAGCACAGCCAGAAACTATTAAAGGAAAAATAAAACCTAGTATAACAAGAAAAAACTGTTTTTAGTATAGTCTACACATTAAAGTTAAGACTTTTCTAAAGCCTAAATTTAGTAGACAAACCTTTTACCTAAAATAATTTTACTACTTTCACTTTCTATAAAAGTTCAGGAAAATAGAAATATTCATCTAAGGACGGACTAAAGAAGGATTCCCTGGTGGCTCAGACAGTAAAGTGTCTGTCTGCAATGCAGGTGACCCGGGTTCGATGCCTGGGTTGAGAAGATCCCCTGGAGAAGGAAATGGCAGCCCACTTCAGTACTCTTGCCTGGAAAATCCCATGGATGGAGGAGCCTGGTAGGCTACAAAAGGACTAAAGAAGTTCTTAAAATTTCAGAATATAAATTCAGTATTTTATCCAAATTTAAGTACTGAGCAAGTGACATAAACCTGAGAGTATATAATATGTACCTTTACAGTCCAGCTAGCAAACATGTTAGTCTATTAAAATATGAAGATTTCAGATAAAACATATGCTATGCTATGCTAAGTCGCTTCAGTCGTGTCCGACTCTGTGTGACCCCATAGACGGCAGCCCACCAGGCTCCCCTGTCCCTGGGATTCTCCAGGCAAGAACACTGGAGCGGGTTGCCATTTCCTTCTCCAATACATGAAAGTGAAAAGTGAAAGTGAAGTCGCTCAGTCGTGTCCGACTCTTAGCAACCCCATGGACTGCAGCCTACCAGGCTCCTCCGTCCATGGGATTTTCCAGGCAAGAGTACTGGAGTGGGCTGCCCAGGCAAGAGTACTGGAGTGGGGTGCCATTGCCTTCTCCGAGATAAAACATATAGCCCTTCCAATAAAGAATCTGTACAGAGCCTAAAGGGCTTTACTAGTGGCTCAGACTGTAAAGAATCCACCTGCAATGTAGGAGACCCGGGTTTGATCCCTGGGTTGGGAATATTCCCTGGAGATGGGAATGGCAACCCACTCCAGGGGGAAATCCCATGGACAAGGGAGCCTGAAGGGCTGCAGTCCGCTGGCTCGCAAAGAGTCAGACACAACTGAGCGACTGAACACGCACGTGCACGTGAGCAGAGTCTAACGCATTACACTTCAATCTGAACTCAAGACTGCACTGCATGCCAGCATGGGGGATATGAACAGCACAAATAAGATCCTACAACCTAGTAGGGTAGAAAACCACGTCCACATATTGTAGAACCGCCAAACCATCTGCTTCCAGGCAGGCCTTTCAACACATACGAACTCTTCATAGTGTTCTTGGATGTCTGAGCTAGTTTACTAAACTGCACTTGTAAATATTATTAACATACCAACTCTGGTTACTGAGTGTAATACTCAGATTACCACATGGAAAAAAGTCTTTCTCTAACTATATAAACCACAATTCTAACTGATTAGCAATAAGCACTATTAGTGAGAAAGGAAAATGGGTGAACAGCGGTTTACCAGATCCATCAAGCACTCCCAAGAATAATTCAATGTGGCTTATGCAGAGAGAATTATTCCAATATATAAAGGGAAAATATTTCATGTTGCTCAAATTAACCTAAGCTAATTAAATATCAGCTTGCAATAAGAATATACATATGAAGCCAAAATCTAATGCCTTACTGGAAGTTTGGAAGAAATTGTTGCACATTTTCAAAAACACTAAAACTTCCGTTAGTATCACTGTAAAACATAATCATGAATCATCAACTTTTTAAATTGTAGAAAAGAAAATAAGTATCTGATTTTACCTTTAAAACTTTCTGGTGTACTTGTATCTGGTTTTCTCCTTCCTGGTGAATCTAGAGGTTTCATATCATGAACAGAAAGCTTGGGTGGTGGAACAGATGGATGAGATTCTGTTTCTAGAAATTTAACAAAAAGTTCTGAAAAAGACTAAGAAGAAATATTTTGGATATATTAGGCAGATAATAAAATTATATTCACTACAACCAAGAAACTGTACCAGCTATTCTAATTCATATTAAAAACTAGTCATGCTATCTGAATCATTTCTTTATAAACAAGCCTTATGAACAATTAAAAGTGTTACTACTCTAACTGATACACAGGTATCAACAGAAAACAAGCATCAAATAATCGCGTTTTTCTACAGTAGCACCCAATCAATGAGTACAGTAAAAGGTCACCAGTAATATTATTATCAGATTAAAATAATGTAGTGTAGAACTTTCCTTTCAATTTATGCCACTCAATTTAAGAGTTCTATCTCTCACCAGCTTCAGGTAAGTCACCTAGCCTCAGTTTCCTCTTTAGTTAAAAATAAACAAATAAATAAATACATAAAATAAAGAAGTAAACTCCACATTCTAACTCACAGTGGTACTCAATTCAATTAATACTCATTTGACGCCTACTGTATACCAGGGATCATGTTTTCATGTTAATTAACTGCTACCTCCGACCGAAATGTCAGTTTTTCTGAAGAAAAGCACTTCATCTATCTGGTGCGTAGCTTGCACTCTCCATGCTCAAAACAGTCTGACACACAGCAAGTGCTCAATAAGCATTCAATTGGCTCAGTGACTATATAGATACATACAGGCATAAAACAGAGCCTCTGTCTTTGAGAATCTAATAATTTAGTAGTAAGAGACAAATGATTATGTGCTGATAGCAGTACGATCAAAAACAAAGGAAGGAACAGTTAATATTTTGAAAAATAAAAGTATCATGTAAACAAAATGTTAAAATAAAACCTATATGCAATAAAACTATTAAATCTGGCTTTCTATCCATAAGCTAATCACCTCTTTGGATCCCAGTTTCCACAACTCCAAAGTAACAGGGCTGTATAAAACAACCTGAAAAAGAAGTCTAATTCTTTGCAAATGCATGTGAGGCACAACGATGTCACTACTCCTATTTGGCCAGAACGAAGCCGACTCTTACACTATTAAGCAGAGACTGCTGACTTGGTCTCAGAGGTGTGCTGGGAACACTCTTCGATCCTCCTCCAAGCCACCCAGTCATCCACCTGGTAACACCACCCTGGTCTTCAGTCAACAACTGAAAGATTATTTTAAAAGAGGAAAGTATGATCAATACAAGAAAAGAAAACAGAAGCATTTTTACATGATTTCAGATGGCAGTAACTCATGCTTTTCAAGTCCATTTCCCAGTTTCCTACTGACGGAAGCTATATATACACTGAAATGCCATCCCAGCACTATCTCAAATAAAACCTGAGGGCTGTCATCTCTCAAACTTTCAGCATTCTGATACGAATGGTGACTTAAAGTTATGAAACATTTAAGCTAATATTATACAAACTGCACAAATCTTCTCCGTAATATAAAATGATTCCATTTCTACATTATTGTATTCAGCAAAAGTTATATAAAACACAGGGGAAAAAATGTTTATATGATGCCAAGTATTTTAGTTATAAATATACTGAGATTCTTTTATATGATGCCAAGTATTCTAGTTATATTCAGAATGGCATTCAATGTTCAGTTACCTGATCCATTTCCTCCTTTTTGATGCCTAGAATGCTTCCCATTAATCGTAACACTTCATGACGCTGATGTTTTGGTGTGTGGAAGTGTCCAGTGAAGAGGTTTCTCATCAGGACTCTGAAAATGAAGGCAGAAACAGTACAAGCTAACTTGCCAGTTGTCTCAATATCCAGTGTACCCAAACAATAAATAATGAACATACAAATATTTAATTATACTTAAACAGCACTTAATTACAAAGAACACTAAACAATAAAATATTTTAAAGTAGCTTTAACAAAATCTTGACAAGTCTAATTAAGGAACATCACCAACAACTCAAAATGTGCCCCTTTAAAAACATCGCTTAACAAGCCACCCACTTTCTTCAATCAAATAATCAACTGAGATTGGTGCTTCATTAGTAATTTTCAGTGCCTGCTTAGGTTGATATTATAAGGAGACGTTTCAGATTTCTCTCTCCTCCCTATCCTAAATGGTGATGGACAGTTCTTGTGCTTAATGGTTATGCTTATATTTCCCCATTCATTCACATTTATTAAAAACTTGCTAATAATATCTAAATCTTTAAAATGTTAAGATATATACTACATACTTAGGTTTCACACCTAATGCATTTGAGCAAGATACGTTCACTTAAGGGCAATAAAGAGAACAAAAAAGAATGGTAAGAATAAACTTCATATTTTTGAAGTACTTCGTACTGCGGTGATCTCTTCCATATGGTCTTAAGAAAAAGAATCTTAAGCTGGGAAAATATATTTAAAAACCAAGAGAAGGCAAGTTACTGACCCCTCATTAAAACTACCTGCAACTCATCACTATATAAGAAAAACAAAAGGTTTTTAAAAACTTAACACACACATTTACATGTAGAAATTGTTTTTACCATAAAAGTGATCCCCATAAAATACATAAAAGTAAAAGGCAGAGCATACTTGTCCACTTTTCCTTCTGTGCTATTTACTAAATTCATCAATTTCTTTTGTACATCATCCAGCATTTCTTGTTGGAGCTCATCTGTTTTAAAATACATGAATAAGATAGTCATTAACTGATTAAAATAATCTGTATGACTATATAATGAGATTTACGACATCTTTACTGAATTTTGAATATATGTACTTATTCTAATTAGGAATATTACGTCCATCTCTTCTTTGGTTCACTGAATTAGGCTTTCTGGTATAGAAATTACCTAGAAGCCAGAGTATGCATTAATTCACATTGTTTACCCCCAATAAAATAATCAATTCTTTAACAGAAAATTTAGAAACCAAAGGTTTTCATTCTCTTCAGAAGCTGAAGTGCAAACAAGAGATTTTTCACCGCTGCTTCCTTGCATGAAACATTTCCAGAGCCACTTTTTAACGGGAAAAAACGGAAAGGACAATTTTAGATTTTCCTTTTTCCATTTTCCTGGCTGGACTCTTTTTTGGTGAGCTGACGAAGGAAAGCAGCTAACACAATCAAGACCATGGCTCAGGAGGCAGCTGCCAGGGCAAAGTATCCTGAGGTAAACTGCAAAAAATTCAGATCACTGGTTCTAACAGACTAGGCAAGATACTATACAGCTTCTGACTGATTTAGAAAGATGTTTGGACTATTTTATTTTTAAATTCTTAGTTATTTGAAAAGGAAGCAAAATGTGTAAAGTCTTGGCAGAACACTTGGAATCTAAACAGTATTGAAAGCAAAGTCTAAAATTCCAACAGGGAGAGACCCTGTTCATAATCAACCACGCCATGGAGCCGTGGATTCCTAGACTAAGGAACTCTCAGCAGACCCATGGAGTCCACACCTGTTTCCTCAGAAACGGATAGTTTGAGCCAAAAGAGATGCTTATTAACATCAAGCTAGATTACAAATTTCATTCTGAAAGAAAAGTAAAGGAGAATGCTTTGCAGTAGAGCTCAACTTTTCAAATCAAGAAATATTCACATCCGAACACTAGACTTTGACCTCTTTCCACAAACCTACTCTTTGAGTTATGCAGCATTTTGCTAGTAGCAGCAGGATACAAGCTTCCTTATCCACTATATGACTTGCAAATATTTCCTTCTACTCTGTGGGGAGTCATTTCACTTTCTTGACAGTATCCTTTGAAGCACAAAAGTTTTAATTTTGATGAGTCTAATTTATTTTTTCTTATGTTTCTTGCCTTGTCTAAGAAGCCACTGCTTAAACTCAGTATCACAAAGATTTACTCCTATGTTTTCTTCTAAGAGTTTCACAGTTTTAACTCTAAAATGTAGGTCCATGATCCACTTTGAGTTACTTTTTCTGAACGGTGTGAGGTAAGGGTCCAAGGTTCCTATATGTGCGGATACCTAGTTGTTCCAGTAGTAAAGTGTTGAAAAAACTATTCTCTTGGAATCTTTGTTAAAAATCAATTGACCAGAAATGTATGGTTTATTTCTGAACTCTCAATTCCCACTGCAGACCTCTGCAAATGTTTTTCCTTCTGCCTGGAAAGCTCTTTTCCATTGGCACTGCCTATTAATATTAACTCTTTACCCTTCACATCTCAGTGCCCAAGTCCTTTCCTCAAAGAAGTTTTCTCTGAACCTTACATGTTAAGCCAGATTCATCTGCTTTATGTTTTCATCCTGTCTGTACAATGCCTAAAATTCTGATTTAAGTACTAAACGTATATACAAAATGTCCAGTTTAACTGTTTGCAATAACCGGGGCTTTTCCAAATCGCCAAAATCTCAACTGCAAAATGTAATAGGCTAACTTTTACCAAAACAGAGATGGTTGTCATAACCATATTATAAAAATAAGGTTTGTGTTTGGAAAATCTACTACAAACATTTCCTTTCCTGTGTTTCCAGGGAAGAATTTAAGCCTGGACATTAAGAGACACACAGACACACAGAGACAGAGAGAACAAGACTATTATTTAAGTCTGGGTCAGAAAAAGACATTGTAGATTCTTAATGGACACATATATACTACCAACCAGGGTGCCAAGTGGGCCTTTTCTAGTGAAGGGGCCTTTTCTAGTTCTCAGTATTCAGAGGAAGAACATCAAGTAAATTAATCTCTCATTCATGTTCTGAATTAACCACCCCATTCCTCAACTAAAGTAAGTGCCAGAGGAGCACAGTCTTCTCTTTTGTCCTCCTCCACTTCTGCCCCAGGCTATGGAGAGGTGGCAGAAGAGAAGGTCAAATTTAGCCAACCCCCATCTTCCCTTTCTCTGAGACTTCCCTTCTCCTATTTACTTTCTTCTAAAAACTAATGATTTTTATATTGATTAAATTTCAAAATGATAAATACTAGATACAATATAAATTCTAGATAAAATATATTATTAAAATTAATCTCACAGTATCTTTTTACTTTTTAAATGTGGCTACTAAAATGTTTTTAATTCTAACTGTGGCTTACATTATATTTTTTTTAATGGATAACACTACTTTGGAATATAACCAGAATACAACCATTATACTATACTATCTCATTAAAAAAGAAAAGATAAAACTGAATGGTTGGATGGCATCACCAACTCAATGGACATGAGTCATGTAAACTCTGGGAGTTGGTGATGGACAGGAAGGCCTGGCGTACTGCAGTCCATGGGGTCGCAAAGAGTCGTACATGACTGAGTGACTGAACTGAACTGAAAACTGAATGATAACTAGACATCTTCAGAGTAAAATTCACAACCTTGCTTCTGATAAAAATGACTTTAGTAAAATAAATTAGAAAAATTAAACTTTGTTCTATGAAAAACTGATCAAGAAATCCATCTTAATAAAGTTCAAGTAGTAAATATTTTCTTGATGAAAATTAGTTAATATTGGTAAAATTCTTATTGAAAGCTCTGTGTTCTGAAAGATAGAAGCAAAACATCCTTGCACGCATGCGTGCTAAGTCACTTCAGTCATGTCCGATTCTTTGTGACCTCATGGACTGTAGCCTGCTAGGCTCCTCTGTCCATGGGATTCTCCAGGCAAGAATACAGGAGAGGGTTGCCATGCCCTCCTCCAGGGAATCTTCCTGACCAAGTGATTGAATCCACATCTCTTATGTCTCCTGCAATGGCAGGTGGGTTCTTTACCACTACCACCACCTGGGAAGCCCTCAAAACATCCTTAAAGCCAAAATAAAAGGGTACAAATTTCTTAAAATTTTCATTATCAGAATATAAGCTAGTCCTGAGCTAGTGAGAAAGAGAACTGACAGTGTGACTATCCTCGAAAACATGCAGAGGACTATTTAAACTTCAAGTAGCAGTTTAAGCGGACACTGATACTTGAGTCTAGAAAACAACCTTGGACTTTGGGGGAAAGGGTTGGAAGGGTGGTATTAACTAGGAAAGACTTAGAAAAGAAAGTTGAATACTGACTTCAAAGATCCCTACAGATTGCTCTTTTCTCCAGGCATACCTATTCTCCTCCCATCAGATTCTCAATACTTCTCCACAAAAACTGCATACTAATTCAAACCACAATTTGAAATCAGAATTGTATTTATATGGGCAGGCAAAATACAGTTATTCAGAAGTGAGTATCTAGCCAAATACAACATCCCTGTGAAATAACCTAAAAACATGCCAAAATAATTCTTTGGAAATTATAAGGGGAAAAAAGGGCAGGGACAGGGTACACTTTAAAGTTGAGCAACAAAGTAACTGGGATTGGTCTGGTTTAGGTTAAGAGTTACTCTGAATATCTGACATCCTAAAACCATACTAGAGCCTCTTCTCTGTAATACTGAGAGATGGTGCCAGGGTCTTCATCACCTGATTTAAAATCAAAAGTAAACATAAAATGTGAGTGACTACAACAAATCAGTACAACACAATTTTCCATTTTATTTGCGGTTAGCAACACTGTACTATAATACTGTCTTTAGAAAGCACTGTAAAATTAGGTCACACTCCTTACAAACTCACTGGCTGTTTTATGACTAAGCTCCCTTGGACAAGACTCAAGTTTATTTAACAGCCACCTGACCAAGAAAGGGTTTCCCTGATGGTTAATATGGTAAAGAATCTGCCTGCACACTGCAGGCAGGCCTGGGTTCGATCCCTGGGTTGGGAAGATCTCCTGGAGAAGGGAATGGCAACCAACTCTAGTATTCTTGCCTGGAGAATTCCATGGACGGAGGAGCCTGGCATGCTACAGTCCATGAGGTCACAAAGAGTCAGACATATCTGCACGACTAATATACACTCACTGAGAAAAGAAAGGTGGCTGGAGCAGGACTTGAGAGTCAGAAGACCTGCATGAAATCGCGCTCCTGTCCCAAGACCTGAAATATGAATCACGGTCCTGTCACCAGGGCCAGACTTCACTGTCTATTTTGCAAAATGAGCTTGCTTATCTCAAGAAATTTTGAGAGAACCTACTGAGTGATTAAATATGACTTTTCAAAATAGTAAAGTGCTACATAAAGTACTAGAACTCATTCATATGATTTCGTAAAATACCATCTTTCAACCTTGCCTAACTATTATCAATAATATGTATCACTTTGGTTAACGTTAACATTGATAACTTTTCCTTCATTTTGCCTTGTCATCTTTACAAACTAAGGCAAAGAAGTCAATACAAGGAAGAAAAGAACATTAGAAATATGGTTTTATTATAGGTATGTCTATAGATGTAGATTTGTCGGGCTAGAAGTGAGAACACATGAGAGCTTTGCTCCAGAAAAAAAGGGACAAGACTGCTCCTTGCTGGTTACGGTTTTCTCAGGTGACTGAGAAATTTACGGGAGTGGTGGAGGCCTAGTCCTCATCCTGTGCAGTGGTCCCATGGGAAACCCACTCATTAATTAAAATACTTGCTTCTCTGGGGGTTGCACATAAAAGCTGGCCATTCAGTGACCTGAGCAGTCACAGTAGTCTTTGATTGTCAAAGGCAGAATCCAAGACTCTTAAGACGGGCTCAAACAACTCTGGGGTGACTCCTGGAGGAGTTAAGCTCACAAGTAGCACATGGGCCCACTACACAATTTCACTAGTGATTTTTATCCCTGACAAATTCAACTTAAAATGGGAAACAGAATCTCAAAAACCGAAACAAAGGGGTGTCAGAAATCTAACCTCTGACTAACACTCCAGCAAGATTCATGTATAATACGTACGGAGCTCATACTTACAAGTATTTAGTTATTTGGGGCTTCTCTGGAAGCTCAGCTGGTATAGAACCCACCTGCAATGCAGGAGACCCTGGTTTGATTCCTGGGTCAGGAAGATCCCCTAGTGAAGGAACAGACCACCCACTCCAGTATTCTTGGGCTTCCCTGGTGGCTCAGTTGGTAAAGAATCCACCTGCAATGTGGGAGACTTGGGTTTGATCCCTGGGTTGGGAAGATCCCCTGGAGGAGGGCATGGAAACCCACTTGGTACTCTTGCCTGGAGAATCCCCATGGACAGAGGAGCTTGGCGGGCTGCAGTCCATGGGGTCGCAAAGAGTCGGACATGACTGAGCGACTAAGCGGATCACACCACCCTTATGGCAGAAAGTGACAAGGAACTAAAAAGCCTCTTGATGGAAGTGAAAGTGGAGAGTGAAAAAGTTGGCTTAAAGCTCAATATTCAGAAAATGAAGATCATGGCATCCAGTCCCATCACTTCATGGCAAATAGATGGGGAAACAGTGGAAACAGTGTCAGACTTTATTTTTTTGGACTCCAAAATCACTGCAGATGGTGACTGCAGCCATGAAATTAAAAGATGCTTACTCCTTGGAAGGAAAGTTATGACCAGCCTAGATAGCATATTGAAAAGCAGAGACATTACTTTGCCAACAAAGGTCCGTCTAGTCAAGGCTATAGTTTTTCCTGTGGTCATGTATGGATGTGAGAGCTGGACTGTGAAGAAAGCTGAGCACCCAAGAATTGATGCTTTTGAACTGTGGTGTTGGAGAAGACTCTTGAGAGTCCCCTGGACTGCAAGGAGATCCAACCAGTCCATTCTGAAGATCAGCCCTGGGATTTCTTTGGAAAGAATGATGCTAAAGCTGAAACTCCAGGACTTTGGCCGCCTCATGCGAAGAGTTGACTCATTGAAAAAGACTCTGATGTGGAGAGGGATTGGGGGCAGGAGGAGAAGGGGACGACAGAGGATGAGATGGCTGGATGGCATCACTGACTCGATGGACGTGAGTCTGAGTGGACGCCGGGAGCTGGTGATGGACAGGGAGGCCTGGCGTGCTGCGATTCATGGGGTCGCGAAGAGTCGGACACGACTGAGAGACTGAAGTGAACTGAACTAAAGCACAGCACAAAGATATGTCAGTAAATAAGCTGGGTCTGGTGTCTTACTTGCACTGGCTGCCTAAAAAATAAATTTAAATCTGATATATTAAATCTAATATAAGGAGATTTAGCCTCTTTGGTCAATTAAATATAATCAAAGCAAAAGCTAAAAATTTAATGGTCTTATTAACAGAATTTCAACTTATACAAGCACTTTCACTATAACAGCAAATTATAGTTTTAAACATAAAGGCACCCTGTATTTCTTTACATTTGAAGACGTATTACCATCTGCTTGGTCTTATAACTCAATTCTTTTCAACCATTTCAACAGAATTTTTATGGTGAATGCTTTCTTGTTCCATAATTATAATTATTAATTGCAGAATGAAAAGTAATTTTTGAAACTCCATTTCCTAGCAAAGAACTCACAAAAAAAATTTATGAATACAGTATATCCTCATTAACGAGTTTTAATAGACTAGAATCTGATTAAGCTCAATTATCAATGTTGAAGTCTACTGGATTATTTGTACAGTTAAGTTAGAATTAGTACATGTATATGAAAGAGACTTTATGTAAATATTTTAATATAACCAGATCAAATTTACTTTCCCTCTCCACCTTCCTCTCTCAACCATTTAAATTAAAATTCAGATAATCTGTACTGCATTCTTCCATATCAAAACAAACAATTTTTTTAAGAGACTGAATATTGTGAATCAAGTTATAAATTTAATTTTTAAATTTAAAAATTAAAATTTTAAAATATGACACAGACCTGTCATATTGCAAAAGAAAGGGCCTCAATTGGGTCAGTAACGAGTAAAGTCATAATAATAATTTTGCCACTTACTGAATATCATCACCACTGTATACTAGTATGTACTGATTTATATTAATGACAAATGGCTTTCTAAGCTACAGACTAAACCGTGACCCATTTCTGAAAGCTGTTGGAAATCAGCATGGACTAAATCTGATACAAAGAAATGTTTGTTCAGCCCACAGGGTTTTTCTTTTCTAACTTAAATTACATGTCACATCAAAGTCTACATTTCTGGTGTCTTCTGAAAGATCTGAAGATTTAGCAACCCTGGACCCACTTTCCTGCATGGCAACAGTTGGATGAAGAGAATCTGTTGCCCCCTATAAGAAACTCTCCAGTTCCCCTGTCTCTACTTAGTCCTATTTGCTATACTATACTAAATTATAGTATAATTTAGCCCCAGTTTAAAACTTGTGTTCATGATCCAACAGCTTACTCCCACCTCTGCCTTCTCCACACTCCACACCAGTGCAGCATACACGCATAATGAGTCCACTAGATCCTCAGCCAGTTTCCAGATCTGATGCTGTTTCCTATGAATTCCTCCCTCTGTCTAGAATGTTCCTTCCCAACTCTCTGCCTGCTTCACTGGACGTATTCACCATTCAAGTGAGGGCAAGTATAGCTTTCACTAGCCTTTTCTACCCTTCCATATCACCATCATGGGTAGAATAGATTGTCTTCCTTTTCAAATAGCTTGTTGCAAGTATGTGACTATCCTCCTGAACTCTTGTCCCCTATCTTTGTATCTTGAGCACTTATTTTAGTGCTTGGCACACAGCAGAAAACAACGAATCTGTGACAAATAAAAGAATGACTGCTTTTTCTCTGGGAAGGGAGACTATCTGAGACTGTAACACAGGACAAAAAGAATAAATGATTTATCTTATGAATTACTCGTCTATATGAAGAAAAAGACACAAAACACATTAAGTCAAAAATTCTCAAAGTTACATATTTTGCTTTTCCCTTTATACTTAGAAGAACTAATAAAACATACATTTTAAAAATATAACCATTAAAAAATTAAAAAGAAATAAAACCATTATGTTGAAAAGGGCCTATTTACCTAATTGACACAAGCTTTTTTCTTAATTAAAAATTTTGACATTTTCTAGTACACCCAGATGTTTATATCATCACAATTTTTTAACTATTTATGGCAACTCAGAAAACTGCATCTGGTATTTCTTATATGTTTCCTCTAAAATCACAACTTCTGCCAAAAACATCTATAAAGAAATCCCTCAAAAGGTTTGGGTAACAAAGCGTCTGGGAATGTATCTGGCCTATGTTCAACAGGACATTATATGTTTTCTTGTATAAATCATGTCCTGGAAAACGGAATGTCTTTATTTAAAATAAAAAATCCACCATCCAGCACCATAAAGGTGGCTCCATGAAAAACAGTTTAAACGTTTTATATCTGTAGTTTTAAAATGTTTTTATGCTTCATATTACAGTTGGTTTACTGGGGCTCATTTTATACATTCTTCTAGATTTTCTTTAAAAAAACACTCTAAGGAAATTTTCCATTCTCAACTCATAGAAGACTTTTTTAAAAAGCAGTAACAAAACCTTAAAAAAAAAAATCAGTGACGGGGCCCTTTAAGATATGGCTATAAAACTGGCGCACAGACTGAAAGACTTCCCCGGTGCTGGAATCCAAACTTGCATTGCTTATGAAAACTTATTTTTCTTGGTGTACCATAAAATTTACCAGCCTTTTCAATAATAGTTATCAAAACAGTAATTCTTTTGTGCTTCCTATTCCAATTTTATCCAACCATTTTCACTTTAAGCAGGAATTTATCTCAAGGATGACGATAGAGAATAATAAGCAAAAGAAAGAAAATGTTAAATTTGTCCATGAACATAGCCATATAACACATCTTTCAGTGGTTCAGCTGTAGTCTAGGTTTCCATAGGTGTACATTCTCCCATGAATGACAATTTCACAGAAATTCTGAACTCTGATCAACTCAGAATAGTTCATGAAAGACATTATCCTACCTGCTTCACAGAGGACCAATGTCTTAAGTTTGAAAAAAATCAGTAAAATCTAGGATGGCATGTGAAATAAGTCTTTGGACCTACACTGAAAAAGAACACTTACAGAAAAAATGCTGAAAAAATAATTTCTAAAAGGAAAGAAAGCAGCAATTCTTCTACCAGCCAACACTACCTATTAAATTATAGCACCTACAGGATCTGAGGGTTTCTTTTTATTGTGACTTTCCCACAGTGTGTGGGGCTGGGGGGTGAGGGGGAGAAGACAAAGAACTTACACTTTGGGAGTAAAATCTTACTACTAGTTTAGAGCTCTGTCTACTCAGGTTTCTTTTCTCCATGGAATGTCCCTAACCCTTAGTAGGATTCTTGGAGAACTAAATACGCACTCTCTGACAGAGCTGAGCACCACTGTCTTAAACTATGAACCTATGGTGTGTATCTAGGCCAGGTGTTACCTCCTTAACTAAGTTCCTATAAAAAAGAGAAGTAGGGGGTGCTCCTAACTAGTATCTCACACAGCGTCTAACATGAAGCCAAGTAGTTGGTTCACATTAAGTATTTAACACCTGATTAAGGCATCATCATATTTTTCACACAAAACCTGTAAATACTCAGGACTCATCACCACAATTGCACATACACAGCACTAACAATTATCTACTCTAAGAAAGACTGAAATCATCAACAACCTACTGTTTTAATACTGGTGTTATAAGCAATAGCTCCCTTTTCATACGTTTGACCAGACTGAATCATCTCATCTCTGGTAGCAATGACATAAGCATTTCAAATAAAATACTGCTTTTTAAAATGAGTTTCCTAATATTGTTTAAATGCTGAAACTGCATATCAACTAATCATCGAACAGTCCACAGATGCTTAGAAATAAAAGAATACTTTGCCTCTACGATTCAAGTTTCTATGTACTTTCTTGCAACAAAAGCCAATCTGTCTTTTTCAAAACTGTTTCTCCTGGCAAATATTTTTGCTGTCTGGCCAAGTTTTGCGTTAAAAATAAAGTACAGTATTACAACATCAATCAACATTTAAAGTACTTAATGATCTATGAAAGAAAATATACAATGATTCTTTTGCAACAACCAAGCCAATCAAAGTTTTATTTATATTATCAAATCAAAAATGCAGCTTTGAGAAAATAAAATCACATTTGTGTTTAGAGATCTAAAAGTAATATTAAGCACTTAGGTAATAAAAGAAAACAGACTGTTAAGAAGAGCTTAAATGACAAGAATGACTTAAAGACATAACAGAACTAACCGTCCCTTTAACCCCCTCCCCTTCCCGTCTGTGCAACACTGGCCTCTTGCCTGCCCTTTCAAAGACCAGTTGTATAAGCATAATAAGAGCTTTTTCTGTGGTTAATATTAACTTCACAAAATGAATCCAGAATTCTATATATTTACAATGAATATTACTTTTAACTTTTTACATGAATAGGGACCTAGGCCACCTAAGCCTTGTCACTTACAATCAAAATCTAAAAATATTCTACTACTGAGGATTTAAATGGGTGCCTGAACAAATTACTAAGTAGTGTAGGGACTCTGAAAATATTTAGTAACTACAATAAGTCACAGCATTTTTTTCTTTCTTATCATCTACTGGGAAAAACACGGGTAGTTGTCTAAAAGGGGAGGTGAACTTAAATATTACAGTAGCATGACATACAGTTGAGTTGTCACAGACCAAGAAGTTGGCTCAGAATACTGCCTTTTTACCTATATTAGTCTAGCCCTTCCCGAAGATATCGATTCTTTGGCTAATCCCTTGACTGCTCAGTGTGTCTCCTTCAGGTTGCCATATGTCTTCTAGGCAAAGCTGTAGATATGCAGATGACACCACCCTTATGGCAGAAAGTGAAGAGGAACTAAAAGGCCTCTTGACGAAAGTGAAAGAAGAGAGTGAAAAAGTTGGCTTAAAGCTCAACATTCAGAAAATGAAGATCATGGCATCGGGTCCCATCACTTCATGGCAAATAGATGGGGAAACAGTGGAAACAGTGTCAGACTTTATTTTTTTGGACTCCAAAATCACTGCAGATGGTGACTGCAGCCATGAAATTAAAAGATGCTTACTCCTTGGAAGGAAAGTTATGACCAGCCTAGATAGCATATTCAAAAGCAGAGACATTACTTTGCCAACAAAGGTCCGTCTAGTCAAGGCTATGGTATTTCCTGTGGTCATGTATGCATGTGAGAGTTGGACTGTGAAGAAAGCTGAGCGCCAAAGAACTGATGCTTTTGAACTGTGGTGTTGGAGAAGACTCTTGAGAGTCCCCTGGACTGCAAGGAGATCCAACCAGTCCATTCTAAAGGAGATCAGCCCTGGGATTTCTTTGGAAGGAATGATGCTAAAGCTGAAACTCCAGTACTCTGGCCACCTCATGTGAAGAGCTGACTCATTGGAAAAGACTCTGATGCTGGGAGGGATTGGGGACAGGAGGAGAAGGGGACGACAGAGGATGAGATGGCTGGATGGCATCTCCGACTCAATGGACGTGACTTTGAGTGAACTCCGGGAGATGGTAATGGACAGGGAGGCCTGGCGTGCTGCGATTCATGGGGTCGCAAAGAGTCGGACATGACTGAGCGACTAAACTGAACTGAACTGAAAGCTGTAGTTACAGTGGCCTTCAACCCAACTAGACTGTTTTCCAAATAAACACTGCCTCTGGGTAAGGGCAACCATTTCAATATTTAGGGTATACTATCCCATCTTCAAAGGAGATATATACAGAACAAAATACAAGTTAGCCTATAAACAACTGTTTCCTGACAAGAAATAGAGCAACATGGAAAGATTATGAACTTTGGTCAAGGATAAAAGATCAGAGTTTAAATCTCAGTGTCTTTAACTTATAAACTGGAACTAATACCACCTACTTTAGTTTCTTGTGAAAGGTAAATAAAATATGAGAAGACTAAAGAATACAGTACATGTATATAAAATGCCCATGTAGACCCCATATATAACTGTTTCCTTGTCCATTTCCAGCCCCTCGATTACATTGAGAGTTCCATGGCTGGCCAAATCTTACAAAGCAAACAGAGGACTTTTAGTTGGGCACTAATCTGCCTCAGATTAGTGACCTTAAGGATACGACTTCACATTCTCTTAGTATTTTTTTTATTTCTAACAATCTCTCATCTCCTGTCTCCTGCTTGTTTTAGGCCAACTTATCTGGCCTGTCCCTTGGTATCCACAATTCAGTGATTTGTCTGCTTGCCTCCTTAATGTCCAGGTCACCGTTTTCTGTTGTCTGACAGTGTTTGTGCTGTGCCATCTCCTACTTTTGCCTGTTTCTATCTCATGTTACGAGGTGCTTCTTAATTCCTTAATTACATGTCTTGGTACTACTGCTCCTAACCCACCCCCTGAAGCTGATACATTTCTAGGTTCTCATCACCCTTCTGATAATCTTTAATCATTACCTACTAAATGCAGCCATAGAATAGCTTCAACTTCCTGGGGACCATTAAATCAGAGATTAAACAAGGACATGCCATCTCTGTCAGCAGTCAGTTAACAAAGCATGATGAATCACCTGGTTATCTGAGGCCCAACTGATAATCCTAAACACAGGACTCACCCTAGGGAAGTGACAGGGCCTATGAGATAATTTACAAGCATCAAAAAATACATGAGTGCCTACATGTAAAGCATCATCTATAATTGTAACATGCTAGTTATAGGCAGACATTCATTCCACAAAAAGTTACTCTTTTACTTAAGAACGCTGCCTCCTTTAACATATCAGATAGCTTTAGGCAGGATGAACATGGATTAAACAGGGAAAAGTCACACTGTGACAAGCTGACTCAGTCAAATCTATCCCTTAGATGGTCAACAAGGTGGCAGAAAGCACAGCTGAACAGCCTCAATATTCAGAAGAACTAACCAGTAGATAGCCAGGGCCAACTTATGACTCTGGTTTCACTAGGAGCCGTATTCAAATCAAAGTAAACTGATCATGGGGGACAGAAGTGGAAGTCACATTCTAGCAGAAGTTGTTCTCACTCGACTGTACCAACGCATGGCAGGACACTACATCTGATTCAACACTGGTATTGCAGGAAAAAAGAAAAAGGAAAAAACCTACTTTGTTTCTTAAGTTCTTCAATTTGTTCTTCCTTTAAATCTAACTGTTCTGTAAGTCTTGATGCCGAATCTAATGCAGCATTTGCTTCATCCAAACGTTCCTGAGGAAGAAAAGTTCATTAAGAAGCAGCATGCAAAAACTACTGCACAAACTATAGAGCTGGAAGACAGCTTAAAGTCAATCAATCCCTTTCAGCTGATGAAGCCATATTTCTCTGACCTTGGGCAAGTTCATTTGATACTGCTAAGTATGAAAGATAACACACTCCACAACATCATAATGTCTCTTTCAGAGGAATTATATATTATAAAGGAGAGAGAATGCTATTAAAAGACGACATGGTGACAAAAATTTTAAAGGTGACAATAATAAGAAAAAACTATGAAAAAGATAAAAAAGTCAAGAAATATAGCAACAAATGTTCTTTTTAATTTTGCAAGTCTGATGGGTATAAAAGTGATGTTTATTACTTTAATTTTTATTTCTCTACATACCAGTGGATTTGAGCATTTTTTCGTGTTTATAGGACAGCTGGAACTACCCTCATGCAAAAATCTTCACACACCTTGCCCATTTTCCATTGAGAAGTCCTTCTCTCGTAAGCTAGTCTGTAAGAGCACCTTGTAGAGCAGATATGAACACTCTGTCATCAGCGTTACAAATACAGTCAGACATGTCCTACTTTGCTTCTTGAGTTTTAGTTGATGTTAGGCTCCTCCCTGCCTCTGGACTACACATGTGGTCGTCTAGATTTTTTTGCAAAATATTTTTCTTTTTTAACATTTATATTTTTAAAATATAAAAGTTAAAGATATAAATGACACAGGATGAGATGGTTGGACGGCATCACTACCTCAATGGACAGGAGTGTGAGCAAACTCTGGGAGATAGTGAGGACAGGGAAGCCTGGTGTGCTGCGTGTCCATGGGGTGGCAAATAGTCAGACACAAATTAGCGACTGAACAACAACCACTTTTAAAACAGTACTTCTCAGTGGAAGTGCTTTTGATATTCCTGGCCCCTACCCACTTGCCAGAGGACCCACCCAGTCACTGTAACGGCCAAGAACAGCTCCAGACTTCCAGCACCCCTCACAGTTAAGAAATCCTTGCTTGAATACAATTGGAATTTACTTTTGTATACAGTGTAAGATAGGGTCCAATTTTATTTTCTTCAGTATAAATAGCCAGTTGTGCCAACACTGTTTATTAGTTAATCTACTCTTTTCCTCATTAAATTAAAAGTAGTTTAGAATTTAGTTTTCAATTCTCAAATGTAACTTGGGCTCCATTTCTGGATTCTCCTTCTGTTCTACTAATCTAGTCAATATGGTATTGATTTATGGCTCTATTTTGACATTTAGCAGGCAAGTCCCTCCTCACTATTGTTCTTTTACACAATTTTCTTGGTTATTCTCAAGGATTCAACCACAAAAATGTGAGATCACAGTTTCATCATCTTGAATCAGGGTGTGATAGCTTTTTCGTTTGTAGTATCATCTTGGATAGGCTAGTCCCCAGTTATCCAAATGTAATGTAGATGTTGCTATGAAGATATTCTGTAAAAGTGATAAATGCTCCTGATCAGCTGAATTTAAGGAAGGCATATTATCCTGAATAATCAGGGTGGGCCTGACTGAACCAGTTGAAATATCTTGAAACTAGAACTGGGTTTTCTCTATAAAAGAGAAGCAAATTCTATCTGTGGACAGCAGCGTCAGCCCATGCCCACTTCAGTTCATCCTGTTTGTGATTTACATTCTTGACCACCTGGGGACAACAGCTTTGGCCCAAACCTATGAGTTCCAGCCTGCCTATGATGTAACCTTTCCATACTATCAAACCTGCGAATTTCCAACTTGTTTAGCCAGACCCCACAATCATATCACCAATTTCATGTAAAAATCTCCTATGTGTGAATCTGTATCTAGTATACACATCAACGTATATGTGTATATGTGTGTGTGTGCATATGTGTACACACATACACATCCTACTGGTTCTGCTTTTCAGGCTGAACCTTGACTGACAGAGAAGCTGAAACAAAAAATTTTAAATGAAAAAAACTAACATTTGAAATCTACAAGATTAAATTTAGTATAAATTTAAACTTTCAAATGAATTTGTTAACCTCACAGCATTTATAGTTAAGAAAATATAATTTTTTAAGAAATTATTACAGCTTAAAACTATACTAAAAGATTTTTGAAAATTAAAGTTTAGATTCCACTACTCATTTTACCATTTTTTGGGTTTTTATTTCATTAATTTCAACTTTTATCTTTACTAATTCCCTCTCGGTTTCTTCTGATTTGTTTTTCTAAATATATATTACATTTTAAATTTTTAAAAACAAAGTCAGTTTAAAAAGAAGATCTGGACTTATAACAGTAGCAGATTAGATGTTTTGGACCCACTGAAAACAATTAAAAGCATCAGATGAAATAAATTTTTAATGTGTTAATGAGCTGATCAGAAAGTAAACACCAATGGTGAATAAACATTTTAAAAGATGCTAGACCTAACTACTAGAAATGCAAATTAAAACCCTAAGATAGATAGCCCTTCTCACCAACCACACTGCTTTTTCATACTGCTCATGGGGTTCTCCAGGCAAGAATACTGGAGTAGTTTGCCATTCCCTTCTCTAAGGAAGAAGCTGGGAAAGACTGAGGGCAGGAGGATGAGATGGTTAGATGATACCACCAACTCAATGGACATGAGTTTGAGCAAGTCCAGGAGACAGTGAAGGACAGGGAAGCCTGGCAAGCTGCAGTCCATGGGGTCACAAAGAGTCAGATACAACTTAGTGAACAACAACCAACCACGCTGGCGAAAACTTTAAAAATTCTGTTAATGGTAGTGTTGCCAGAGATGTATTAATAGAACAAGAACACAAAGTACTACTGGCAGGAGAAAATCATCACAAATGCTTTAGAAAACAAGTTGCCACCAAATCTAGTAAAGTTGAAATTGCCCATATATATCCCATGAGCCAGCAATTCCAATCAAGATACACACCTGAAACTCATGTATGTGCACCAGACGATATTGCTGTTCAGTCACTAAGCTGTGTTCGACTCTTCATTTTTTTCGCATATGTGCGTCCAACTCTTTGTGACCCCATGAACTGCAGCATGCCACGCTTCCCTGTCCTTCACTATCTCCTGGAGTTTGTTCAAGCCCATGTCCACTGAGTCAGTGACATCATCCAACCATCTCATCCTCTGTCATCCCTTCTCCTCCTGCCCTCAATCTTTCCCAGCATCAGGGTCTTTTCCAATGAGTTGAGATATCAACAAGGAAATTCATAACCACATTGTTTGTATAGCAGATAATGGAAATGTCCTTTATCAATAAAATAGGTAAATAAATTATATATTCATGCAATGAAAACAGCAGTGAAAATAATGAACCTTCTAACATAGTAATATGACTGAAATTTATGAAAATAACACTAAGCAAAAAAAAAAGTCTCAGAAGAATTCGATTTACATACAGTTTAGAATTCCATTTATACAGTTTAAAAATATTTTATAATATATCCAAACAATGTATTATAAAAAGACACAGATATATTCAATAAAACCATAAAGGAAAACAAGGGGATAAAAAGCATAAAAGGTGCTAAGGAGAGGAGGAGAAGTGGAGGGATGCTTACGGAACTTCAATGGGTGACATTCTATTTCTTGTACAAGATGGTGAGTATGTGAGTATTTGCTGTACTGCTATTCCTATATTATCTAAATATTGTTTTGCACAATCCTCTAAATTAATGTTATCCCCAATCTCAAAGACATGATCATAAAACATGACTCAAATAGAAGTTATTTAATACTAGAACAACACATTTTAATGAAAATAAGATGCTAAAGTTTATTAAAAAAAAAAAAAACCTAGTGTGTGTGCTAAGTCACTACAGTCATGTCCAACTCTTTGCAACCCTATAGATTGTAGCCAACCAGGGTCCTCTGTCCATGGGATTTTCCATGCAAGAATACTGGAGTGGGTTGCCATTTTCCTCCTTCATCAGGGGATCTTTCCAACCCAGGGGAGGAACCCAGGTCTTCTGCACTGCAGGCAGATTCTTTACCGTCTGAGCCACCAGAGAAGCCCTAATACTAGAACATTTTAATGAAAATAAGATGCTAGATATTATATGAGTAAGTTTATAATAAGAAAAATCTAGACTACAATACTATTTATGTGAAAATTTCAGATGAATTTGCAACCCTCTATGCTGATCATTTTCTGGAAGATAACATGACATTTTGGTAATAAAACTCAAGTTGAAAAAAGTAATGAGTAAATACTGTTTTGCAGTCACTCAACATTTAGTAAACATTTCAAACCATTAAAGGAAATATCTTTTCAATATGAGGGTTCATTTTACTTCTTATATATAATTTTTATGTATAGCAATAATAATAAAGAGAAAAATATTTTAAAGAATTAGTCTGCAAAAGAAAAAAATCTAATGGGATAATACACATTATTTTAATCCATGTGAAACAGTACCCAATATATTTTGTTGAAAAGAGAAAATTATAAAGTCAAAAGTATACACTATTTTTTTAAAATGATCTCTAAGATGCCCACCTGTGCTAAAAATGGAAGTCTCATATTTGCTATGTCTATTCTAAACTATAAGTCACATGAGGGAAATTCTTAGTATCCTGTTCACTGCTATGTCCCAGCAACATTTACTAAATTAATTGTTCAGGAGATTATTTCCAAGAGAAAAATTGTACAAGTAATTGTTTTGTGAATAATAAAATTCACAAGAGTAAATTATTTCAACCAACCTGTAATGACACAAGTTTTTCTTCCAGATTTTCTGCTTTTTTCTTCCATTCAGCAACAAGCTGTTTGTGCTTTTCTAGTTCAGCAGAATACATAGCTTTTTCCTCTAAAGAGGAGAAAAATATAATATTATTATTTTATAATTGTGTGATAAAATTATAATTTTAAACCACTTGAAACTTTAATAATACAACAAAAACATTAATAGCTCAAATGTCTCAACAAGAAAATTATATATGCCTTAGTAGTGATGTTAACCGGAATTAAATTAATGAGATCAGTTTCCTCTGCTTAAATCTTTCTCCAGATCTTGCAAACTTTCCTTCCCTTCAGAACTCTATTCAAATATCAGTATTTCCTCTTTAGCAAAGCTTTCTCTATGGCCTCAGCCACTATCACACTATCTTGTACATTTAAAATTCAAAACTCTTACATTTAACCCTTACATTTAAAATTCAAAATTTCAACCACAGGAGTAACCCTGATATGTACATATGTACAAATGTAAAGGTTTGCTCAGTTACAAAACTATGACTTTCGTTATTTCAGTAGCATCACATCCTCTAAGCACCTCCTCCCTACTAGCAGTTCATTCATTCTCAGTAATTACTGAATGTATGAACTAACAAATGGATGGGTGAATGATCTAAAGGGAGTAAATCTAGGGATGGGAAGTAGATGTGAAAAAGTGTATTTGGTTATCAGGGTACCATTCACAGTACCAGGTCCTATTACTACTATGTGTCTAGAAAAGTACTTTCCACCCAAATGAGAAAATGCAGTTAAAGTATAGATGAACAGTTAAGAACAAATTAACCAATAGTTCAAAGGACAGTAATTATTGATGATTAACTCTTCAAAGTGGATTCAACCTCCAACTGACAAAGGACCATATAGTCAAAGCTATGGTTTTTCCAGGAGTCATGTACGGATGTGAGAGCAGGACCATAAAGAAGGCTGAATGCTGAAGAATTGATGCTTTAGAACTGTGGTGCTAGAGAAGACTCCTGAGAGTCTCTTGGACACCAGGGAAATCAAAGCAGTCAATCCGAAAGGAAATCAACCCTGAATATTCATTGGAAGGACTGATGCTGAAGCTGAAGCTCCAATATTTTGGCCACTGATGCAAATAGCTGACTCACTGGAAAAGAGCCTGAGGCTGGGAAAGACTGAAGGCAGGAGAAGGGGGTGACAGAGGATGAGATGGTTGGATGGCATCACCAACTCAGTGGACATGAGTTTGAATCAACTCCAGGACATAGTAAAGGATAGGGAAGCCTCATGTGCTGCAGTCTATGGGGTCACAAAGAGTCAGACACGACTTAGCAACTGAACAACAAGTCTATCATAACACAGGCAGAAGGTGAGTGATAATTAATATAAATTTAATGTTTTAGTGTTCTTAGTGTTCTATAACTTTGCTTCCAAAGAATCACAATACCATAAGGTATGCCTCTTTTGTAACTAGAAAATCTGCATATCAGGCTATCATCACAAGTGTTTTTTTTTAATGTAACACTGTTTCCAGTACTATATTATAAATATGACCATATTATTGTATACCATAAAGACTTTATAACCATTCATTAGTGTAAAGGCTAGGCTATCATAAAGCAATAACACTGCTTCTTCATTATCAATCATGAATCATTATACCTATAAATATGAATTTTTCACACATTTTACTTTTGATGTCTAGTGTTAGTAGTATATATAACATCTACAGTGTTTTTCTTATCATACAAGAGAATACTGATGCAGGCACTAATAGGCAAACAATTCATCTTGTAAACAGGTAACAGAAACTTATTGTATCAATAAACACAGTACAATAAATGTATTCTCTCTTCCTTATGATTTTTTTGATAACATTTCTTTTCTATAGCTTCCTTTTTTGTAAGAATACAGTATAGAGTATACACAACATATAAAAATGTGTTAATTGACTACTTACGATATCAGTAACGCTTTTGGTCAACAGTAGGCTATTAGGACTTAAGTGTGGGGGCTAGGGAAATCCCTGGCAGGCCAGTGTTAGGACTCCACTCTTTCACTGCAGGGGGCACAGGTTCAATCCCTGGTCAGGGAACCAAGATCCCTGAATGCCACCCAGCAGCCAAAAAAAAAAAAAAAGTGGAGTTAAGTTTGGGGGGACTCAAGTTATATGTGGATTTTTCAATTGCAGTGGGGTGGGGGGGTCAGCATCCATGCATTGTTCAAGGGTCAACCGTACAATGACTTTTCTTCACTGAAAGACTGGCCATACAACTGACCTTGCTGGAAGTGCTCCAGGACCATCTGGAGGTTGGAGAGTGACAGCGCATACTGCTTCACTTGTTCCTGAGACACGGAAAGCTGTTGTGCAGTTTCATCCCTTTGCTTGGATACCATATTCAACTGTTCCTGCAATGACTCTACCTGTAAATTGGCTTGATGGCTTTGAACAGAAAGAATAAAAGTAAAACTGTTTCTGTTTGGACACTTTAACAAGATGAAATATCCTCCCTACATATTATAGCACTAAGTGCAAGTTATACTCAAAGTATTCAGATACTTTAACGAGATGAAACCTCTTCCCTCTGTTTTTTTGTGTGGTAAAATATACATAACATTTACCATTTTGATCACTTACTAGTGTACAGTTCAGCAGTCCTAAGTACACTCACATGGCTGTGTAACAATCACCACCAACCATCTTTAGAATGCTTTCCCTCTTCCTAAGCAGAAACCCCATGCCCAGTAACTTCCCCTCCCCCCCGGGCACTACCATTCTACTTTGTCTCTATGAATCTCTCCTTCCCTACATTTCACTGCATGAAATTCAAGTTAGATTTCAAACAAACTTGAAGAGTTCCTCTGATCTTTGTTCTCTCTGCTTTTGTTAAATCAGTCATCCTTCCTGTGAAGGTGACTTTGAACAAAACAGCAGTCATTTTAAACAGAATTGTGCTGATCAAGAAATGTCAGCGTAAGAAAAATTCACAAATAGCCTGCAACTTTTGTTTCCAGGCTAAAACCCTTAGAGTGTAATATATCATAAACTTATACCAGTAAGCTATAAGGGATTCTGGAAGTCATTTTGTCCAACTCCCAACCTAACAAGCAACGGATTCTATGATACCCCCTTGTTTTTAGCACTCGCAATCCTAGTGAACTAACAAATTTCCAAAGGCTATCCCATTGATTAAATGCCCTAATTATGAGTTGATTAACTTTTACTATCATCTTTCTGTTTATATTAAATAATCCCTACACTTGTTCCAAATAATAAATCAAGTGATCCTTAAGAGATTTACAGAACACCTATAGGCTTATGTCACTGAGATACTTCTTTAATGTATAATTATTACATACAAAATACTGTAATAGCCTTTCCTAGGTTTTCAATACCCAGCCAGCTAAATTCTTATTCAGAGCAGCCCAATAAAGCCAATTAAGAGCAGTTCACTTTGAAGAAACTTTACACAACAGCACCCTCTTGTGGAAAGAGCAGTAAAAATTGATAACCAGAGGACTTAAATCCCCTCTTCTGTCCCTGACTTTAACTTTGCCTGTTAACAAATCACTCAATTGTAAGGATGAAATGAACTGTGACATCATTCAAAATGTTAACAAATATAAGATATTACTATTGTTAAGGGCTCAAAACACCACAACCTTATTTTATAGATCTGAGTTACTTATACACCAGTACTTACTGGACAGCTCTGAAACTATGCATAACAATGTACACTGGGGGGAGGGTGTAAAATAGATGGCATCATTTCTACCCCCCAGTAACTTTACACTTCACTGGGTGGGAGAAAGCGTAAAGCAGGTCAATAATTACCTATACTCCAAAGTAAAATACAAGTGCTCTATCAAAGACTCAAACATCACACTAGGGTTTGATTTTAGATTTGAGGAGTGGGTTCCTAACCAAAGAATTCTTTATGAAGGAAGTGCTATTTGAAGAACAAGTGAGATTAACAAATACAACGGTTAGGGACCAGGCCCACTCTTTTTATAAAGAAAGAGTAGGAAACAAAAAGTAGGAAAATAGCTCTATCTGAAGAAGTGAGTAATAGTTTGGTTGGATGAAGATCATAGTGAGAAATAAGGCTAAGGGGGTAGAGAGCCTGGGCCCAAATCATGAAGAAACTACCATGGTTTTGAAAAAGGAGCAACAAGATCACAGGCCTACCTAAGGAAGACTATTTTGACAGTTATTATGAATGGTAAACGAAAACAGGCAGAAACTAGTGACTTTTAATTAGAGAAAATAATGGCCTGAAATTGAAAGATGATCAATTTTACAGATAGAGAATGTTTTTTTCTGCCAATGTGAAAAACATACACAAATGTTCACTCACTGCTTTAATTCTTATCTTAAACAAGTTCTTCTGAGTCTGAAGGTACAATAATGTACCCAACAAAAGGGGCAAGGGGTTTGCCCTCAGAAGTGTTATCCTATATTGTCTTTGCAGACAAGAGATAATATGTACTATACCCTTGTATTTCCCTCCACATCATATACAGTAAAAAGATTAAATGATGTACGTACAACTAACAGAAATACAGATATGATTTTTCTGGAAGATTATTTGGCAGTATATTTCAAATGTTTTAAAAACGCCCTTCAAACCAGAATTTCCATTTTTCAAAATTCACACTAAGGAAATAATCTATCATCAACACAAAAATGCCTATTTTGGGTTATCAAAACAGCACTCTTAGTAATTCTGAAAAGCTGGAACATTCTAAATGATCAATAATAAATGAATGCCTTAAAGAAATTATGGCAAATACAATAATGGTACTATGCAGCCATAAATGATACTGCAGAAACACATAGCTTATGTGTACTGATATTCATATTATTAACTGACAGAAGCAGGTTACAAAACAGTATAAACAGTATGATCTCAACCATTTTGCTTTAAGAGAATAATATACAATATATATACACATATACAGAAGCATTCAAAGGCACAAAAAAACACTGTTTCTGGGTAAGTGAGACTGTGGCTGCAAGTGCTTTTGGGTTATGTGATTTTCTTGAAGTGGAAAACGTTTTTTGTAAAAAGGGGGAAAATAAACACTTTTATTGAGAGAAATAAAACTGAAAAATACATAAGCAGGGACCTGGTCACTCAAAAGTTCTAGTAAGCCTGGAGTTAATTCACACTGACCTAGGCCTTCACAGGTTACATCTTTTATTCTAACATCCAAACTTTGTCCAACTTTAGATCACTTGATTAAAGATTAAATCATGGAGTTCCCTGGTGACCTAGTGGTTAGGATTCCACGCTTTCACTTCCGGGGCCAGCCTCAATCCCAGGAACTGAGATCCTGCAAGCTGTAGTGCCTGACCTGGGATGGGGGATGGTATTAAATCACACAAACTAGTTATTGGAAAACTTGGGAAAGCTAATTAATTGGTCAGAATTTAAGCCTAGCCTCCTAAAATGATGAGAAGGACTATCTAGGATAACAATTAAGATTCAGAGAAGCTTTAGTTGAATGCCAAATCTGGATAAGGGTTACAAACCCAAGTGTGAGAATACACATGTACTTGTGTCCTTGATATTGGGAAGGTTACTAAATCTCTTTACTCTTACTTTCTTAGTCAGTAAAGTGGAGCTAATAAATTTTGTGAGAATAAAATGAGGTAACATATGAAAAACTCTTATTGAGTCTGACACTCAGGACGTGTTCAGTTAACACTAAAAAAAAAAGAAAACATGAAAAAGTTACCTTGCATTTTCCATTGCATTGGAGGATGAAACTAGCTTTTCCTCTAATATTGCGACTTTCTTTCTTAGTTTCGCCTCTCTGTCTTCTGCAGCCAAAGCTTCACGGGTATAAGAATCTTCTGATTCTAAAAGATGGTTACGCAACCTCTCTAGCTCCTGGTTTAAGCGTAATTCTTTGTCACGTAAATGTTGAACCTAAGTAGAGGACATTTCATTTATTTTTCCTCCATTAAAATCTCTCCCCTTTCCCTCCTACATGCCATTTTGTTATTAAATCTTTTCTCCGTTATGAAGTGTATTAATTGTATGCTAATTTCTCATATTGCAAGATACATTTGTGGTAGGAAAAAAATTCTCCGGAAATCATCTTGAATATGGAAGGTTTACTTTGTAAGATCTCATTCCCTATGTTGGCTATACTAAAAAATAAAACTACCAAGTACTAAGCTTTTTGTGATGGGCCACTTTTTTCAGTAAATCTTTTTTTTTTAATACTTTACAGGTAGGAAAATTTTTTTTTATATCCAAGATACGCCATCTTGTTCTTTTCTTGAGGTATGATTAATTTTAGGTATACACCATAATGATCAGATCATGGTTTTTGCTTGCAAACTGAAACAATGCACTTTGGGAGATCAAAATCCCACTAAAGCACATCAGAGTAAGACTAAGATAAAAATCAGCCAACAGAGAAACTCAGTTTACTTGATAATCTTCACAGTTTTCTTACTTAGCAGTTTTTAAGATTTTGCTTCTTTAAAGTGAAAGTATACCTCATTCTGTACAGCAGTGTTTTCCATTTGTTTCTGTTTCAGGGCCAACATGACTTGGTCTCTCTCTTGTTGAAACATAACTGTCTTTTCCTGCATTGACTTAACTGCATTTAAAAGCTGATTTAACTCCCCAGTCTTGCCCTTTTGGAAAGAAATAATTTTAGCTTTCAAGAAAAATACATTTTAAAAAGACATTTCTTCATTAAATAATTTAAAAATTCAGTTAACTATGTCAAAGTCATCAAAAACAAGCAAAGTTTGAGAAACAATTACAGTCCAAAGGAGCCTAAGAATACATGATAACTCAATACAATGTATTCTCTGGATGGGACCCTGGAATAAGAAAAGGATATCTGCTAAAAAACTGAGAAACTTCAAATAAAGTATTAATTTATCTAAATAGGTTCATTATTTGTAGTCAAGGTACCACAATAACATAAGATGTTAAAAATAGGGGAACCTGAGTGTGAGGTATATGGGAAGGCTCTACTATCTCCCCAACTTTTTAATAATCTAAAACTATTCTTTAAGAAAAAGTTTCATTTTAAATGCTTTAAAAAAGGACTCAAAGGACACAATCTCCTCAAATTTATCCTACACAACAAAGTGTACACAAACCCCCAAATTGCCCAAAAGTGTGTGTGTGTGTGCGCACACGCGCGGGTGCATACAGGCACAGGTATGTGCCAGCATTTGTCAAGCACACACAACTGTTGTTAGGGAAGTAACAGTGCCAAGCTGCTGGCAGAGGAGAAAAAAGGGAAGTCATTTCACATGCACAGTCTATTTTAAAAGAACATTTTGGCAACACTTTAATGAAAGCAACTCAGGAATGATATCTTGCTAGACTGCTGTGAAAATTTATTCCTGAATACATTCCTTACAAGTACAATATATTAAAGACTTTCATTGCAAAAGCAGGGCCATGAATTTAAGATGATAGCTGGAATTCTAAAAAGCACAAAAAAGTGTCAGCCTGTTTACAGCCAATTCTTCTCTGTATGAAATATGCATATTGTCTGAATCTATTAATAGATTGGTATTATTTTTACATTTTCATGTAAACTTTCCATTTCTTTAAGAATAAATTACACGTCCTTCAAGGAAAATCGTCAAAACCAAAACATAAAACCATCTGTTCCTTTTATCTCAACACCCCCTCATGGAAAAGGGAGCCAGTATTTTCCAAATAGTTTTTCAGTTAAATTTTTTTCATACTAGAGAAAGTAAAAATGCTTGAAAATTAAAGAGCTGAAGATCTCCTGTTGAGAACACAACTTTCTCCCTGAAGAAAAATGCTATTTATTACATTAAAAATATAATAAAGGTACTCTTCAATTATATAGGGTATTATAAAAAATTAGTTTATGATAATTAACTTCAATACAATACATACTTAAGTACAACTTAACTGACTTAGGAAAGCTTCCTGAAAGCTACGTGAACCTTAATTAAATGTGCATACTTTGGATCTATAAAGTCAATGAAATAGATTGTATGAGATGCTAAAACTATCATACAATAGGAAAAACACATGAAAAATGAATACCTACTGACCTCCATTCCCCTATTGTACTCTTACAAGCTCTTAATCGTTACACACAAATTTGGCTCGCGAGCAATAGAA
This sequence comes from Bos mutus, assembly GCF_027580195.1. Lineage (NCBI taxonomy): Eukaryota > Metazoa > Chordata > Mammalia > Artiodactyla > Bovidae > Bos > Bos mutus. The sequence goes on from NC_091637.1 coordinate 55,888,022, forward strand.
AGCTTCTACCCTCTGACAGTCTTTTTAATATGGATTACAGACCAGTACCATAAAAGCTAAGAAGCTACTCCTGAAAGGAGGAACACACCTCAACACATCAGTGTACTCACTTAATTAGATGACAAAGAAGGGGAAGATGACGTTAAGACTTTTCTTATTAAGTGAAAACTACATCAAGCATTCCCAAGCTTTAATCTGAGATTCTTAAAAGAGGATTTAATTGGCAAAAGATGTTAAATCATTTTGTTGTGCTTGGTAGCACGTAAACACTTAAGAAGCACTTTTTGAATATTCCGTTGTTCTGCCTCATTTCTTTTCCAAATTTCTACTACTAAGCATAGAAATCAGAGTAAAAAGGCCTTACACCAAAAGAGCCCACAGATTTGATCATAGTAAGATCTACTAGGTCTTCAACACATTCTTATCAAAATCTAACATCAACTGCCATGTAAAAATTTAAATGTATCAAAAACTACTGACACCTTAACCGATATACAGTCTTTCATTATATGGTTGAATAAACAAACCAGTGAAGTCAAAACACACCTGAAGTCACATCAGTGGTACAGCTAGGATCAGAATAATTACTGAGTTCACTACGTGAAAAGTACTATTCATGGCTAATGCTTTTCAAATACCAGGCTGTGAGTAATTCATAAAAGTCAGTTTAATGGGTCATACAGAACCTGTTTTTAACAGAGCATCACATGTAATGAGGGTAATTTCTGATTCCTGAAACTTCTGCTTCAGTGTTCCACACACACATGCTTACTGTGTCACAGTGTAAAATGTATTTCTTACTTCAGATCACTGTCAAAGATGTCGATGTATTTCACAGAACTTCCTTTAATATACAAGAAGCTCTAAAGCCAGTAGTTAGTGAAATATGCCTAAAATGTGGTTAAACTGCAGTAACGTCCAAGTTCTCTCTTTTAACATATTTCTATTTTCTAATGAAAAACTGCTTCTAAACTCTTTTTTTCTACTTAGACCATAAAGAAATTAATCTAGCACTACAAATCATTGGAACTATCTAGTAATCTGGGGAAAAACTTTTCCTCAGATGCCTCTGGGGAAAATTTATTTAAAATGAAGCACAATGCTTTGAAGTACATATTTCTAAATGAACAAATTCACCTTCCCCTCTAAAGATAACATCAATAAAGCAGCACACTAAAATTTCTCCTCCACCCCCAAACTTCCTTCCACAACACCATCCAGAACATACCTGCTCTTTTTCTTTCAGTAGTTGCTCAAAAGCTACAGCCTTCTCCTTCAATGAATGGCACTCAAATTCTTTTTCTCTCAGCATCATAGAAAACTTCATATTAGTCTCCTGTAATGCTTGATACTCTGTTTCCTTTCCCCTGGATGTTTCTACTATTTTTTCATTTTCCCCCTTTAGTTTACAAATGTCCATTTCTAAAATTAGTGTTCTCTCCTTCAGGTTCGTTACTGCTTGCCTCAAAAGCTCATTTTCATTCACTTTGTTGGTGAAATTTTCATTCAAAGAAAGTAACTGATCACTTTTGGCTTTGATCAAGAGGTCTTTTTCCTTCAGTGACTTTTGTAAGCTCTCCTGTTTCTCCTTCAGCAGCTTAATTTCTGAATCAGTCTGTTCATGCTCTTTTCTCTCTAGCTCTGAGGAAGCAGCAATCGAATCAGACAATCTGTGATTATTTTCCTGGAGAGTTCTAATTGTCGCATCTTTTTCCTGCAGGGATCTTCTTAGCTCTTCTATTTCTTGTTTAGAAGACTCATTCGACACATCAAACTTAATTGTTCTCAGAGACTCGGCTGTCTGAGAAGCAGTCGATGATTCAGGGGAGAGCTGCGGTGAAATAATATCAAGTTTTCCTAACAGAAGATCTTTGGTATTGCAAAGCTGCCCTATGCTATGCTGAACTTGTGCTAATTCCTGACCAAAATTTTTGAGCTTGGTTTCATTCTGCTCATAGCTTTGGATCAGGCCAGTGTAGTCCACTTGTAACTTAGAGCTGTTATTGCTGTCCACCAAAACTTGCGCCTGAAGCTGATGAAGCTCCTCCTGGAGCTGGGCAGACTCGTGCTGCATATTCTGTACCGTGGTCATTACCTGCTGTTTCCATTCTTCCATTTTCTTGACCTGTTGTTTTAGCTTATCTCGTTCCTGTAGGAGCTCCTCAAACTGATTACTATTAACACCTCCAACCTCATTTCCACTGTTGGATGCTTGTAAAACTGTCAATAAGGTCTGACATTTTTGACTTAATGCATCGATTTCAATGTCTTTTTCTCGAATGATACGGGATAAATTCTGAATGGTTTCTTTAAACATATCTTGGCCACTACTTTCAAATCTTGTAAACAGTTTTTTATTTTCATCTTGCAGCTTATTGAGGGCTGCCTCCTTGGCAGCCACTATATCCATCATCTTGTGGTATTCTGTTTTGAGATGGCTATTCTCCCTAGTCTTCTCACTCAAAACAGCCAGCACCTGCTCTCGCTCCATAGCATAGGCCTGCAGCTGCTGTTGAAGGTAAACGACATCCTGGGGGTAGGAAGTGGAAGAAATCCGAGCATGAAGAGCTTGTATCTCCAAATCTTTCTGCTGGATAATCTGAGTTAGTTTACCAACCTCATCTTTGGACAGCTGATCAATCTGTTTAGTTAGAGATATATTCTTTTCATTTAGAAGTTTAATCTCCAACTCTCGTTCTTTTATTCCTTTCACTAATCTTTCAGTTTCAGCTTTAGATAAATCGTGCTTCTCACTTCCATTTTCTATATTAAGGCCTTGAACTTTTGTTTCTTGAAAAATATCAGAATTCTCTGTTTGAACGTCCGGTCTTTCTTCATGCAACTGGGTTTTGATTTGTTCAATTGTCTTTTGCAAATTCTTAATTTGCTCATCTTTCTCTAAAAAGAGCTGGGTGTGTGTGGTGTTCATTTGCTCATGCTGGTATCTAAACTCATCCATTTCTTTCTTCTGCTCCTGTAAAGATTGAAGCAGTTGTATTTTACTCTGGTTTTGATCTTCAATTATCTTTTGATGATGCTTTATTTCCTCTTCAAGATTATCCTTTATTATATTCAGCTGATTTATCTCAGATTCTAGCTCTGTAATACTATCAAGGGTTTTCGGTTCAGCCACAGGTGCAGCTCGGCTCTGCTGTTCCCTCAGTCGTTCCAGCTCTTCTTTCAGATGACTGTTTTCTTCTTTCATGGAGCCAAGACTTCTGTCTTTTTCCTCTATGGTTTGCCTTAAAATTTCATTTTTTCTTAGGGCCTGAGTATATTTATTTAATTCCTCCTGAAGCTCTGAACTTCTTTCTTTAAGCTTTTCAATAAAAATTTCTTTCTCATTTACAAGTTGGGTCAATTGCTTCTGCTCTTCTAAACTAGATGATAAAATTTTCTTAGTTTCCTTATGATCAGTTGCCATCTGCTCAATATTCTTTTTAAGTTCTGCTATTTCAAAGTCCTTCTCTTGATTGAGTTTAATTAAACGTTCATGGTCTAACTGTAATGCAGAGGTGCTCGAATGACGTGCATGGGATAGTTCTTCAATGGTTTGCTCATACTTGCTTGCTTCTTCCAACAACCTCTTTTCAGCCTGACACAATTCTGCTTCTAATTGTTCTTTCTCCAGCTTTAGAGCCTCCACAATGGCATTTTTTTCCACAGCAATCAGACTGTTACCTGCAAGAGACTCTTCCAACTGATGTCTAACATCTTCACATGCTAAATTCAACTTTTCATTTTCCACTTTGAGATCAAAAGCAACTTCCTTTAAATTTTCATTGAGGCGTTCTATTTCTGAAAGATTTTGCTTTAAGTTTCTGACTTCAGCTTCCCTTTCTTTAAGTAAGTTATCCTTAAAATTACTGTCAGAGTGTTGATTAAGAGACTGCGTTAACTCATCCCTGACTCTAGAAAGCTCCTCCTCCTTTTGTTTAATATGTTCCTGAAGTTCAAAGTTCTCCTTCTGGATACTTAAATTTTGTGTGTGTGATTTATTTAGCTGGTCTACTAAATCATCTACTTTATCCTCAAGCTTCTGCTTGCTTAAATGTAAATCATTTAGTACCAGTTCACTTTGAATTAACTTTTCTTTTTGCACATCTAACTCTCTAGTAATGTTCATTTTATCATCTTCAAGCTGATGAACTCTCGTTTTTTCATCATTTAGATCTTTTTTCAGTTTACTGATGATATTATCTCCCTCATTTTGTTGTTTTGATAGTTGATCTTTGATCAAAATCATGTGCTGAAAGAGAAAGTAATTTGCACAGTAACTTTAAATATTCTCTCATTTTAATACCTAAATAAAACTTTTTAAAATGTCATACATAATAGGAGAATAATCCTTAGACATTTCTAATCCTTCTTAAAGCAACTTTAAAAAAATTCTTAACAAAGTCATTTACTAATTATCTTACAACAAATCTATTTTTGCAGAGGTTAGAACTTAAAAGCAAAGAAGATAGATGATAAACGTTGGTGATTTTCAACTCAAACACGGAAGCAGGGAGACAACAAACTATAGCCCACAGGTCAAATCACACCTGCCTGTTTTTGTAGATAAAGTTTTAATGGAACAAAGCCAGGCTCATTCGTTTACATAAGAGGACAGCAGAGTTGAGTAGCTGCAAGTGAGACTACACGGCATACAAAGTCAGATATTTACTATCTAAATGTTACAATGAAGGTCTGACAACCTCTTTAACTAGAGCATCACTAAAATACTGATTAAATCACAGAAATTAAACCACGTCAGTATTGCTTATTAAGCCAGTGTTCAGTCTACTGAGTAGAATTTAATATATTTCACTGACTTTAATATAAAATATATTTAATATAGTTACCTTTGTAGCCTCTTGGTTTTGTTTATCCAATTCTTCTAACTCAGCTATTAGTATTTCCTTTTCAGTAATGCTCTGATTGAGTTCTTGTTCCTTTGCCTCCAAATTTCGTCTTAAATCACATAATTCTGAATCCAAATCCACGTCCCTTGCAGCTGTACTTTTAACTACTTCATACTCATTGTTCAGTTTTGAAAGTGACATGTGAAGTTCTTCCTTAAATGATAAAAGAAGAAAAAACACCACACACTGTCAACTGGAAGAAGACACACCAAAAGATGAAAAATATACATGTATAAGCTTGGGAATCTATTTTTAGATGTTCTCTGTTAGAAACATTACTGAATAGTATCTCAGTAGTAATACATGAAATTCAGCAAGCCACAGCCTTCATTCATTTACATTTTATTTGCAGCTTCAACCAAACCATTTCTATAATCCCAGACAAGATACAATAACTGTAAGTTTGTCCTCTAGCTCCAACTCCTTTACACAAAAATCTTCCTTTTTGAAAAGATTGCCAATCCCACTCCATGGCTACTTCCCTTCTGTCTCCTCCTTTCCTCCCACAACACACACACTTTTCAAAATGTCCCAAGCCTTCCAGCTCTCTTCAATTCCATTCCCTAATATCGCACACCAACGGTCACAGACAAAAACGGGAAATATCAAAACTCAATCACTAAAGTTTGTCCTCTCTAATTAGAAAATAAAAGGTTTCTTTTCCCTCATAAAATTAGTTTCCCTTATTCTTGGTTTCTGTTAGAACATAAAACCTTTTCTTGACCCAAGAAAGAACCCTCTTTTCCTTCCTTTACCATCTCACCAAAGCACAGACTAGGTTCCCCTCTCTCAAGCCTAACACTCCTAAAGATAAACCTGTGTATGATTTTTTAAGTATATTTTATGTTCTGTCCTATTTGTATTTAATGCTTCTCCTCAAAAATCCCCGACATGGGACAGTTCCCTATGCTTCAACGTTATTTCAACCACTGAATATGATGTTTGTGACAAACTCTCTATCATTGTAAAGACATCTTTCATTGAGAGAAATTTCTTTTTTCATAATTTTGTTTATTTTTGGCTGTAATGGGTATTCATTGCTGCACGGGCTCTTCTTTAGTTATGCCAAGTGGGGGCAACTCTTCACTCAGGGTGTAGGATTCTCACTGTGGTGGCTTCTCTTGTTGGGCAGGAAGGGTCCTTGGGCACTGGGGCTTCCGTAGTTGCCGCGTGTAGGCTCAGCAGCTGCAGCTCCCAGGCTCTAGAACCAAGCTTAACAGTGGTGCATGGGCTCAGCTGCTCTGAGGCATGTGGGATATTCCTTTATCAGGGATCGAACCCATGTCTCTTGCATTGGCAGGCAGATTCTTTACCACTAAGCCACCAGAGAAGCCCTGATAGAGATTTCTAAAAGCAAACTTCTACGAAATCCTTTTTAAAGTAAATAAGAATTGGACCAATGAAAACTATATTAGAACATTTGCCTTACAATTTCATTCTCCAATTCAAAATGTTTCTCCTGAACTACAGCTGAAAGATGGAAACAGCATTCTCTTATGCCTTTCTAAAGTTATCTGTTCAATTAGAAGAACCACAAAAAGAACTTCCCTGGCAGTCCAGTGGTTAAGACTCAGCACACCCACTGAAGAGGGCATGGGTTCGATCCCTGGTTGGGGAACTAAGATCATATAGGCCACACGGTGTGGCCAAGAAAAAAAAAATTCTAAGACGAGAACCATAAAATTTTTTGTCATGTGCATCTTAAAAATGTACATGACTTTGCAGGTGTTTCTGGCATTCTTAGCCAGTGAGCAGACCCACTGTTGTTGTTCAGTCACTCAGACGTCTCTCTTTGCCACTCCATGGACTGCAGCACTCCAGGCTTCTCTGTCTTTCATCCTCTTCCAGAGCTTGCTCCAACTCATGTCCATTGAGTAGGTGATGTCATCCATCTTGTCCTGTCATCCCCTTCTTCTCCTGCCTTCGATCTTTCACAGCACCTGGGTCTTTTCCAATGAGTCAGCTCTTCGTATCAGGTGGCCAAAGTACTGGAGCTGGAGCTTCAGTCCTTCCAGTGAACATTCAGGGTTGATTTTCTTTATGATGGACTGGTTTGATCTCCTTGCAGTCCAAGGGATTCTCAACAGTCTTCTCCAACACCACAGTTCAAGAACATCAATTCTTTGGTGCTCAGCCTTCTTTATGGTCCAACTCTCACATCCATACATGACTAATGGAAAACCCGTAGCTTTGACTAGATGGACTTTTGTTGGCAAAGTAATAATCTCTGCTTTTTAATATGCTGTCTAGGTTTGTCACAGCTTTTCTTCAAAGGAGCAAGCGTCTCTTCATTTCATGATGGCAGTCACCATCTGCAGTGATTTTGGACTCCAAGAAAAGAAAGTCTGTCATTGTTTCCATTGTTTTCCCATCTATTTGCCATGAAGTGACCGGATGCCACGATCTTAGTTTTTAAATGTTGAGTTTTAAGGCAACTTTTTCACTCTTCTCTTTCACCTGCATGAAGAGGCTCTTAAGTTCCTCTCTGCTTTCTGTCCTAAGTGTGGTATCATCTGCATATCTGAGGTTACTGATATTTCTCCCGGCAACCTTGATTCCAGCTTGTGCTTCATCCAGCCCGGCATTTGGCATAATGTAGTCTGTTAAATAAGCAGGGTGACAATATACAGCCTTGACCCATAGCAGACACAATTCAATCAAAACTTGCAATGGATTATGTAGCATTAAAAGAAAGGAGAAACAGCTATCAGGAATAGTTATAGAATCCAAAATTAACAAAAGAAGGTTGCAGGCCCTATCAAATACATGTAAGAGATTTGAAAACTATGAAATACACCTAGGCCACCAGTTATAGAAAGAAATAACTGAATGAGTAGACTGCAATGAAAGAAGAGAACAGAGGAAACATATACAATAATTAAAAATGACCAGAAGACACTCCTGGCATTTAGTGGGTGGAAAAGTGGGGGCAAGGAAGCTACACGTCAGAGGACAGTGCACACAACTAATTCTCCCACCTGCATGGCAACAGTGTCCCTTTGAGAAACACTATCTATATACTATACTAAATGTGCAAGATAGTGAAAATATAATATTAAGGTATGTATAAACAGTATATAATATGCTAATCTTTGGGCTATAAAAAAACGATGTGTGTATTCAGCTGTGTCTGACTGTTTGCAACCGCATGGACTGTAGTTCACCAAGCTCTTCTGTTCATGGAACTCTCCAAGCAAGAATATTGGAGTGTGGTGCCATTTCTCCAGGGGATCTTCCTGACTCAGGGATCAAATTCACATCTCTTGAATCTCCTGCAGTGGCAGGTGGGTTCTTTACCACCAGTGCCACCTGGGAGGCCCATCCATATTTATATATAAAAACCATATATGCAAAGACACAGTCTGGAGGGACATACAAGGAACTGATAGAAAAAGAACGGCTCAGAGGAAGAGGCCAGTCAACAGAAGTGTGAAGGATACTCAAGTTTTACTGTCTGCAGTTTTTTAGGATGTATTATGCTGAATACATATCAGAAAATAAGTGTTACTATTTTAAAAATTAACATTTTAAATCGAGTTGAGACACCGGCCTGTAAGAATAATAAATACCAGCCTACAACTGTTGTGTATTTAAGAAGCTACCTTAACCAAAGACTTACCACCCAAGTGGTACAAGCATTAAAATATTACCTTTCCCCATTCCCAACACTGCATTACAGAATCTTATCCCATCCTTGCCACCAGTATACTTATTTCTACCAGTGAGAATGTCTCCCTTTGCCCCTCACCACGAAGAAACTCCCGTCTACCACACCAGACACATTCTGGGACATACAAGTAGTATACACACAATATAATATGCCACTCTAGACTCTAAACCACCTGTTTATATTGCTGCTGTCAAGACTCATGTAAAACCAATACAAAGCCTTTACCTATCTTTTCTGCCTACTGTATCTGTGTGCTCACTGGCTTATCTCTAAACATAAACTCTGAAAAGCCTCTCATATTCTGAACCTTGCCCAAGTACTTCATCCTGGTTTGACAAGCATCAATGAGATCAGCTTTATCCTCAGGACTCCTGAGAACTGAATACGCCATTCTGATTAAAAACTTGTCCTCGGTTAAGATCTACAATTTTAATTCTGCCCCCATTTTTATTGTACCCACCTTTTCTTGATTTAATAATGAATTCTCTTTTTCTAAAACCTGGACATGCATTTTAAGTTTCAGATTGTCTTCAGCAAGATTATTATCCTAGAAAAATGTTAAAACAGTATATTTTCAAATAAGAAATTTCAAGTTTACAAAAAAGCAGGCAAGTGATACAACTGTGCATTTCTACTCTTTGGCAATATATAAAAATTATAACCATACATGGGACATCTAAATCCAATCATTTTATAGACATTTTTAAAGAGGATTTCTTTTATTACATTTGAAAAAATGTCAATACATTTACAAAATAACTTGCAATCATTAAAAAAAATTTTTTTGAATTCTCCTTGAATTCTTCAGGGGAAATCAAAATCTACTACCACTGTGTATACATACATAACATCTGTCAAATTAATCTTCTAGAGATATACTTGCATTTTTCAATTATGTAACTTTTAAAGTTATGTCAATTTATGATGTAAAGTTTCTATTACTCATCAGCAAACATAAAATTACAAGATGAAAGTTCCAAGGATAAGTTCACATGAATTTGTAAAAAATGCAAAATAAGTAATTGTAATCAAAATACTTTCTCTTGGTAAACCAGAGACAAAAGCTTTCTCTCTTAAAAATGAGTTTACCTGGTTTAAATTACTCAGTCTCTTTATTTCATTTTCAGCATCTGTAAAAAACAATGAATCTGACATTAAAATTCTTGGAAGTAACAATAATTATATCCTATATTAAACTCAGAATGAAATCCAATTAAAATGTTATTTATAAGCATAATGAGCAAGCCCAACAGTGAAATGTAGTTTTATTATTTTGTATTTTTGTTTTGACTGTACCAAAGAAGTCATAAAATAAATACCAGTCAGAAATTATGTTAAAAGACAATTCTAAGGAATAGTATAAGAAAGAATTATAATTGTATTCTGGATAAGTCATAAGTTACTACCTCAATTAAAAACATTAACAACTACATTTCACAATGAATTGATTAGCCTGTGCAGCAGGAATATAAGAACTAAGATTAGAATTTTCCTGGGCTCCAAAATCACTGTGGACAGTAACTGCAGCCAGAATATTAAAAGACCCTTCCTTTTTGGAAGAAAAGTTGTGACAAACCTAGACAGCATATTAAAAAGCAGAGACATCACTTTGCTGACAAAGGTCTGTATAGTAAAAGCTATGGTTTTTCCAAGTCATGTATGGATGTGAGAGTTGGACCATAAGAAAGGCTGAGCACCGAAAAATTGATGCTTTTGAAATGTGGTGCTGGAGAAGACTCTTGAGAGTTCCTTGGACTGCAAGGAGATCCAACCAGTCAGTCCTAAAGGAAATCAGTCCTGATTATTCATTGGAAGGACTGATGCTGAAACTGAAGCTCCAATACTTTGGCCACCTAATGTGAAGAACTGACTCACTGGCTAAGACCCTGATGCTGGGAAAGTCTGAAGGCAGGAGGAGAAGGGGGCAACAGAGGATGAGATGGTTGGATGCCATCACTGACTCAATGGACATGAGTTTGTGCAAACGTGGGAGATACTGAAGGACAGGGAAGCCTGGCGTGCTGCAGTACCGGGTGTCACAAAGAGTTGGAAATGACTGAGGGGCTGAACAACAATGAAGAGTCATTGAAAAGAAATGGAGACACTTCACCCAGAAAAAGCAACAGAGGCAAAGGCAACAGAGTTCAAACATAACACTGCTGGCTTACGGAGCAAAGTTCAGCATGGCTAAGATTTAGAATGTTAGAATGGAACCAGTTGAAACTGCAGAGGCAGACAGAGACCAGATCATGAAAGACATCGTATGTCCAACTAAGATCTTCAGACTGTACATTGAAGTTCACAGGGAGCCACAAAATACCCAAATCAGGGGAGTGACCTACTTTACATTTCTGAAAAATTGTTCTGGGAGCAGAAAGAAAATATATTGATTGAAGAAGGATCACGGAGACCATGGAATAACAGATAACACGTTTATAATGCTTATTATGGGCTAGACACTGTTCTAGAGAACTTTACACCTAGTAACTCATAAAATCCTACTACCACCACCATGAATGCAATAGGATTATCACAACCATATAGATGAAAAAACCAAAGTATAGGGATGTAAATTAACTTGCCCAAGGTCAGTCAGTGATGGAGCTGGATTCCAACCTAGTCATGCTCTTAACCACTACGCGATTCTGCTCTACTGAGACTGCTTCCCAGGTGGTGCAGTCATAAACACCCCACCTGCCAATGCAGGAGACACAGGAGATGCGGGTTCAATCCCTGGATGGGGAAGATCCCCTGGAGTAGGAAATGGCAACCTGCTCCATTATTCTTGCCTGAAAAACTCCATGGACAGGGGAGTCTGGCGAGCTACAGTCCATGGGGTCGCAAAGAATGGGACGTGACTAAGAGACTGAGCAAAAGACACTGCTATAGTTAAAAAGGCAAAAAGAAACTGTGATTCGCTGAAGTTATTCACTGGCAGTGGAAATGGAAAAAAGGAGAAAGACTACTTACAGAGTACTAAGTTTTTAAAGCAAAAAAAACTCATATACATCACCCAATATATTAAAAAATAAATTTATTTTGAGAAGAACAGAGCTACTTTGAAGTCAAAGGCAAAAGAAGTCCAGAATCCCACCACACAGCCTTCCCTTTGCTTCATGGCTTCCTGAGACTGAGGCAGCTATGAGAAACTCTAGAGCTCCTCTGGGACAGAATCCTGAAAGAGCACTGAGCAGAGAAGTCAAGTAAATAGAACCTTCAGGGCTTGCATGGTGATGACTTCAAGTTTTCTCTTTTGGGAGAATGGTAACTGCTACCTATCAAAGTAGGGAAAGGAAGACAGGAGGAGGGTCACTCTACTTTAAGCGTAACCTTGAATTTACTCCAGGTCAGGAGCTCATGATAAACAACTAAATAGGGAATAAAGAAGGGGCACAGTGGGTGGGGGGTGGGAGGGAGGGTTGCAAGCAAACAAGGGCTAGAAACCACCAGAGCAGGAACAAATGAGTTTATAAACTGACAGCTCATATTGCGAGGAGAGTGAAAACCAAAACGCATCTTTTCAGTGGAAGACCTCCCATTATGTTTTCTGGCATAAACAAATACGAGTGTTTGGCCTATTTCATGCATATTTACTTTTTGTAACCTAGAACACTGTGTGGGGAGGGGGTGGTGTGTGTGTGTGTGTTAGTCACTCAGTCACGTCTGACTCTTTGAAACCCCATGGACTGTAGCCTGCAGGCTCCTCTGTCCATGGAATTCTCCAGGCAAGAATACGGGAGTGGGTTGCCATTCCTTTCTCCAGGCAGTTTTCCTGATCCAGGGTTTGAACCTGACTCTCTTGCATTCCAGGCAGATTCTTTACCATCTGTGCACCAGGGAAATCCAGAACAATGGTATGTAACCAAATATAATCATGAACATGGTAAGTGGTGGAAGACCCATGGCTCTTAGCATTCTAAGGTCTGCTTAGACACAGATCATTTTGAAAGGTAATACAGACTTTTGAAGAAGGTAGGCTGTATTCTCTAACTGGAGGGTCTGGACCCTGATGAGTTAAAGGAAGTGTTTAGTAACCTCCTCCCAACAAATGTCTATATAAACATTTCTCAGAAATCTACATGGGCTCCAACAGCAACAGTGTGTGCACGCTCAGTCCTGTCCAACTCTTTGTGATCCCAAGGACTGTAGCCCACCAGGCTCCTCTGCATAGAATTTTCCAGAAAAGAATACTGGAGTGGGTTGCCATTTACTACTCCAGGGAAACATCCCAACCCAGGGATCAACCTGCATTTCTAGCATCTCCTGCAGTGGCAGGCAGATTCTTTATCACTGTACCACCTAGGAAGCCCCCTAGTCAACGAGTTCCACGCAAAAACTTAAAAGATGAGGAAGGCAAGAAACCTGCCCAATTCTTAACCCTTTTAAGTACAAATATCCTATTTGTGATCTATTAATTACAGTACTGAATCCAAAGCAAACAACTCTATTCAAATTCCACACAGTTATTTCCATTAATACTTAATTTCTATAAAGTGTTTGATCATTCAAGTGTTTGCGTCTAAAAACAGCTAGTATGAAATGAAACGCCAATGAGCAATAAGTTCCAAACATTTTATACCAGACAGTGCTTGCTGCAGTCTGAACACTTCTTCTACTGATAAACTCTGTGGAATTCTTTCCTTTTCTGTCATCGTGTCACTCTGCTTCTCAGAATAAGGCTGTAATTTACTACATTCCAGTTTCAAACTTTCACATTCTTCAAGTATTTGTCTGTTTTCCACATTTAGTCTTCCTTGTTCCCTCCTCAAAACATCTCTGTCATTTTCTGCAGAAGATAGTTTTTTACTTATGTCTTTTATTTTATTCTCAAGTTCTTCAATTTTTTTTCTAGACTCTACTTTTTCAGCCTGTAGAACTTGAATAGTTTTTTGCATCTCTTGGGTTTTAGAGTGATCAGTTTCCGCAATTCCTGGGCCACCTAGGACATAAACATAAAATCAGGGACATATCAAATGTCAAGTACCAAGAGACAAATAGCCTGCTATATACAACTAAAGATTCAACGGACTTCAGAACTTAAAAATCTTAAAAGGAAAAGTTAAAATAACAGTGAGGTGATACTACTCCTGTTAGAATGGCCAAAATCAGAAGAATAATACCAGCATATGCGCTTAAGTATGCAGAGCCACAGGGACTCTCATTTACGGCTTGTGTGCGAATGCAAAATGGTACAGCCAGTCCGGAAGAGCTTAATGATTTCTTACAAAACTAAGAAATACAATATTCTTATCATATGATCCAGCCATCATACTCCTTCATATTCACCCAAAGGGGTTGAAAACTTACATCCACACAAAAACCTGAACAGCAATGTTTATAGTAGCTTTACTCATAACTGCCAAGACTTGAAAACCACCAAGATACTGTTCATGCGTGCAAGCTAAGTCGATTCAGTTGTTCAGTAGGTGGATGATTAAAATCTGGCATAGCCAACCAACAGAATATTATTCAGTGCCAAAAAAAATGAACTATCAAGCCAGAAAAACATGAAGGAAATGTACACCTGAAATTTATAATACAGTACATCAACTATACAATAAAAATTACTTAAAAAAACATGGAGGAAATTTAAATGTACATTACTAAGTGAAAGAAGTCCATCTGAAAAGGCTACCTATTATATGGTTCCAACTTTATTACAATTCTGGAAAAGGGAAACAGTGAAGAAAATAAAAAGAATAGCTGTAAGGTTGGGATAGGGGAATGAACAGGCAGAGCACAGAGGATTTTTAGAGCAGTGAAAATACTCTGTATGATACAATGATATACATTTGTCCAAATCCATAGAATGTACACCACCAAATGTAAATCCTAAGATAAATATGGACTGTGGGTGACTTATGACGTGCCTTGGTAAAAAATGTACTATTCTGATGAGTAATGTAGACAGTGGGGGAGGCCACGTGTGTGGGAGGATGGGGTATAACCAAGATCTCTGTACCTCCTCAATTTTGTTATAAATTTAAAACTGCTCTAAAAAAATAGAGTCCTTTAAAAAAAAAAGTTAAATTACTATAATAAATAAAGCATTTTTAAATAGAGGAAAGATATTGTGCTGTGCTTAGTAGCTCAGTAGTATCCAACTCTTTGAAACTCCATGGACTCCAGGCTCCTCTGTCCATGGGGATTCTCCAGGTAAGAATACTGGAGCAGGTTGCCATGACCTCCTCCAGGAGATCTTCCCAACCCAGGGATCGAACCCAGATCTCTAGCATTGCAGGCAGATTCTTTGCCAACTGAGCCACCAGGGAAGCCCAAGAATACTGGAGTAGGTAGCCTATCCCTTCTCCAGGGGAACTTACCAACCCAGGTCTTACCAACCCAGACCCAAATTGGGGTCTCCGACACTGTAGGCAGATTCTTTACCAGCTGAGCTACCAGGGAAGCCCCAGGAAAAATATTATTTGAAATTAAATACTAAAAGCCTTTGTATCTGAGTCTGAAAAAAAGTGAAAACACACCAAACAATGCAAAGAAATATCTCTCATAACTGTTTACCACAAAGGCAAAAGGACTTTTTCATTTTTGTAGAATCTTAACAATAGTGGTACCACTGCAAATTTTCAGCAGATGAGAAGAACTAGTCATTTATTCATTCTTTAGAACTTAGACCAAGTTTATATCAGCTAGGTTTGTCATTTAATACATTAAAATAACAAAATAACCTTGTTGTAATAGATTTTCCAGTTCTTCAATCCGATCTTCATAGTCACTTAATTCTTCTCGATGTCGACGAGTTATTTCTGTCAATTTCTGCTGATGTGCATTCTGCAATACTGACATTTCATGTTGATGGTTATCAATTTCCTGACTTCGATTCTGTTTAAGTTCCTTAAAAAAATTGAACGAAGTTAACCACATTTATCTATAATAAATAAGTTTAAGCTATTTCATTGTTTCCAAAAGTCCATATTATTAAAAATAATTCTCTGAACATGCTAAGGCTGAAAAAAGTTTAAACACAGGCTTCAAATTTGGATAATTCTAAAAGACTCCACCCTTTCCTTTCTTGGGCCTTAAAAAGTTTTTCTACTTTTAATGAGGGAGCACCAGCAAGAAGCACCTGAAACAAAAAGCAAGCAACATCTTTTTTTCATTACTATCTGTGACCATGAATTTCTCCTGCTAATGACATAGTCCACCAAGATCAGTGTCCACCTCTGGCCAATCTGTTCCTGTTGTTGTCTTATTACAGCTGTTTTTTTGCTCAGCCTTTCCTTCTCTCAGTCTTGATGGGACCCCTAAACTGTCAACCAAGATGTCTCACTACCCTAGTTGATACCACTTTGTCTCTCCTAGGAACCTGAATCTTGAGATGCATCTTTCAAAGGAGGAAACCGATTAGACCAGAAGCATTATAATAGCTGCACCCTAGAGAGCCTGTCCACTGTGTCCCACTACCTAGATTTCTCATGCTGGTCCAATTTCTATCCTTCCTGAGACTAAAATGCTCCATTTTTCCTTCAATCCTGTGGACAGGCTATTCCTGACTTCTTCCGATAAATTCTCTTATGCTTTACTTAGCTAGAGACAGGGTTGTTTTTTTTTTTTGCTTGTAGCCAAGAATCTTAATCTGTAAATTAACCTCGATTTCCTGAGAAGACAAGTGAAGCTATTCTTTAGTCTTTCAGACTTATGTGCCAGTACTTGACAAGGAACTTTACACTTAAACTTCAAAAACAATCCTTCAAGGGAGGTATTATGATAATATCTACTTTACTGATGATAAATCAGAAGCTTGTAAAGGTTAAGTAATTTGACCAAAGCAGGACAGCTGGTAACTAGTACAGCCAGGATTCAAACTCAGGTCTGAATGAGGAACTCATCCACAGAGAAATTAAATTCTATACATGACAATAATTTACATATTAAAAACAATTCATTGCTGTAACAAGTATATGTAAATCAAACTTCTCTTAAGGAAATGACTGATACAAACTAGTAAAGTTCCACCATGAAGGGAAAATAACTATTTACAGTAAATAACATTAACATTATATTCTGTCAGTGTTCTTTAACCTTAATCTTTGAAATTTCAGTAACCCTGGAACTGTTTTAATGAACAGTTTTACAAGATACACAATAGAAAATAGACTTACAAAACATAAACTACCTAATAAATAAATGTTCAAAACCAAATCAGAGAAGGCAATGGCAACCCACTCCAGTACTCTTGCCTGGAAAATCCCATGGACGGAGGAGCCTGGTAGGCTGCAATCCATGGGATCGCTAAGAGTCAGACACAACTGAGCGACTTCATTTTCACTTTTCACTTTCGTGCATTGGAGAAGGAAACAGCAACCCACTCCAGTGTTCTTGCTTTGAGAATCCCAGGGACAGGGAAGCCTGGTGGGCTGCAGTCTATGGGGGTCGCACAGAGTCAGACACGACTGAAGCGACTTAGCAGCAAAACCAAACGACTTTGGAAAGAGATATTTTTATACTCTTAAAAGTGTCATAAAGAATAGAGAAGATATAAAAATGGCAAAAAAAGAATATCATAATCTATAAAACACTTTTATAAATGAGTCTTTTATTAATTTAGGCGTATACTTTTAATAAGCAAATTTTAGATGTATAATAGCCATTGTTTCAGCAATCCACCTTACCTTAATGATATTTTGCAGTTTGCAGATATCACTTTGATCAGAGCTAACTGATCCTTGTGCTTTAGAAGTCTAGATCAGAAAAACAGAATTAGAAAGTAACTGTACTGATTTTCTTATAAAAGAGAATATCAAAAACTAACTTTAATAAAAGATATTTTTTTTAAAAAAGGGGCATTTACATAGGGAACGCAGCCAATATTTTATAGTAACTTTAAAGGAGTACCATCTATAAAAATACTGCATCACTATGTTGTACACCTGAAACTAACATACTGTAAACCAACTACACTTCAGTAAAAACAGAAAAAAAAACGCAAGTAAGAAAAAATGGGGGGCGTTTCTCAGACAAATTCTTACTAAAGACTGCCAAGCACCTTTTAAAGAACCTAGTCGGACAGTGAGTAATAATACACAATAAATAAACGATACTGTTCAAGAGTCTGTTAACTAATTAAGGAAGGCCATACCTTTACAAAATAAGAAAGAAAATACCACAGAATGTTTTTCTTTGCTCAACAAAATTTAAATTTGATGATAATCAAGCAGCTTCCTAAAAGGTAGTTTCTAAAATGGAAATGTTACCCAATATTAATGCTAATATTAATACTACTAATGCTAATATTAATGTATTGGCTTTTGGATGATTTTCTTTTCATTCAAAGCTGTGTATTGCTCATTTATCTTTATTAACATTTACCACAGCATGTTAAGGAACCAAAAATTGCTCTCCGATCAAAAGAAGGAACACAATACATTAAAAAGAATACAGGGCTTGGAGTTGAAAGATGTGTGTTTAAAGCACAATTTAAATCACTGTGACAATGAGTGTACTACTTAAACCTTTACTTTGCTTATCTGCAAAACAAAGGTAATAAATACCTCACATAGTTATTAAAGACTGTATTAGATTAGTATATAGGGAAACATAAAAATTAAAGTATGATATAAATATTAATTTTTATTATGCCTTACTAGAAAATTAAGCCCCCTGAAATGGACCCAATTTTACCTTTTTCACCATAATACCCCAGTACAGGTCTGTCTTACAGAAGACATTCAAGATATGCTGAAGTAAATATACAAAAAATTCATCTTTTTCCACACGAACTCTTACCTTGGCAATGTTTCTTAGAATGTGTTCCTCAGAGCATCAGTATCACCTGAGTACTTATTTGACTATATTTTCCATCACCCTAAAACAGCCTACAAATACTAACCTTGAAACTCTGGTTAGTAACAGTGGAGCTACAGTATCACCAAATTTCTCAGGTTATTCTAACACATATAAAGTTTAGGAACTATAATCTTTTAGGAATAAGATGGACTAACAGATCATCCTCTCTAAGGTTTATCTTGGGTACTGAGAATATCTAGCAACTTGGGAAGCAAGGAGATCATTTTAATTGGGAGGCTTTCTCCTTTATGTAACAAGATAACACTCACAAAAAGATAGAAAATAATCTCTTATACTTTATTTTTTTTAAGGTGAATTGAATTTTTTATTAGAAAAAAATGCCATATTTTATAGATGACCATTTATGAGATTTTCTCCACAATAATAAAAGTCTGTATGAGCAATATTTCAGTTTATTTCAGGTCTTGAGTACACTGACTACCTCAATAATACATAAAATCTGATATACAAGAAAAAAGGGATTCTTGGAAGAACGTTTACAATCCAAAATAGAAAGGACTTAATATCTATTCTAATATCTGAGAAAAAAACACAAAATAGTTTGTGTCTTGTAATACCAATCTATTATCAGATTTTTTTCATTTAATATATAACTAATGGTGGCTGAGATGGTAAAGAATCTGCCTGCAATGGAGGAGACCCAAGTTTGATCCCTGGCTCAGGAAGATCCTCTGGAGGAGGGAAGGGCTACCCACTCCAGTATTATTGCCTGGGCAATCCCATGGATAGAGGAACCTGGTGGGCTACATCCACTGGGTCGCAAACAATGCGACCAAACAATCTGACCTCAGTCAGACATGACTGAGCGACTAACAGCAATGCAAACAAGAACCTCACACCACCATCTACACGAACAGTTTCAAATCTGGTGCCCTGGAGCCCTGAGTTCCACCAGGGAAGTCTCAGGGACTCCAGGGAAAAAGTGCAAGTTCAACCACAGGAACTTTGTTTTGATCTCTTTAAAGGGATGAACTTGTAACTTTTATCTTAAAAGTTCTCTTGCTTTAAATTAAAAAAATTTTTCTTTCAAATATTGTACAGAAGAGGAAAACTGAGGCTCAGAGAAAGATGACCTGACTAAAACCAATTTAAAAAGTCACTGGCAGAATTAGAATTAGAATACAGGTTTTCTGATTTCCTAGTCCAGGGTTCTTTCTGATACCAAAATGTCTATATAGAGCATGAACATTTTTACTCAGTTTTCAGAAGCTCATGAAAATTCTACCTACCTGAGCAATATGCCTCCAGTGGCCAACTTCAGACTCAAGTCTTGAAACTTCATTTGACAATCTATTTATTTCTCGCTGTGATGAAATGATGTCACCAAAATCCATGTCATCGTCATGGAAACCTGAAGCATGATGACTCAAACCATAACCAAACGACGAAGATGCAGCAGCTGCTGGTACACCACCAGCTCCTGAACTCACTGACTGAGCAGCGGACTGAAGCTTCAGCAACTGATCCTGCAGCGCAATCTGTCTTGCTTTAAGATGGCTGATTTCTACCTATATTTATAATCCGTATTTTAGAGAAAGCACTGTGAAATAATCATACTGACCCTTTAATATATTCATAATGTTAAAAGTTATAATATTTTAAAATTATCAATGATTGTAC
Source organism: Bos mutus (assembly GCF_027580195.1). Lineage (NCBI taxonomy): Eukaryota > Metazoa > Chordata > Mammalia > Artiodactyla > Bovidae > Bos > Bos mutus. The sequence continues at coordinate 55,908,044 of NC_091637.1, forward strand.
TCTACCAACTGAATCCAAGTTGTCTATAACATCCCAAAGTAACCTTTTATTTCAAAAACAAACATGATTGATTACCATAAAGCAGAGATAATGTTTTGATTAGTATGAGGAAAAGAATTCCACTCATACATCAACTAACGCAACAAAATGCTCAGTTAAACATCAGTTTACCATTAGGAGATACTGCATTATCAGGTAGTTTGGCATAGGCAATTTCTTCGGGTTCTGTTTGTGATTATCAAGCCTCAAGAGATGAGAAAATAAAAGCCTCAGCAGTCTATGCACTGTTGAGTTTCCTTAGAACACCTGTTGGAAGAATCTTTTGAACCTGATTGTGCATGGCTGGATTTGGGCTAATGCACTGTGAGTCATGTATGGATGTGAGAGTTGGACTATGAAGAAAGCTGACCGCTGAAGAACTGATGCTTTTGAACTGTGGTGTTGAGAAGACTCTTGAGAGTCCCTTGGACTGCAAGGAGATCCAACAGTCCATTCTAAAGGAGATCGGTCCTGGGTGTTCATTGGAAGGACTGATGCTGAAGCTGAAACTCCAATACTTTGGCCACCTCATGCGAAGAGTTGACTCATTGGAAAAGACCCTGATGCTGGGAGGGATTGGGGACAGGAAGAGAAGGGGACGACAGAGGATGAGACAGCTGGATGGCATCACCGACTCAATGCACATGAGTCTGAGTAAACTCCGGGAGTTGGTGATGGACAGGGAAGCCTGGTGTGCTGTGATTCATGGGGTCGCAAAGAGTCAGACACAACTGAGCAACTGAACTGAACTGTAAGTCAGGTAACTTGTACTGTGAAGATCGGATTAATAAATTAAAGCTTTCACAGCTGAAAGAAAGCTTTGATTTATTAATCCGATCTTCACAGTTAAGTCTTGTAGATTATTAATTAGCCTATTAGTCTCAGAAGGAAATCATGTATTCAAAGAGGCCTTGGTTTTAGCCTTGGCAAAAAGAGGCCAGTGAAAATCTAACTCTACTCAGGAAGAGAACTGTATAAAACCTGTGATACGCCAAATGGAGTTGTGACTGAAGGCTGGCAATACTAAGTCAACACCCAAAAGAAGTTACAAACACAGGACTTAGCATAATGCCATATCCATTCCAAATGAGAGATTACACAAAACATGAAAGTGAGTGAGCTAGAGAAAACTAAAATAAGCTTTCTATAAAACACTCAAGCTAGTCAAGATATCCTGCCACAACTAAGGAAAAGCTGACCTGAGGAGACAGCCGATGAGTAACAGTATTTCTACAGGTATAATGTCAAGCAATTAGACAAAGCAAAACCAAATACAAATATGTCAGATGTCATAGTAAACCGTCACCTTTTCGTATCTAATAAAAGCCCCTTTTCTAGTTGAGGTTTATAGAAATGTGCAAATCTTATTTTCCCATAAATGGTATGAAGCAATCTGCATCTTTGGGCAATCTGAACATCACAATGAAAGCAACAAACAGATTCAGAAAACAGCAGATCTAAAGTATGTATTATCTTTGATTCTAGTAAGAAGTAATGAAATCAACATTTCTTTTCAAATGTAGCTATAATGCAAAGGAAGTTCTCATCATACAACAGACAGTTACACCAAGTTGTAGAGGTAAAAAGTACAAACTCTACTTAAAAAGATGTACTCCTAAACTTGAATTTTTCATTTGCCCTCTGATACCAATAGCCAAGTAAAAAATAAAATATCAAAATTTTCCACAGTTTTCTCAACTAGGATGTAAGTATCAAAATAAGCTATGGGAGTTTTGAAAAATACCAGTACCAGGGTCCCTTCCCAGTACACTAAATCAGAATCTCCAAGAAGATCTAACAATGTGTATTTTTCATGATTCAGCTGTAAACCCCTAGGTGGGAGCTATCGCTCTATCGGAGTATAAGTCAGTGCTGCTCAAAGCATGTCTGTGGACCAGTGTCATGAACATTTGCTCCAGTCCATGACAAGTATAGAAAACTAAAAGAATAAGGTTTAAAAACTTTTAAAGCAGTTTGAGAGTAATTTTATATTTTATATCTGCTGAATCTTAAAAAAAAAAAAAAATAGACTTTTCACTTGAACTTATAAATTTGCTTTTTACACTCATTTTATCTTGTAGTAATACTGTATTTTATTGTATTGTATTGTAGTTTTATTGTATTGTTGTTTTTATTGTATTTTATGAAATCAATTCCAAACACATTGGAAATTTAAGTTCTTTAAATATTAATCTTTAATGTGGTTTACTTATTCATCTTAGTATATCACTAAAAGAACTAGAAATCAATGCATCTAAATTTTTAAAACCCAAATATAAAGTGACTGTAGAAATGAACATTTAATAAACAAACTGAAGAATATCCCAATGATCTGAATAATTAAACAAGCAATGGCTCAATTCTATAGAAGCATTTACTGAATTCCACTTATGTACTAAAACTAAAGAGAATTCAATGACCTAGGTACATAGGTACAAAACCTAGGTACACAGTCTATATTTTAAGGATTCACTGTAGCATTGGTTAAATTATATAATAGTATTGGCACTGCAAAGGCAAGATAAGCTACCTCCAAAATAACCATTTCTATCAAACTAAAGAGGAAAAAATATATAGAAGAGGGTAAGTCAACTATAAAATACCTAATCTTCTGTTTTTCCATGGAAAATCAAGTAAACACGAATAAGCATATGTTAACATTTCTGGTTAAAATCATTTTCTTTAAAAAAGAAATGTTATTAGCAATCACACTGATTTAAAACAATTTAGATAAATAGGTGAGAAATAAGTTTCATAAAATCAGAAATTATAAACAACAGACGCCTGAAGATATTTTATACAAAGACTTTTATTCTTCTGGAAAGCAGAAATTAAACTCCACAAAGGTTAGTTTATGTAATATAAATATAAAAGCTTACAGAATCCTTGTTAAATTAGTGATATCACACTGAGTTGGGAATTAACTTCAACACCTTTTTGATATTTTCACAAATCTAAATAGAGCTTGATTTATAACTCTTAGAAACCATCCTAAATACACTGTAGTGAAGTAAATATGAAATCTGTTATAACCTTTACCTCTTTCTGTTGTAGTTGATGTCGGTAATTCATGGATTGCTGCTTTATTTGAAGCTCTGATGCCTCATGCTTCTCTTCCAGATCAGCACATAGTTTTTTGAGTCTCTCATTCTAGAAGCAAAGAAAAAAGTGTTTTCAACAAAAAGACTAAAACATGTTAGTAACAGTTATGTGCAGGACATTATAAAAAAACATACTGTTTTATGCACAAAAAAGATGCACTATAGTAGGTCTCAGAATCTTGGTTTTTAAGACACAATTCCAATTAAAGTTACACGTACAATAAGCATGTTAATAGATTAGGCATATTATTTTTTAAAAACCCTGCTCAGCTTGATTTTCTGCTAAGAGAAAGTCACTGATCAGTGCTTCCCCCATCTTTGTACACCCAGTGTCTAACATACTGTAGGCAATAAATGTCTGGTAAATGAGTGACCTATATTACATGTTTCAACTTTTGTGTTCTCCCTGAAGGTACAAGTTTTTCTGTTTTTTTTTCATCAGTACAATTTTTTGGAAGAAACCCTTTATAAAAAGACTTATGGTTGAAGTATAGGTAGGAGGCCAAAGCCTCACATTACTTGTCTGACTGAACTCCAGCCTCCTGAGCAAGGCATCTCTGAAAAACTCATTTTGAAAACCACTACTAGAACTGTTTGAAAAACTACACTTAAAAGTACAGAGAATATTCTAAATATAATTCAATAAATTTAGATATCACAATCTTTTAAGATGTTGGAAAATATGGAAAAAATTACTTAAATTTTCGGTTCAGTTCAACTCAGTTGCTCAGTCGTGTCTTAGTCTTTGCGACCCCACAGACTGCAGCATGCCAGGCTTCCCCGTCCTTCACCAACTCCTGGAGCTTGCTCCAACTCACGTCCATTGAGTTGGTGATGCCATCCAATTACCTCATCCTCTATCGTCCCCTTCTCCTCCTGCCTTCAATCTTTCCCAGCATCAGGGTCTTTTCCAATGAGTCAGTTATTCACATCAGGTGGCCAAAGTATTGGATTTCAGCTTTTAGCATCAGTGCTTCCAATGAATATTCAGGATTGATTTCCTTTAGGATGGACTGGTTGGATCTCCTTGCAGTCCAAGGGACTCTCAAGAGTCTTCTCCAACACCACAGTTCAAAAGTTATCAATTCTTCAGCGCTCAGCTTTCTTTATGGTCCAGCTCTCACATCCATACATGACTACTGGAAAAACCATAACTTTGACTAGATGGACCTCTGTTGGCAAAATATGCTGTCTAGGTTGGTCATAGTTTTTCTTCCAAGGAGCAAGCGTCTTTTATGGCTGCAGTCACCATCTGCAGTGATTTTGGAGCCCCCCAAAATTAAGTCTCTCACTGTTTCCACTGTTTCCCCATCTATTTGCCATGAAGTGATGGGACCGGATGCCATGATCTTAGTTTTCCAAATTTGAGTTTTAAGCCAACTTTTTCACTCTCTTTCACTTTCATCAAGAGGCTCTTCAGTTCCTCGTCGCTTTCTGCCCTAACAGTGGTATCACCTGCATATCTGAGGTTATTGATATTTCTCCCGACAATCTTGATTCCAGCTTGTGCTTCATCCAACCCAGCTTTTTGCATGATGTACTCTGCATAGAAGTTAAATAAGCAGGGTGACAACATATAGCCTTGATGTACTCCTTTCCCAATTTGGAAACAGTCTATTGTTCCATGTCTGGTTCTGACTGTTGTTTCTTGAGCTGCATAGATTTCTCAGGAGGCAGTTAAAGTGCTTGTATTCCCATCTCTTGAAGAATTTTCCAGTTTGTTGTGATCCACATAGTCAAAGGCTTTGGCGTAGTCAATAAAGCAGAAGTAGATGTTTTTCTGGAACTCTTTTAGTTTTTCGATGATCCAACGGATGTTGGCAATTTTATCTCTGGTTCCTTTGCTTTTTCTAAATCCAGCTTGAACATCTGGAAGTTCTTGGTTCACGAACTGTTGAAGCCTGGCTTGGAGAATTTTGAGCATTACTTTGCTAGCAAGTGAAATGAGTGCAATTGTGCGGTAGTTTGAGTATTCTTTGGCATTGCCTTTCTTTGGAACTGGAATGAAAACTGACTTTTCCAGTCCTGTAGCCACTGCTGAGTTTTCCAAATTTGCTGGCATATTGAGTACAGCACTTCAACAGCATTTGATTTAGGATGTGAAATAGCTCAGCTGGAATTCCATCATCTCCACTAGCTCTGTTTGTAGTGATCCTTCCTAAGGCCCATTTGACTTCACACTCTAGGATGTCTGGCTCTAGGTGAGTGATTACACAATCGTGGTTATCTGGGTTATTAAGATCTTTTATGTAGAGTTCCTTTATGTATTCTTGCCACCTCTTCTTAATATCTTCTCCTTCCATTAGGTCTATACTGTTTCTGTCCTTTATTGTGCCCATCTTTCCAGGAAATGTTCCCTTGGTATCTCTAATTTTCTTGAAGTGATCTCTAGTTTTTCCCATTCTACTGTTTTCCTCTATTTCTTTGCACTGTTCACTTAGGAAGAGAGAGGAATAAAAATGAGAAAGATTCTTGATGGGGTTCAGTTCTGGTTGAAGCCATTTCCTAAAACACTGGCTAAAATTTCTGCCCTTGGAATCCATAAGATTCATATTTCTATCCTTAACTATCCCACTGTGCTTAACCCTTCTTATATTATCAAGATCTACTGAAACCAATTCTAGTTTTTAAGTTTCGTTTTTTGAGCAGTCCTAAGGACTGATATTTATAACATTCTTTCTTAGTAGCTTCCAAAAGAAAAGAAAAAAATATACTTAGAAAACAAACAAACAAAAATATTTTATTTTGTAATTACCATAGGGGTACACTGGGCACTTTTATAAATCTAAGAATAATCACGAGGTCATAATGATCTTGTTTTTTCTGTACCTTGAAACATTTTGCTATTTTATCATCCTAAGAATTCATCAGGGCTCCCAGGTGGCTCAGTGTAAAGAATCCACCTACAATACAGGAGATGTGAGTTCAATCCCTGAATCGGAAAGATCTGGAGAAGGAAATGGCAACCCACTCCAGTTTTCTTGCCTGCGAAATCCCATGGACAGAGGAGCCTAGTAGGCTATAGTCCATGGGGTTGCAAAAGAGTCAGACATGACTTAGCGACTAAACAACAAGAATTAATCATTACTCATCAACTGTTTATAACTATGTTAAAAAAAAAAAAGACAAGAAAATGGAGACTGATGGAATCATATAGTAGAATGATAAAATAACAGTGAAATAACCAAGTACTATGTCATCTTTTAAAAAGGAAAAAGCAATGGAGACACTATCTTTGCAGTGTTTTTTGTTTTGGGTGTTTTGTTTTTTTTTTCCACTTTCATTGAACATAGTCGGAAATTCAGAATTCTCACTTTTCAACAGAGAAGAAAACTGAGGAAAATATTCCACAATTAGACAACTAAGAACACAAATGCCGAGAGACAGAAAACAGCACTCTAGAGTCTAATGGTTATGGTGAAAATGACTGCAGAAGCAAAATCTCAGACAAGTCTTTGAAAAACAATATCCTACATGAACTTCTCAAACTCAGGAACTGAGGAATGAACAATGTATTTCCAAGAACAAAAAGGAAATATGGTGTTCTCATGAAATTAATCATTCAGTAAGATTTTATCTCACAATATTTTGTGAAAAAAACCTGAGCCATCCATCTCATTTTGTTAAATGGACATGTAACAGTATTCTTTCATTATGATATGTATATATGAACATTTACTTGATATAGTCCCTATGTGGACAAATGCTGAAGACACAAGTATACACAGGTGACCAGGAGGAAACAAATGACAAAAATGAAAAAACTCAGTGGATTGATAACTCTAATTGGTATTTATAAATTTAACAATTAAAGCACTTTGTACTTATGGAGCAGTCATGTTTTTAACAAAATCATAAGTCATCAAAGTTTTCATAAGTATTGGTTTAAATGACCTAAGTCAGGAAAAAGAACTAGAAGATCTAAATCTATCAGAGATGTAACTGAAACCTGGAGTCAGTATTTACAAGAAACAGTCCAGTTCACGAAAAAAGTTAAGAAGCAGTTATCTGCATCAAAAGAACATTGCCTCTTTTGAGGTAATATATGTAAGTTTATATGCATGCATGCTCAGTCACTTGAGTTGTGTCTGAGTCTTTGCAACCCCATGGACTACAGCCCACCAGGCTTCTCTGTTCACGGGATTATCCTGGCAGGAATACTGGAGTGGTTCGCCATTTCCTCCTCCAGGGGATATTCGCCACCCAGGGAGTGAACCTGCATCTCTTGAAGCTCCTGCATTGGCAGGAGGCTTCTTTACCACTGAGCTACCTGGGAAACCATATGTATGTATGTTTTTAAAGGCAGAAACATAGGGAATAAAAATTTAAATTGTTGTAAGTGCTCACTGAAATTTCTGATGAAATTTTTCACTATCGCTTTATTCTTACTCTGTAAACTATTTATAAAATAACTTAACAGGAAAATTAAGAGTCCATTGGGTTCAGATGGTAAATGGGAAGACTATTTTTCTTGGCACAGATGGTTAAATTAGCTTAGGTTGGTTGCTATTACTTGCAACTCAGGAAGCCTAACTAATTTAATCAATCTCAAATATTAACACCTGTAAACAAATCTAATTTCCTCTAGAAAACATACTGCCCTCTGTCTATACTGAAGCTTTCTAAATAAACAGAATTTTCTATTGTAATTTCCTACTGGTTTTAATCATATGTTCACCTTCTTTTTACTGTCACACAAGGTGTTACCTTTATGAAGTGTTTATGTGCTGAGAGAAGGCAGGAATCATGTGTAGTCAAAATCACCTTGGAAAATAAAACTGTTGAGAAATTCAATAGTCTGTTATCCTCTAGTATTCGAATAGCTCACAGTACTCTGAATAAACACCAAATAAGGAAGTTGTCTATCACTTAGAGATTTGTTATACCAAAAATAAATACTTGTGAACACTAGAATCATACCTGCTACTGTCCAAGGACAATACTAGGAGAGAGACTAGAGTTGAAATCAACAGAGGGACAGAATATTTCTATCTTCCTCCTTAAGTTCAATACAGAACAGTCATTCATTAAGTAGGTTAATCCCATTTACTACTCCCATCCCCCGCTCCAAACATATACTGGCAAATTTAGGTTAATTAATGCCACTACACACGTCTCTGCCATCTAATTTTTCTGGGTAGGCCCACAGTGAGTACTCTCTCAAGGATTTCTTTAGAGACGATGGGAACTATTTCCTATCTTGGTCTTACAAAGAAAGAAGCTATTAAGTTCATCTGTCACAAAAACACCTACTAACTAGGTAATTACAGCTAAGGTCTCTTAAGTGCCACCAAACTGGTATCTTCTACTGAGGCAGAATGGGGCTTCCCAAGTGGCACAGTGGTAAAGAATTCGCCTGCCAATGCAGGAGACGCAAGAGATGTAGGTTCAATCCCTGGGTCAGGAAGATCCCCTAAAGCAGGAAACGCCAATCTGCTCCAGTATTCTTGCCTGAAAAACTCCATGAACAGAGGAGTCTAGCAAACTACAGCCCACGGGTTCAGAGTTGGACATGACTGAGCACACACACACACACACACACACACACACACACACACACACATATTGAGGCAGAAAACTTCAGTAGTCCCTCTTGAGAGATCCTTCCACTTTCAAATTTACAACTTTACATTGGTAATCTAACGTGTGTGCACTCAGTTGCTCAGTCATGTCCAACTCTTTGTGACCTACTGGACTGTAGCGGACCAGGCTCCTCTGTCCGTGGGGTTTTTCAGGCAAGAATACTAGCGTGGTTGCCATTTCCTCCTCCCAGGGATACTGGAGGATCCAATATCCTCCCTGGGTATCAGGGATACCCAGGGATCGAATCCGCATTTCCTGTGTCTCCTGCACTGCAGGTGGATTCTTTACCTGCTGGGCCATTGGGGAAACCCTTGGTAATATAGACCAGAGTTCAATGATGCTTGTTGTCAGAAAGTACTTTCTTATATCTAAATTCCATTTTCTTTTTTATGGGCTTAGCAAGGGGAAACATGCTTACCACAGTCCTCTAAGAATTTCGTTTGCTGAAATACTATTATGCGCTCCCTCACCATTCTTATCCAAAGGCTAAACACTGTCTTGGCCAAAAGTTCATTCAGGGCTTTCCACAACATCTAAAAAACTTTCTGGCCAACTCAATGGTTAGATGTCTTTAGTACTTTACAATAGATGCCATTTTAGAACCTTTCATTTTTTTCATGGCTTACCTTTGAACTCTTTTCAAGTTTTCGTCATCCCTATTAAGTACAATGACCAGAGCTAGTTACCACAAGGCACTGACTAATAATGAAAAAAAACGGTAAAATTAATTTGTTATTTTTACATTCTACATTCTCTGCATACAAATATCACACCTTTTTTAATGTTAGGGAATTAAAAACTATATTAAACAGAAATGCATTCTTCACATTACACTTAAATGTACAACTGCAGTTTTAGCACACTATTAAAACACTGTAAATCCTTGACATGTTGAAATTGTTGCCACTATCGTTTCTATATTTGGCAGATTTCCTTCTTCCACTATTCAGAAGCAGAGGTGGGAATATTTAACAGAAAAGTGCAGCAACATGTAATTATATCTTCATCAAAGGAAGATAGAGCTTCAAAAAAGACAAGAAAACTAAGATAAAGGGGAAGAGAAAAAGTGCATTAAAAAGAGAGGACTGAAATAAAGTGTAAATAACTCATGGTTTCAAAAAAGAAAAATCTAAATCTTTAAGTTTCCTTACCTCTGATCTTAAGATTGTATGAATGGCTTCAACTTCCTTTCTCCTAGCATTAGGTAAATCTGCTACAAAAGAAACGGCATATACTGAATATATGGTCAACATCACGTGAAGTAAACAGGCGTCTGTAGGAAAATATATTTCACTGAGCTTTAAACAGAATGGTATGCTGATCTGAGGACAAATTCAGAAGACAAACATCACCTGATATCACTATTCTCTACTGTTACAGATGCTTATTGTCATGTAAGTCATTTTGCCTATTTTCTATATTCAAGAGCATCTACCTTTACCCTTTGGAAGTGTTCATTAAAATTTTGTAATGGAAAATTAATCTCTGTTTGCTTAGTATAATTTTTGATGAAACGTATGCAAATAGGATGCAAAAAAAAATTTTTTTTTTTTTTTGGCCGCACAGTGGGTTCCTAGTTCCCCAACCAAGGATTTAATTAGGGCCCTCAGCAATGAAAGCACCAAGTCCTAAGCACTGGACTGCCAGGGAATTCTCAATGACATATTTCTAACTTCTTATGCAACTGGGGTTTAAGGTCTTACTAACTTTTTCTGCTTCCAAAACTACCAAAAAAATTAGTGGCTTCTTAAACAAAGAATAAAAATGCAGTAAAAGAACCCTTATTTTGAGTAACATGGACACAAGTTATTGAAAATGAGAATGAACTCAGTCTTGTTTTGTACATTTTCATTTAAAAGGAAAGCCACAGGACCAAAATGGCAGTTGATGCTGCCAGATAACCAACCTCCACAGTCAGATTTCTTTTCTAAGTATTAATATTTTTCATTACTTTCAGCCCTTTAATACTATAAAAATAACTTCTCTGAATTAGTTTAAATCAAAAGAAAATACAAGTGTCATCCAATAAATAATAATGACAAACCTGCTCTTCTTGTTTTGAAAAATCACTAGGTGGGGATGCTTGTATGGTTGTTTATACAAATTGCTTGAAACTCTGACAAGACTGTCTAATTGCTACTCAGAAGAGAACAAATTATAATCTAATCTGTTTAGGAAGGTCACTGTTAGAAGCTGCAACTGTTTCAAAGAGAGATTAAAGAAAAACAAGGTCATGAAGACCTCCCTCCATATCCCTCTCCCCAGAATATGGCCTTTTTAAGATAAAGGGGAGATGTTATGCAGACCAGAAAAGTTTTCCTCAATGAGGGAAAACAAAAATAACAACCATCGTTTATTAATGCTTACTATTTGTTCGGCACAGTGTTAGGTTAGGCATGTTACCTTCATTATTTCATTTAATCCTCCCAACTTCATGATAGGTAGAATTATCTCTTTTTAACAGATAAGAAAACTTTGCTTTTTAAAGGTTAAGTAATAAAAATTTAATAATTTAATATTAAAAATTAAAAAATTTTAAAATTTTTAAAAAATTAAAAAATAAAAAATTTAAAAAATTTAATAATTTGCTGAAGACCCCCACAATCTGTAACCCATGGATGTGGAATTTCAATCCATGTCTGATTTAAAAGCCCAAGCTCCTAAATCAGTATAGTGCTTGGTAGAATAGCAACTTTCTGATATTGTAACTATAGACAATTTTCAAGTTGTATCAATAGTGCTATTCTGAACTGTTATCTTGTTCGTTGCTGGCACAGGGTAGACACTCAATAAACACTTGTTGAATGAATAAATGAACTGCATTCTGACTCTATTTTTAAATGATTTATAAAATCAATAAACTGGATGTTAAGCAAGTCCTATTTTAATACAAAGACAAAACAATAAAAACAGATTTTTAATACTTAGCAAAATCTTTACTGAGCATGTACTATGCACCAAGGAAGGTACCACACATGCTAGTAATATAAGGACAAATAAAAGAGAGCTGTCAGAGAGAGAGAGCCACAAAGTCCTATTAGACACAGGCGACTCAACCTGCCATGGAGTGAGAACGGTTTCACCAGGTACCTGATATGTCAGCAGGGTCGTGCAGGAAAAATTGTTTTCCAGGCAAAGGAGGGCAGCATGCTATGCTAAGTCGCTTCAGTTGTGTCCGACTATGTGCGACCCCATGGACAGCAGCCCACCAGGCTCCTCTGTCCAGAGGATTCTCCAGACAAGAATACTGGAGTGAGATGCTACTTCCTTTTCCAAGATAAAGACTGCTGCTGCTGCTGCTAAGTCGCTTCAGTTGTGTCCGACTATGTGCGCCCCCATAGACAGCAGCCCACCAGGCTCCCCCGTCCCTGGGATTCTCCAGGCAACAACACTGGAGTGGGTTGCCATTTCCTTCTCCAATGCATGAAAGTGAAAAGTGAAAGGGAAGTCGCTCAGTCGTGTCCGACTCGTAGCGACCCCGTGGACTGCAGCCTACCAGGCTCCTCAGTCCATGGGATTTACCAGGCAAGAGTACTAGAGTGGGGTGCCATTGCCTTCTCCAAGGAGGGTAGAGGAGGAGGTAAAAAGGAAGGGCTTTCCATGCATAGGCTTGGAACTGTGTAGGTACCTCACAAAGTTCCCTTACAGAAATCCTGGGTGCAAGCATGCTTGTGTATATGAATGTACATCTATGTGGCTATTGAGAGAGAAGGGGGAGGGAACAAGAGATAAGACTGAAAGAGATAGGTTGAACCCAGATAGGATAGGTTTTTGGGCTCCCCCCAGTTAAGACGTTTGAGTTTTATCCTGTAAGTACAGAGTCAAGATTTTTAAAGCACATTTGTTTTTAGAAAAGTAACTGTTAACACAACAGAATATGGAATAAAGGAGGAAGAAACAAGTGACAGGATATGAAAGAGAAATAGTGTGTGGGATAGATAACAGGGATGGGAACTAAAGGAGGAATAATAAAGGAAAGGACAAATATAAGAAACACTTCAGGCACCAGATGAACAAGATTTGGTGACCAATTGAAAGTAGGAGAAAAAAGAGGCAAAACAATGAAACAAAGATTTCTAAGTTTAGGAGAACGGGTAGCTGGTGAAACCATTAGAAGTAAATATGGGAGCACATTTGGTAGGAAAAACAAAATGAATTCCACCTTAAGCCTGTAGGACATCCAAGTTGGAGGGGGAAGTGCGCAGGTTCTGGCTTAGGGTCAAAGAAATAGTCAACTGTTTTCCCCTATCTAGGAAACAAGCAGAGACTAGGCATTTCCCAAGTTAGCTAGCCCTTTTCTGCTTCTGACAGCCCTCAATGTCACATGATCATTTTCTGAACACAGGAAGAATCCCTTTAACTCCCACCTCAACCTGTCCCACCTGATGTACCCCCCACCAGGGGTACCCCAAGCAGTTAAATGGTACCAGCTACCATTTAACAGCAGCTACCCAATCTTCTTCCCTTCTAAATAGACCTCACAGAAATCCTAAATATAGATACTATCTTTCTAAATCAAACTATCTTTCTCTATTTCAACCAAATAAACACGCATACTCCATTAAATCAGTATTACAAAATTAAACCAGAATGCTAATTTATTTACAACAAACAAAACTAGCAAAGGAACTGCTCTCATCCAAAAGACCACCCTCTCTGGAGGCAGATCTAGACTGAAATTAAAGAATTCTTTTGATCTGAATACTACTTGATGAAAGAAGTATCAAGAAATCAAAACAGCAATTAACTTAATCATTGATTACCATGTAACTCCTGGTCACTATTCATTAGTAAAACAAAATGAGGACTTCAAAAATGAGTGAAGGTTGCTAAAGGGACCGAAGAACAGGGTTACCTTCCTTGCTCTCCTGAGCAATATGGGAGGCACTGGGCAATTAGGCATGAAAATACACTCTCAGCTGAGACGCTGTAATTTGCCATCAGAATTAGCAAAAATACACAATAATAGCAAAACCATACTCAAGTTTCACTAACATATATTCAAGTGAGAAAGGGTAAGAGCCACTAAATATTTTATTAAGTTACGAAAATCGAAGAAACCCCCTCCAGCCAAAAAAATGTGACTACGTGTCATAATACAAATAATTACTTAAACTATGTCGGTATAAAGGAAGAGGATCAAAATCAGTTCCGCCTCCAAGTTAAGGCCAAAGTAAGCGGTGGGTGTGGATGAACCAAAGAAAAATAAACTCTACGCGATGTAAGGGCAGTTTCACTCTGCTCTGAGCTATCCCGGGTACTCAAAGGAGAACCACCAGAACTCTTTCCCCCCACCCTAGTGGTCTCTCATTAGAGAAAATCACTTAAGTGGCAAAAGGAGAAATGTAAAGAAAAAAGGGCGGAGTGACGCTTCTCTAGACCTGTCTGCGTCTCATGACAGATGGACCTGGGGACCAAACAGACGCTCCCAGGGTCCCAATAAACCCCTCCCTCCATCGCCCCAGCTGTTACCTTCCACTTCCTCCGTGCCCTCCATCAGCATATCCTTCGTAAAGTTTGAAATCTGGCCAGTGAGGGAAGCCAGGCTGCCCCCGACCTGACCCAGGGACTGGCCCAAGCCGGAGCCGAGGCCCCCAAGCCAGGACGACATCGCTGCGGGTTAGAGAAGGTCCGCTCTGCTCCGAGAAAAGCAGCCAGCGTCGTCGGACTACTCTGCCAAATGTCCTCGAACCGCTGCCTCCGCAGGACTGGCCAAATCACAACACTCAGGAATCGATAACACGACTGGGGAATAGTTCCCACTCCACGCCGGTTTCGGGGGCTCCCCCCAACCGCCGGGCTCTGATTAGAAACGCAAAGGCCTGGCCTGAGACTTTACCAGGGGCCTGCCTCCAGTGACACAGTCACCCCCGTGGGCCTCCGCTCATTCTCACGACTTCCCACCATCCAGATTAGGCCACTTCTTCTTCTGCTTCAGTGATTTTCCCTAGTTCCGTGGGCAACTCCTGCCAACTCGACGCCGGCCGCCATGACACCCACTAGGAACGCGTCTATGGATCATAGAGAGGCGCCGTGATAGCGTAGAAAGGCCCTTCAGAGCCGCCGGACGTGTCCTGGGCGCAGGGGAACATGGGATCGCGGAGGACTGCGTGCGGCCGCGGTGGCCGCAGCCTCCAGCCCCAGGGCAAGGTCAACTTCCACGTAGCCCGCCGGCTTTGGCAGCAGGTGGAATACCAATCGGAACCCGCGGCGACGCGGCGCTCTCGCCAAGTGCAGCTGGGTTTCAGGCAGAGGCGACCCTCAGGGGGTGCCCCCCGAAGCCGGCGTAGCCTAGGAACCCCATGGACTCTTATTCTTGGGGAAACCTGAGTGTATTAATTCTGATTACCCTCGCGAAAGCAGCTGTGCGAGGAGACTGGGCGGGGATCCTCCACCGGATCAGAAGTGGATTTTACATAACTTATCACACGTGTACTGTGACAATTATTCTACACCCTGTCAAGGGCCGCTGTGTACTGGGGACTACGGTAGGAACCAAAGCTACACAGAAAGGATGGGTTGCAAATTCAAATGTCCAGGCAGCAAACATACTTGTGTTGATTACCTTCATAGAGGAAATTTTCTCTGCAGCCTTTCCAGCTCACAGCTGAAACCAATGCCTTCTTTAATATAAAAAGAGTTTTTTTTTTTTTTTAAATGAAACCGACCTAACCTGTAAAGTTAAATATGCAGACTACTTGTTTCAAAATAACTCTGAAGAGGACAGCGGGGCAACTTTATGCAGAAGAAATGCTCTTCTAATGTGAACTCCCTCGTAGGGTATTGTGACACTAGCCCTGCAAGGGCCCACCCCTCCCAGGATACTCAGTTACACAGTTGGTGCATACACCTTCCCTAGAGGAAAAATGTCACGTGACTTACAGGCATTTGCTGCAGTGCTATGTGGACCTACACTACCTGGCCAGAGAGACGGCCGCATTTTTTACTTTGAAAAGAATGAGATAGACCTGCAGTTCTTTTAAGCATAGAACCTAGTATACTGGCACCTTTCTCTGCCGGGGACCAGCCCCGGCTGATCCAGGGTATTCGAAGGAGAGACGGCGTAGGCAAAGATCAGGAAACAATTGCTTAATTAAACGTTAATTAAGGATATAAAGAGTAATAGAATGAGGATAGCTCAGTAAAATTCAGTGAAGAAAAGAGGCTGAAATAAGGATAGCTCAGTGAGGAAATTCAGTGGAGAAAAGAGGCCGAATAATTCAGCCAGAAGGTGAAAGAAAGAACGACATGGTGAGACCAAGTTTCGGTGAACAAGGCCCGCACTTTATTTTCCAAAGTAGTTTTTATACCTTAAGTTATGCATAGAGGATAATGGGGGAAGGGGTAGAGTCATGCTGTAAGCCAGGCTTTCTTCCTGCAAACTTATCATATGCAAAAGCTTAGGTGATTTGCATCATCTTCTGGCCCGGAGGCCTGTTAACATTTTAAGACCTTTTCTTCAGAAAACTTATTTTTCTCTAAAGGTGATTGGTCAGGAGCCACCCTCCAAAAGCATTAGATAAAGTTGCATTCCTACAGAGCAAAGGTGTGGTGGGCTATAACAAGAAAAAGAATTAACTCAAGGGTCCCAGGTTACAAACATTAAAGCTACTATTTACACCAACTATATTAATCAATACACTGCCAGGGACACAGCAGGTAAGGGATATGGAAACTTAGCAGCAAACATTGGCCCAACAAGTGAAAATCCCTTCACCAATACAATTTCTAATCGATCTTTTAACTACTCAAAAGAATCTGTGTTTAGACAATTCAGAACATCTCCTGCCTCTCACAGTTGGGAGGCTCCGAACAATCACATGTGGCCGGAAAAACCTATTCAGGCAGGCTAGAGGATTTCCAAAGGAGTTTGTAGGTTAAACACTGTCACACCCAGGAATTATTAACTGGAACTGTAAGCTAACTCTTTTTTCAGAGAGGTAGTGGGGGACAGCCCCCCGTAAAGTCAGAGGTGTAGGTGAAAGCAGAAAGCAGAAAGTAGGCAGACTCTGGTTTTGGGGGTAGATTGCTCGAGAATTTCCAGGGAGACTCCTGAGGCTTGATCCCGCCTTTGCGTATGCCAAGCCTCCTTCCTCATGACCTTTGCCAGGGGCGGAGCTCGCTCCCCGCATTTCTCCTTGATTTTATTCACAGCAGGGGTCATTACAGATTTCATTATTTGTGAATGGAACATTAGGAATGCCTCAGGTGTTTGAAATATGATGGCACCAAGGAATAGTGTTATTCAGTCACTGAGTCACGTCTGACTTTTTGCAGCCCCATGGACTGCAGCATGCCAGGCTTCCCTGTCCCTCACCACCTCCCAGAGTTTGCCAAGTTCATGTCCAAGGAATAGTAGCCCTCCCTGAAATCTGAATAAAATTTAGAATAAATTTTAGAATAAAATTTGTATCTTGTACTGGTAGTGTTTATTAAATGTTTTCTATATATATATTTTTTAGAGGCATCTTTGCCCAGGGATTAGATGTGCAGACACTGGGGTCTGACTGCCTAGATCTTTATTAGCTGTGTGACCTTGGGTAGGTTACTTAACTTCTATGTATACCAGTTTCCTATTTGTAAGTTGGGGAATGATAAATAATATTGCCTACAGGGTGGGGTTTTTTGCAGGATTAAATAAAATTGTATTTTTAAGTGCTTGGAACAGTGCCTGTACATGGTGAGTTCTATTTTAAGTGTAAAGTTTTAAAATGATGACATAAAAGTGACCTGCAAGTTATTCATGGGCAGACGATGAGTTGGTTAATAGCATCACTGACTCCATGGACATGAATTTCAGCAAACTCCAGATGATAGTGGAAGACAGAGGAGCCTGGCTTGCTACACTCCATTGGGTCGCAAAGAGTTGGACACGACTGAGTGACTGAACAACAACAATAAATTATTCTGGGCACTGGGGATATAGCAGGAGAAAAAACATACACAAAGTCCCTGATATCATGGAGCTTGCATTCTACTGGGAAGGAACTGATGAGAAAATGTATTAAGTATTACATGATGATGACTGCTGTGGGGGAAATAACACTATTAAACAGGGTAAGAATGGTATGGAAGGGATGTAGGGGAGAGAGCATGCTTGTAAATGTTGTCAAAAGTGGTCAGAACTCCCTGGTAAGGTGATATTTGAACAGAGACTTGAAGGAAATAAGAGAGTGAGACGGGTATCTGGGAAAGAGCAGTCCAGGCAAAAGAAACAGCTGATGCAAAGGTTCTGAGGCAGGAGAATTCTTGCCAGGTTAGAGGGTTAGCAAAAAGGCAAGGATGGCTGGAGCAGAGTGGGCTGGAGAAAGGCAATAACCAGTGAGGATCAAGAAGTTCAAATAGGGGAGGGCAGGTCATATAGGACCTGATAATTGGGTGTAAGAACTCTAGTTTTTATTCAGAGTAGAATGAAGAATTGTTTAGAGAAAAGGAGTCACATGAACTTAGAACCTCAATGGGTTCCTATATAACAGTGAAAAGTTTGGTGTAAATCAAGCTCTTATTTCCTAGAGGTGTAAATTCTCTGGAGTGTCATTTATAAATTCATGTCATGCCATAAAGATATTACAGTTAATGCAGAAAACAAAACACATGCCTTTGTATTATGTATTAAGGTATTAACATAAAAGCTATGTCTAAAATCCTCTTTATCAAGGATTGTTTTCAGTGTGATGGACTATGGTCCAAGAAACTTAAAGTATGATTCTGATATATACAGCATGATGGACTTCCCTGGTGGCTCAGATGCTAAAGAATCTGCCTGCAATGCAGGAGACCTAGCTTCCATCCCTGGGTCAGGAATATCCTCTGGAGAAGAGAATGGTTACCCATTCCAGTATTCTTGCCTGGAGAATTCCATAGACAGAGGAGCCTGGCAGGCTACAGTCCACAGGGTCACAAAGAGTCAGACAGGACTGAGGAACTAATACACACACACATATAGCATGATGTGATGTTTGGGATGTGCTTAAAAAAAATGGGGACAGGGTGGATGAATCAAGAATTGTCAGGACTTGGTCATTATTGATGCTGGGTGATGGGTACATGTTGTTCTTGTTGCTGTTCAGTCGCCCAGTCGTGTCCAACTCTTTGCAAGCCCATGGACTGTAGCACACCGGGCCTCCCTGTCCCTCACCATTTCCCAAAGTTTCCCCAACTTCATGCCCATTGCATCAGTGATGCCATCCAGCCATCTTATCCTCTGATGGGTACATAGGGGAGTCATTTATTTTTGCATACGTTTGACATTTTTTTACTGTACAAAAGTCGTACAAATTTGATGAAGCTTGGGCTGATGACCCTCTCCTTTTCCTACCAAAATCCCCTATAGCGAATAAGGCTGTTCATCATCACTTAATGAGTAACAAAACAAGCCCAGCTACAGCAGGCACACCAGACACAGCCCAAGAACCTGAATGGCTCCCTGTGGTGGGGCTAGGCTGCCCAGTTGAAATTCTGAACCTAGGATTTTTGTAACCTCAACAGATAGAAGATTCTTTTTAAAAACAACTAACCAAAAAATGCTATCAACTGCAAACTGGTTTCCATTTCTCAAGAGGCAGCATCATCAACACTTCTCTAGGGAAAGCAGTCTCTTTGTTCTGAAGAAACCATCCAAATGGGTTTATTTATACAAAAAGAAAAGAACCCATTTTTTTATGTTTATGTAAAGAAAAAAATGACTTTTTAGAGTAGAATTTAAAAATATTAGTCTGATCTTTCCCTCTCGATTTCTAAATATGATCCTTATATTGCCATTTTCTCATTATTTTCTCATTTTTGACATTATCTACCTACTCTCAATTACAGAAACTAAAAGATTAGAACTCTTATATATTACCACCTGTCTCTATTTCCCTTCCTTCTGAGCTCCCAGTAGAATGACATCATAATTATTGGTAAAATTAAAATTTTAATTTACCAATTAAAAATTCAAATAGAAGTTTACCTTATATGCCTACATAAGTGTTGTTCATTGGCTGAGCCACATGGTGTACTAAGATTACATTTCCTTTATTTTTCAACCTGTTCTTCCTGAAGTTAACAAATTCCATCTTTTAGATTTGCATAATTTTCTGTTACCCCATGTGTGCTAAGTCGCTTCAGTTATGTCTGACTCTTTGTGACCCCATGGACTGTAGCCCACTAGGCTCTTCCGTCCATGGGATTCTCCAGGCAAGAATACTGGAGTTAGGTAGCCATGCCCTCCTTCACGACTGAGCAACTTCACTTTCACTTTTCACTTTCATGCATTGGAGAAGGAAATGGCAACCCACTCCAATGTTCTTGCCTGGAGAATCCCAGGGAGGGGAAGCCTGGTTGGCTGCCGTCTATGGGGTCGCACAGAGTCGGACACGACTGAAGCGACGCAGCAGCAGCAGCAGCAGCCCTCCTTCAGGGGATCTTCCCCACCCAGGGATGAAACCCATATCTCTTATGTCTCCTGCATTGGCAGGCAGGTTCTTTACCACTAGCACCACCTGGGAAGCCCTTTTCTGTTTATTACAGAATCACTAATCCTTCTAAAAGTTAGCAACAGAATTGTAAAACATGCTCCTAATTCTGTTTTCAAGAAGGCATCAAGAATTCTATTATTTGCTTAGACTCTTCTACCCAGAGTCCTCTTTTCCCTGCTCCACTCTCCTCTGACCTGTTCTCTGGGCCTTGTTTTTCCTTCTGGAAGCTGTAGGCTGTTATTGTCTATGATGCTCTGAAGTTAATAAGGATGTGCCCTGGGTGGGTTTGTTTGTTTCACTCATTGTGCTGGGCACTTAGCAAACCCTTTTTAAAACTATATCTTTCAGTTCTACAAATTATTTAAATTGTTTTTTATTGATGAATGTCCCCTCTCTAGGGAAACAGCTGTCTTTCAAGTATTTTTAACCAATCCTCCTGATTTCAGTCCACGTCTCACCCCTACCTTCCAAGACAGTTGTTGCTCCCTGTCCTCTGTGCTGTTGGACATCCTTCTGTTTAATACTTACTATGCAGCTCCCCCAGCTCTGCTCATTCCTGTATCACCTTTCCATCTTCAAAAAAAAAAAAAAAAAGTTCACATCTCCTATCACCTCAAATGGTGAAAGAAAGTGAAAGTGTTAGTCAGTCGTGTCTGACTCTTTGCGACCCCATGGACTGGATCCCCCCAGGCTCCTCTGTCCATGGGGTTCTTCAGGCAAGAATACTGGAGTGGGTAGACATTCCTTTCTTCAGGGGATCTTCCTGACCCAGGGATCAAACCCACATCTCCTGCATTGCAGGCAGATTCTTTACTGTCTGAGCAGCCAGGGAAGCCCCCACCTCAGATAGCAGTGACTGTTAATTGTTCCCCAAAGTCTGTTCTCCCCTTTCACACAGTGCTTGAATCCTCACTTTTTACCTGGACCTATGGCACGACAGAAGGTGCCAGTGTTCCTCCTGATCCCATCATCCCTTTACCGGTTTTGTGCACGACCTGTTCTTGGGGTACTTTTACTCCCAAAAGTCAGCACCTGTTTCTCTTTGGCAGAGGGCTGCCTTTGGACTGCCAGAGCCCACGTTGCTTGTGCCCAAAAGTGCTAAAACACAACCTTGTTCAGTAGCATGTTAAAGTGGCACAACTCCCACGCCCACCGTGGAGCATCTCTAAGATGGAACTACACTGCCTCTGGACCTGTCCGCAGGATTGAGGCTCTGTTTACTCTTACAAGCTTGCTTGACCTCCTTTTCTTATCTCACTTTCCCACTCCCCTACACCTGTTCCATTCCTTCCTGAGAGCATTTTTTTTTCCTGAGAGCACTTTTTGAAAAATAGTTTTCCCTTATCTCAAGGTCTGCCTCAAGGGTGCCCAAGCTAAGACTCATGACTACCCAGAATGAAAACCACCTTGAAGCTAGGAGTGGTCTTGTGATTCACTTCTGGCCCATGTCGAAGAAGTGGAAGTGATGTATGCAACTTCAAGGAGGTAACCTTAAAGACAGGGCATGTGGCCTTTTTCCACCCTTCTTTTGCTTCTTGATTGCTGAGATGCAGAAGTAATTGTGGGCACCACAGCAGCTGTCCTGGATCCATGAGTTGACATTAGCAAAGGAAGCCATGTATGTAACGTGAGAATACAGAAAACAGATTCCTGACATGGTGTGACCCTATCACCCCTGGATTGGCAATCTCTACATTTCCTGAAGACTTGTAGCATGTAAAGTCATTGTTATATTAGGTTTTTCTATGATGGTCAAATCTAATTCAATGAATTCACCTCTTCTGCTGGTCTCTCTGTACCTGAGGTGGTTTTTTTTTTTTTTTCCCTTTAATTTAGGTGGGATTTTGGAAGGAAGTAAATGCAGTAATCAATCCCATATAATTTTTGTTTTTTGGCTGCACTGGATCTTCATTGCTTTGCAAGGGCTTTTTCTCGTTGTGGGAGTGGGGGCTACTCTTCACTGTGACACTTGGGCTTCTCGTTGCCCTGGCTTCTTCTGTTGCAGAGCACGGGCTCTAGGTGCTCGGGCTTTGGTGGTTGCCGCACGTGGGCGCAGCAGCTGTGGTGTGTGGACTTTGTTGCTCTGCTGCATGTGGAATCTTCCCAGACCAGGGATTGAGCCTGTGTCTCCTGCACTGGCAGGCAGATTCTCACCCACTGCACCACCAGGGAAGTCCATCCTATGTATTTTTTGTGATAAAATTGACATAATATTTACCATCTTACAGTATATAATCTGGTTGCATTAAGTTCATGCACATTGTTGGGCAGACATCACCATCCGTCTCCAGGACTTTTTTCATCTTCCTAAATTGAAACTCTGTACCCATTAAACAGTAAGTCCTTATTCCGTATTGTTCCACCCAGCCCCTGGCAACCACATCCTATTTCCTGTCTCTATGTATTTGATCAGCCTAAGTACTTCATATATGTGGAATCACACAGAAATCCTCTGTACTTAACTGGAAGCCCTGGAAAGACATTTGAGATGATTGGTCAAAAAAAAAAACTAAATCTGCCTTGGCCCTGAGAAGGTTTCCATGTTGGAGACAGAGCTCTCCCTGTGCAGAATAGAAATACAGCTTTTGGAGAAACTGTATCTTATTTTGAGAGGGCAGGAATGCAACGGAGACAGAGACAACATGGGATCAGATCCCTCTGATCTATTTTCTGAGAGACTCAGCAGGACTCTGGTCACCAGCAGAGCTGTCCGGAGCCTGTGTGACAGTATTTGCTGAAGGCTGAAAAAAGGGCCGTTCCACTTACCTTTGCTTGGAAACTACGACTCATCTGGTGTTTCAGGGATTAGACATTGTTAGGCTTGGTACTGCTGCATCTTGTTTTCTAACATGCTATTGCTGGTATACAAACAAGCTATAGGTTTTTTGTTGACTTATTGACCTCCTTCATCAGTTTCAGTAGCTTTTCAATTAATTTTCTTATGTTCTGTAGGCATACAGTCATATCAGCAAATAATTAATTAGGCATCATCCTTTCCAATATTTACACATCATCATTCCCTACAACATGTTGACAGAAATTAATGAAGGCTCACTTAAAGGCAATTGGAGTGACAGAACTAAGCAGCTTTGGGAAGACTAGTTCCAAATCAGAGCGGCCAAAGTCCAGGTGAACAGGTACGATGTTATGGCACATGCTTATATGTGATATGATGGTGTCCTGGACTAGAAGTAAGTGGCTGAGAAAGACAAAAAGGAACTACTCAGATATGAATCACTACAATTGACAATGTGGATTCACAAACAAAATACCATGCTAAGTTTTCTAAACTGAAATGTAGTTTCTGATATTGATGAAAAATATTGCATAAATGTAAGATGCGAAGGAAAACAAAATGCACAAGTGGTAAATGGGAGCCTTTCCAGAAATTCTGATCTGAGATAGCAGTATACTTGTAGTATTAAAAATTCAGGTTTTTGGGTTGCTTAAGGTGGACACTTGGAAGGAAAGCTATGACAAACCTAGACAGCATATTAAAAAGCAGAGACATCACTTTGCCTACAAAGGTTCATATAGTCAAAGATATGGTTTTTCCAGTAGTCATGTACAGATATGAGAGTTGGATAAAGAAGGCTGAGTGCCACAGAATGGATGCTTTCAAATTGTGCTGGAGAAGGCTCTTGAGAGTCCCTTGGACTGCAAGAAGATCCAAACAGTCAGTCCTCATTTGACAGACCGATGCTGAAACTCCAATACTTTGGCCACCCAACATGAAGAGCTGACTCATTGGAAAAGACCCTGATGCTGGGGAAGACTGAAAGCAGAAGGGGACAGCAGAGGATGAGATGGTTAGGTAGCATCACTGATTCAACAGACATGAATTTGAAGAAACCCCAGGAGATACTGAAGGAGAGGGAAGCCTGGCATGTTGCAGTCCCAAAGAGTTGGACACAACTTAGCAACTGAACAGCAATAACAATAAGAAGGTGGACACTGGCATGGGATGCTCTTTAGTCAAAGATGTAGTTAACGGTGTTTAAAAAAAAATTTTTTTTTAAAGCAGCTTGGGATATTTTAGAGAAGTCTAGAAAGCAGAGCCAGACTGTTTGGTGTAATAAAATGTAAATACAATCCAAACTTACTTTGTAAGGCTGTACATAAGATTTTTGCATTCCTATTCTCGCTAGGTCAGAATGCCCCCCACCCCCACCAAAAATAAAGCCTTTGTCTCAACAACTATGAGAGAAAAACAATTCAGTATCATTTATTCACTCACTCAGGAAGACCTGTGTGCATTCCCGGCATGATTCTGGGTGCTTGGAACAGAGCCATGAATCAGACACTCTGCTCCGCTGCTGCTTCCATTCTGATTGGCCGTGAGGCAGAGGAAACATTTAAATGACTGACCATGACTTCATAAGATGTTAAGGGCTATGCTTGCTCTGTGAGATATGAAGACAAAACAGGATAATATGGTAATGTGTGACTGGGAGGGAGGGTTGGCTTTTGTACATAACAAAAATCTTTGTTTTTGTTTTTATTTTTATTGGGCTCTAGGGGATGGGATGGGGAATACCTGTGTTAAGTTATGCCCCACTAGGAAGATGTCCATTCTAACTTTCCTGGGATAGCTTTCGGAGCTTTTTCTTTTTCTTGGAGCCGCTGCTCTTGCTGGCAGCAGCCTCTTCAGGTCCACTGCTGAGTGGCTCCTCCTTGGAAGACAATTTCCGCTTTTTCTTGGGGACCCTCTTGTTTTCTGACTCATCAGGGTCAGTAACTGGTTCCTCTTTGGGAAAAGATTTCTTCCTCTTGGGAAGACTTCCAGTACCAGCTGTCTCTTCAAGATCACTACTAACTAGCTCTTCCTTGGAAAAAGATTTCTTTTTCTTGGGTTTGGAAAAAGAGACAGAAGGGTCTTCCATTCCATTCTCCTGAAGAACCTCCTGGGGCTTTTGCTTTTTCTTCTTTTTGGGTCTTTCACTTGTCTCCTCACACTCCTCCGGGGCACTGCTATTTTCTGAAGAAGCCAGGGCAATCACAGCCAGCCTTTTCTTTTCCTTCTTCAAGCGTTTCTTCTCCTGTTTCTCGAGCTTCCTAGTAAACTCAGCAGCCGCTTCCTCTGCCTGAACCATTGCCTCCTTCATGACATCCACATTCTTTCGGGGAATCTCTCCAGTCTCATAGGACAGCCACTCCTCAACTTGTTCTCGAAGCTTCTCCCCAAAAACACTGGTGGGCACCTCAGAGAAGCAATCAATTTGTGAGGCAATACTGCATTTCATAACAAAAATCTTATGTACAGCTTTACAAAGATAAGTTTGGATTGTATTTACATTTTATTACACCGAACTATTTGGCTACGCTTTCTAGACTTCTGTTAACATGTTATACACTCCAGCTTTTGGGCACTACCTGCCTGTCTCTCCAGCCTTCTGTGTTCTTCAGAGACAAGCGGCCACCCCCACCTCAGTTGCTGTGCTTGCTGTTTCCTCAGGCAGGTAGAGTGGCACCACACCCTTGCACGGCTGCCTCATTTTCCTGGTGTCTGAAAGGCACCTCCACAGAGGCCTTCCTTGAACCCAGTCTGAAAAGGCCCTCCATCCCAGTCACACGCTCTCACATCATCCTGTTTTGTCTTTGTATCTCACAGAACAAGCACAGCCCTTAACATGTTATGAAGTCACAGTCAGTCATTTAAATGTTTCCTCTGCCTCATGGCCAATCAGAATGTCAGAATGGAAGCAGCAGCGGAGCAGAGTGTCTGATTCATGGCTCTGTTCCAAGCACCGAGAATCATGCCAGGAATGCACACAGGTCTTCTTGAGTGAGTGAATGAATGATACAGAATTGCTTTTCTCTTATAGTTCACGAGACAAAGGTTTTTTTTGGCGGGGGGGAGCGGGGGGAGGTTCTGATCCAGGGAGAACGGGAACAATCTTGAGAGAACAAGGTCCAATGAAGAGTGGTGGTCAATTGAAAGAGAAAGTCCTCATAGCAGAGGTGGCCAATGATCTTGTGGGACAAGGATGTCAAAAGGGCAAAGGTGAAAGAGCAAGGGGAGCGTGAGGATGCCTGGCGGTGAGAAAGAACCTGGTTTCTTCGAAGACCTAAAATAAGGCCTGCCAGCTCCACTGTGCCTTAAGGGGAACTGTCAAGAGTACAGGCTGAAAAGCTCAGCTGGGCTCAGATTACCTGTAAAATGATGAGCATTGAGCCTGGCAGGCACAAAATGGTTAAAAGGATCCCCAAACATGCAAATCTTCAGAATAAGGACAACCCCAAATTTCCCTAACCTTTGAAAAGCTTTTAGCTGACATAAAATGTGCCTTCAAATCAACAAGTAAGTTTCATAGGGCCCATAGGCGATGTTGATGAGATCAGAGCCATTTGGCTACCGAGTTACATTAAAAAGACGGTCGCCTGTCATCAAGTGGAAATTTTTGTTTCAAGATTTGTGCCCAGCCCTAATTAAAGCTAAAATGGATAGCCGTCATTATAAAACCTGAGGATCCTATAACCCTGAACCAGGTGGATTCCAATTGTTAGAGGCCGGTGTCCGGAGTTCAGTGAGGAAGAATAGCACTCTTAAAAACTGTTACTAGTATGCTTTGTTTGGCTCTCAGGGTGGGGGAAAAAAAAAATCAAGCCAACATTTAAAAATCAGATTTCAAATAAAATTATGGAATTCTTAGCCTCTCAGAAAAGATCAGAGGATCCAATAACAGTGGTCCCTCTGGTAACCGTTGGTTGGAACGGAGTTATCAGTGGGCCCTAGCCAGCTTCATTTATCACCACGTCCATAAAACAATGCTTCTCACATTCACTCTGTGTGGGAATCTCCTGGGGATCTTGTTAAAAATGCAGGTTCTGTTTCTGTAGGTGGGAGTGTGGCCTGAAACTTAGCATTTCTGAAAAGCTCTCAGTGGTGTAAATGCTCCAACCACACTTTGAAGGCAAAGCTATGAACTGAACAATAAATACAAACAGAAGTAAAAAAAAGCAAACATTATCTTTATTTAATAATCTTTGATATTTAAAATACAACTCCTCGACCATCCACATTAACAACAGTATCCTCAGTGTTCAACAGTGCTTTGGAAGCCCGGCTTTTCTAAGGACCAGACAGGAAGGCCTGTGTGTGTATTAACGGCAAGACAGCTCAGAGAGAAGAGCGCACACACAAGGGCTGCAGAGCTGGGTCCTGAGCAAATGGCACTGCCACAGTGCACCTGTGTCGTGGCCAAAAGGATGCTTTTAATTCTTTACTTGAATTTCAAAGGTTACTTATACAGAACAGTAATTTTTAAAAATGCATTCCTACTAGTCCAGTGTTGTAGAAATTAGATAATCACATTCAAATGTATGTTTTCCTCTCTAAAAAATTCCTGAAAATATTCACTTTTGAACTATGCAAGAGACAAGTGAAGTGCTTCCTAAACAAATCAGGAATTTCCAAATATGTTTCACAAATGCTTTCTACTCCCTGTCTTATGAATCCATAGTCTTAAAACATTTATTGACATACTATGATAATTAAACATGCCAATTGCAATAATTTCGATGTGGTTAGTAGCATTAATTTTTTAAAATGCCAGATCATTTTGCAAAAAAAATTAAAATAGCAGACATTTTCTTGAACAAAAAAAAAAAATCAAAATTCAAGAATTAAACAACCATGTCAATATTTTCATTCATGAAAGCAAAATGAAACAAAAATATGTTGTGTATTTAAAAAACAATACAAGTTCATTCATTTCTTTAACAAAAGATGCTGGTTACAAAGGGACCAGAAATGAAGCAAAGTTTTTATTTTGAAAATATGAAAACTTACTTATACTGCTGAAATAATTAATCCAACCTGATTTTTCTTAATTAAGATCACATCTGTAATATCTCCATACTTGTCAGGGCCCAGCTGCAACAATTAACTTTGAAAGTAGTGGCCATAGGTTGCTCCAGTTGCAGATAAAGTTTCTAATAGGAAGTCATCAATGTTAAAGATTGAATCCTCTTAAGAATTTAAAACATTTAAGATTTATTTTTCAATCTAGGCAATTTCAATTATCATCATTACATTTTTGCTTGTGCACTGAGAATCATCTTTTTTGCATTTGTACACCTCCAAATGGGCCAATTTTAAGACATTTAGTAAATCTTGGCACTAGGTGATACTATTTGAAAACAGTATCAAACATGCAGACATTGAAAATGTCTTAGGCTCTTACTGGCATAAAACTTACTTTACTTGACTTAACATCAAATGAAACAATGTAGAGTATGGGTAGTTTTGCTCCTCAACTAGTTTGGAGTTTTTCTTCATTAACTATGGCATGAATAAAGCCTCAATTAAGAAAAATTAAGTTTTAAAGAAAGAAAGCACCTTAAATATTCTGTGAATCGTAAATTATTTGGCCAAGATCTTAGAGGTGAAATACAGTTTACCTGCAGAAGCCTTTTCAAACTACTTGCATTACTGAAGTATTTGTATGTTAATTATGGTAAAAATGTTTAATGATGGTTTAGGTTAGATGTTAACTACTCTGAATTTTTGAAACATAAATAACTACTTATTAAACCCATGACATCTATCAGTGTGAAAGTGTTATTTCCAAAGCTTGTTTAAACTTCACTTATAACACTAGCATTGCCATGGTACTTATTTTATCCCAGTAATACAAATTATACATTAGAAAAATGATACCAATAGTTTAAATATTAAACATTAAGGTGTTCCCAATTGGTAAAACAGAATGGAAATCTTTCTATAAATAAAAGTTCTTAGCAGGACAGTTATGGTGAATTTCATTGTTTCTGACTTGCAGGTGGTTTAAAGTAAACCGTATGACCTGTGTAAACTATAACTTTGCGTAACTTAATAATTTTCTTACTGTGGTTATGAGCATTGGCATCTTTACATACTGGCCCATCAATTAAGAAATGGAATATAAATGTTCAATAATATTTATGCCAATCCACACCAGATGGCAGTTTACTAGTGATTCTGAGTCTGCCTGCCAAATGTAACAATTTCACAACAAACTAAATAAACACATTCAAATATATCCAGTGTGTGCTCAGCCCTGCTTTAAAAAAATACCCTAACAAAAGAAGGTCAACGTCCTATATTCCTATAAGTGCTTTAGCAAGGGTGTGTAATATAAGAACTTTATAAATTTTCAAGGTTAAAACTTTTTAATGTATATTCGCTTTTTCACTTTTGTATCAGGTAGTCCATCAATTCAAATGTAAGAATGTATTTTTTTTCAATGAGAAAAGATACAGGTCAAATATCCATGGAAAATATGACTAGCATACTTGGGTTAACTACAGAAATGTCCAGTCTTAAAATATTTTGATTTGTAAATCTCAGGGAGTAGTACCAAACTCCAACATCCCTTGCACTTCTAAAAGTTTATAATTCTTCTGAACCATTTTCAATTCTCAAAAGAAACCTTTAGATTTTAAAATAAAACTGTTTAATTTTATGTAAGGGGAACTTCATAAAACTTAACTTGGCACAAAATAATGACTTAAAAAAAGCCTGTCTCTATCCAAGTAAAAGCTATTTCATAATCATAAATAAAAGGTACTTTCTCATCTCTTTTCAGTTAGCAATAAATCCTACATCAAAAAATTCCCTGATAAAATGTGTGTAGCCATACACCAGGGTATGGCAATATATCATACTTTAATTTTCTAAGTTGTCAGCTGAATCTTCTTAAATTTTAGCTAATGAACAATTCAACATTCAAAAGGGCTTCAAAGGGGGATGGAGAATGAGGGAAGGGGAGAGTCTAAAAGGCCCATTTCAGAGAGACATGGTTAACTTTCATGAAAATCATCCCACTGCAATGACCCAGCAGGAAACTCTGCATCCCAATTAAAGAATGTTTATCAAAACTAAAGACTTTCTTATTTACAAATCCATTAAGTACTGTGCCTTCTGTAATTCAAAGCTATTTAAACATGATGCCAAGTGTCAAGTCACAGTACAAATTTCAATGCAGTTTTGTTGGTAAATTATTTTCATGTTCTAAATGGTTATCTCTGGCAAGATCTACCTACTAAAAGACGTACAGCAGAAGCAGACATCCACACTTCATAACTCAACTGTAAACAGCTCCAGTCACAAGAGCAAAAATAAAATGAAACTGCTACTAAAATCGAAGGCCACATTTCATCTGTCGTTCACAGTGGGCCCTGTGTGTTGTTTTACACACACTGTATGTAACAGAAGGAAGCTTGCACACTATGCTCCTCCTATTTTTCTCAATTTCAAAAGAAAAGGAAATAACAGGGTGCAGGAAGGAGGGTTACAACACGCCTTAAAGTTCTGACCTAACTGAGGAGGGAGCCACAATGCATCTGACAACGGATGTGCTCACAATGACAGAATTCTCTTTTACTCTCAAATACTTGTGTAGAGCTGATTTCAGAGTACAGGAATGCACTGGAGTCATAAAATAATGATCCCTTCTCCGAGGGCTTAAAAACCTCAAGAAACATTACCGTCTTTCAACAGAGTAGTAGAAAATAATGAAAACCAGATAACAGAGAAACTGTGATCAGAGAAAATAAAGAGGAGAAACAACCCAAGTGCACGATACAGTCAGAAGGAAAACAGCTTATCCTGGAACCGCTGCTATTATCAAAACAGAGAAGACACTGTCCTACAAGGTTAATTTGGTTAAAGAGAAATAAGAGCAACTATTAGATGATAAAAGTGAGCCCGATTCCCTATGCAGAAAGGAGGAAAAGACCAGGTGTGTGGGGAAAGTTCTGTGGCCAGAGCTAGTTATTAGTTGGTCTGCAAAAAGATCCAAGAAAAATGCCCTAATTTTAGATATGATATTGCACACTCAAAAAAGAAAAAAGAACATTTAGAAAACTATTTTAAATTTCTTTAATTGCTGAATGCCTCTTTGGCTAGTGTTTGGAGGATCATTTTTTAGTCCTACAACTGATGTATTTCTCCACCCTCTCATTGTTTTGTTTGCAAACCACCTAAGTCTTTTTTCCTCTGTTGAAAACTGTTCTCTTTGACACATTACCAAAATGGACCCTATGCTGTAATCACACAGGACAATATTGGAAAGATTGAGTATCTAAATGATTTGTGAAAGGTATTACTTTTTTCCTTCTGTTTTACTTCTAACAGTTTCTAAAGACATGGTCACAGCTGCCTGAAGCATGTCTTCTTCACTCATAGAATCACCTGTAGGGGATAAAACACATATTTCTTAGAAAGTTCTGGAAAATTTCCCAAGTCATCAAAAGGTAAGCGCTCAGAAACTGTTTACTTGACTACTATAGTTTCCTTTGTTGATTCTGAAAGTCTACAGACAGTAAAATCCACTCTGACAGTTCCTCAAGTTTTGACAAATACCAAGTGGTGTAACCATCACCACCATCCAGACACAGACAGAACCATCCCATGCACCCAGAATACTCCCTCGTGCTGTCTTCGTAGCCAGTTCCCAAGCCTTAGGTCTAGGCAACCACTGACATGGTTTCTGCCCTACAGTTCTGCCTTTTCCTGCATGTCAACACAAATGCAATCATGCATTGTGTATGCAACCTTTGAATATGGCATCTTCAACAAAAGCATTATGCTAAGGGAAAGAAAGTTTAACTTTGTGTCTGTCAATGATACATACATTACTGAAAAGTTTGTTTTGAGAAATAATTATTGATGCACAGGAAGGTGCAAAGATAGTTCAAAGAGGTCCTGTGTACACTGGCTAAATTTCACCTAATAATTAAATCTTATGTAACTACAGCTCAAACCTAAATCTGAATACTGACATTGGTATTTACAATGTTGTGCATAGTTCTATAGTATTTTGTCGTATGTGAAGATCTGTGTAACCACCACCACCACCACAATCCAGACTGAGAACTGTTACGGTACCACCAAAATCCCCCTTTTTATCCACACTCACTTCTCTTCCCTGCCCCCCGACATTCCTTAACTGCAGGCAACCGCTAACTGGCTTTCCATCTCTATCAATTTGTCATTTTTAGAATGCTACACACTTAGAATCCTACATATGAGATCTTTTGAGATCTATTTTTTTGTACTCAGCATAATGCCCTTGAGATACATCTAAGCTGCTACGTGTATCTACAACTGGTTTCTTTTTTTTAAAAAGTTAAAAAAAAAATTTTTTTTTTAATTCTTTTCGCCACACCACATGCCATGCAGGATCTCAGTTCCCTGACCAATGATCTAACCTGTGCCCCTAGGAGTGGAAGCACAGAAGTCTTAACCACTGAACCAGCAGTACACTTCCCGGTTTCTTTTTAATACTGAGACGTATCCGTGGGATGGATGTACTGCAGTTGGTTTAACCATTCACCTACTGTAGCACACTTGTTTTTTCCAGTTTTTATCATGACAAAGATGCTATGAGCATTCAAGTACAGGTTTTTGCATGGATAGAAGTTTTAATTTCTCTAGGATTAAATGGGAATATAACTGATGGCTGTATTGTCACTGTATATTCAGGTTTTATAGAAATTACCAAATTATTTTTCAGAGTGGCTGCACCAGTTCAAATGAAAGTTAAAAATCTTACCTCCCTTTACTTTCCTCTAATTATAATTGCCTTAAGTATTTCCTATATTTTACAGTAAAAACCAAATCAGTTATAATTCTTCCTGCAATCGTAAAACATATTTTAAAAAACTGAACAGGAGAGGCAAGTCTATTGTGTTTACATGTATTTTTATTCCTCCTAGTGTTCTTTTTAAGATTTATTTGGCTATGCTGTGTTTTAGTTGCAGCATGCAGGATCTTTTTTTTTTTGGTGGCACAGGGGGTATCTTTTACTTGCAGCATGGAAACTCTTAGTTGTGGCAGGTGGGATCCAGTTCCCCATTGTTGTTCACTCACTCAGTTGTGTCCGACTCTGCCATGCCATGGATTGCACCACACCAGGCTTCCCTGTCCTTCGCCATCTCCTGGAGTCCAGTCAAACCCATGCCCAATGAGTCAGTGAGGCCATCCAACCATCTCATTCTCTGTCATCCTCTATTCTTTCTGCCTTCAATCTTTCTCAGCACCAGGGTCTTCTCCAGTGAGTCAGCTCTTCGCATCAAGTGGCCAAAGTATTGGGGCTTCAGCTTCAGCATCTGTCCTTCCAATGAATATTCAGGGTTGATTTCCTTTATGCTTGACTGGTTTGATCTCCTTGTTGTACAAGGGACTCTCAAGAGTCTTCTCTAACACCACAGTTCAAAGGCATCAATTTTTTGGTGCTCAGCCTTTTTTATTGTCCAGTTCTCACATCTATGCATGACTACTGGAAAAATCATAGCTTTGATTATACAGACCTTTGTAAGCAAAGTAATATCTCTACTTTTTAATACACTGTCTAGGTTTTTTTACATTATTTTAGTTGGAGGATAATTACAATATTGTGGTGGTTTTTGCCACACATCGACATGAATCAGGGATGGTGCACATGTGTCCCCTCGTCCTGAACCCCCTTCTGACCTCTCTCCCCTATCCCATCCCTCTGGGTTGTCCCAGAGCACTAGTTTTGAGTACCCTGCTTCATGCACTGAACTTGCACTGGTCATCTATTTTTACCTATGGTAATATACATACTTCAATTCTGTTCTCTCAAAATCACCCCACTCTCGCCTTCTCCCACATAGTCCAAAAGCCTGTTCTTTACATGTGTCTCTTTTACTGCCTTGTATATAGGATCATCATTACTGTCTTTCTAAATTCCATATATATGCATTAATATACTGTACTGGTGTTTCTCTTTCTGACTTACTTTACTCTGTATAATAGGCTCCAGTTTCATCCAACTCATTAGAACTGACTCAAATGCATTCTTTTTTTATAGCTGTGTAACATCCCATTGTGTATATGTACCTCAACTTCCTTATCCGTTCGTCTGCTGATGGACATCTAGGTTGCTTCCATGTTCTAGCTATTGTAAAGTGCTGCAGTGAACACTGAGGTATATGTGTCTCTTTCAATTCTGGTTTCCTCATTGTGTATGCCTAACAGTGGAACTGCTGGGTCATATGGCAGTTCTACTTCCAGTTTTTTAAGGAATATCCATATTGTTCTCCTGGAGAAGGCAATGGCAACCCAGTCCAGCACTCTTGCCTGGAAAATCCCATGGACAGAGGAGCCTGGTAGGCTGCAGTTCATGGGGTTGTGAAGAGTCGGACACGACTGAGTGACTTCACGTTCACTTTTCAGTTTAATGCATTGGAGAAGGAAATGGCAACCCACTCCAGTGTTCTTGCCTGGAGAATCCTAGGGACGGCAGAGCCTGGCGGGCTGCAGTCTATGGGGTCGCACAGAGTCGGACACGACTAAAGTGACTTAGCATACTGTTCTCCATAGTAGGTGTACCAGTTTGCATTCCCACCAAGAGTGTAAGAGGGTTCCCTCTTCTCTACAACCTCCTCAGCATTTATTGTCTGTAGACTTTTTAATGGCAGCCATTCTGACTGGCATGAGATGGTACATTGTGGTTTTGATTTGCATTTCTCTGATAATGAGTGATGTTGAGCATCTTTTCATGTGTTTTTTAGCCCTCTGTATGTCTTCTTTGGAGAAATGTCTCTTTAGTTCTTTGGCCCACTTTTTGATTGGGTTGTTCATTTTTCTGGTATTGAGCTGCATGAGCTGCTTGTACATTTTTGAGATTAATTCTTTGTCAGTTGTTTTGTTTGCTATTATTTTCTCCCATTCTGAAGGCTTCCTTTTCACCTTGCTTATAGTTTCCTTAGTTGTGCAAAAACTTTCAGTTTAATTAGGTCCCATTTGTTTATTTTTGTTTTTATTTCCATTCCTCTGGAAGGTGGGTCATACAGGATCTTGCTGTGATTTATATCAGAGAGTGTCCTGCCTATGTTTTCCTCTAAGAGTTTTATAGTTTCCAGTCTTACATTTAGATCTTTAATTCATTTTGAGTTTATTTTTGTGTATGGTGTTAGAAAGTGTTCTAGTTTCATTCTTTCACAGGTGGCTGACCAGTTTTCCCAGCACCACTTGCTAAACAGATTGTCTTTTCTCCATTGTATATTTTTGCCTCCTTACAGGTTTCTCAGGAGACAGGTAATATGATCTGGTATCCCCATCTTTTTAATACTTTTCCACAATTTGCTGTGATCCCCACAGTCAAAGACTTTAACACAGTCAATCAAGCAGATGTTTTTCTGGAATTTCCTTGCTTTCTCTATGATCAATGACTCCACAGAGTAGGCTTTTCTTGGGGCAAAAAGAAAATCGAGGCTACTAACCACACTGTCTTTCCCTGGTCCTGAGCTTCCCAGCCAGTTTGTCTTCTCTCTGCCTTTCAGATTCGGCTTATATTTGCTTTATACAAAAGCCCAGGGTTGTTAGCTGTACTTAGCAGAATGTGTAAGAAAAAGTACCAGTTTATTCCTTTTTATTGCTAATAGTAGTCCTTTGTTTGGATTTAACAGTTTATGTGTCTATTCACCATCTGAAGAACAACCTTTAAGCAGCTTCCTGTTTGGGGCTATTATGAACAAATCATCTAGAGCATTCACAGTAAGTTTTTGTGTGAATCTAATTTTCTTTTCTCTTGGTTAGAAACTAGGAGTCGCACTACTGGATTCCATGGTTAAGTGTACATTTAAGTTTGTAAGAAAATACTAAACTGTTTTCCAGAGTTGTTGCACCATTTTACACTCCTACTAACAATGTATGAGAGTCCCAGTTGCTCTGATTCTTGCCTGCATTTGGTATTGTCAATTTAATTATTTTCTTAAGTCTTTCTTGCAAGTGTGTAATGGCATCTCATTGTGGGTTTAGTTTGCATTTCCCTAATGTCTAGTGATGTTCAGTGTATTTCCATGCCCAATTTTCATCCATATACCTGGTAAAGTGTTCAAATCCTTTGCGCATCTTTTTGAGTTGTTTTCTTAGTTTTGAGAGCTCTTTTTATGTCCTACTTACAAGTTCTTTGTTGGATACAGTTTATTTTTCACTCAGTTTCTACTACCAATAACTGGCCAACATTGAAGACCTATTTATTAAACCAAGGTCTAATAAGTAATTCTAGACTTCTACGTTGTAATGCAAACTACACTCAAGTGTTTTTAGTTTTCCAAGGAGTAAAATGAACTTATTTTCCACCTACTATTATTCATTATCTTTGAGAAACTTTGGGAAAATGTACCAATTACTGTGACATTGCAAGTACTATTTATAATTTTAAAGCAAAACATTCATTGACTGTTTTAAGGACACAAGTACATTAAGGAGTCAGCCAGCTCCTTAATCCAAGCAAGTTTAGTAGATTACAAATTCATTCAAGAATTTCAGTATAATGAAAGAGGAGAAAAAAGCCTACAAAGCCAAAAATCCCATGGAGCTTGTGTGTCAAAGAGAGCATGCAGGTGACAAACGTGATGTATGGTCGGGAGGCCTACCTAGATCACGGTCAGGTGCTTCGGAGCTTGTGCTCGACTTTTCACACAGATGTGTAAGCTGTCCTGGCGGAGCTGGTTGTTGCTGCTGCTGCTGCTGCCTGAAACATTCAAGAGTGAATGTACATTTAAAAAACAAAACCTAAGAATAAATATGCCATGAGAAAAACCATTCCCATGGAAAATAAATGGTTCCACAGAACAAAAGTGTCACTGGCTTGAACACCCCCAAAGAAGGCAAGAGCAATCATTCTGATGAAAACAAACTTATGATTACCAAAGGGTAAAAGTGGGGGGATAAATGAGGAGTTTGGGATTAATAGATATATATTACTATATATAAAATATATAACAAGCTCCTACTGTATAGCATAGTGAACTATATTCAATACCTTATAATAATCTATAATGGAAAAGAATCTGGAAAAGAATATATACATACATATATCTCAACAATTTTGATGTATACCTGAAGTTAACACATTATAAATCAACTACACTTCAATTTAAAAAAAAAAGAGCAATCAGTCTGACATAAATTACTGAAAAGCATCACAGTGCTGATCCTAGGAAACCTAGATAGAAAATTCACATTTATCAGACAAATTAACAGATAGGTATTTTCACCATAAAAATAACACATTGTACCAATGGAGTCACTGTTTTTATGCAAATAAAATAGTGACTCTGTGTTGGTTTACAGGTCCTTAATATTGTTAGAAGTCACTGAAAATAAGCACCTTTGAAAAGATAAAGCATCTCAAATTATGGGCAGATTAAAATGATCCTTCCATGGCTGGCTCCTTCCTATCATTCATATCTAGGCTTCAGTGTCTCCTCAGAGGCTTCCCTGGTGGCTCTGATGCTGAAGAATCTGCCTGGTAATGCAGGAGACCCAGATTTGATCCCCAGGTCAGGAAGATCCCTTGAAGGAGGAAATGGCAACCCACTCCAGTATTCTTGCCTGGTGAAGCCCATGGACACAGGGTATTTCCTGACTGTTTGAGCTAAAGCAGCCACCTTCCATTCTCACACTCTCATCTAATTTTCAGTATAAACTATCATCATCTGATATTCTTTTGCCTCTCTCCCCCTGCAGAATCACAAACTAACGAGAGCACAAAGCTTATCCTGCTTGTTTCTCCAGTACCTCACCTGTGCCTGCCACCAAATACTTTATGAATGACAGAAATGAAAACAACCATTTAAACTGCATCATCAAGTTTCACTAATACCTGCTGCATTAAAGTAAATTCTCCCTGTATTTTTTTTTTCAAAAGGAAAATCCATGTCATAACAACTCACACATTAAAACATTTAAACATGATGGTTATGATGTAAATAGGTAGGACGGTGTCTTTATACTCAGAAAATATACACTTAAGTTTTGAGAAATATAATGGGAAATTGTGTTTGTCAGTTATTCTAAAGTGGTTCAGGATGGAGGGTATAAGGAACTCTGAACTATTTCTGCTTTTACGTCAGTTTAAAATTACTTCATATACACACATATATATATATATGCTAAAAGTTTTTAAGAAACAAAACTTATAAACAGCCGACAATTTAAGTAAGAAGCTATAGTTTCAAAAAAATGCATAAAAGGATTTTTAAAGGAAGCCGAATTTTTTTATGAATACAAAATTCTTTAATGGGATAATGAATGATACTTTCTGGCTTTTTATCAACCTCACCCTCTGTATTTCTCTTTTTACTGTTTATTTTTTTATTGAAGGTTAATTGCTTTATAGAATTTTGTTTTCTGTCAAACCTCAACATGAATCAGCCATAGGTATACATATATCCCTTCCCTTTTTTATTTATATTATTATTTTTTTACAATATTGTAATGGTTTTGCCATACATCAACATGCATCCGCCATGGGTGTACACGTGTTCCCCATCCTGAACCCCCTTCTACCTTCCTCCCCATACCATCCCTCTGGGTCATCCCAGTGCACCAGCCCCAAGCTTCCTGTATCCTGCATCGAACCTGGACTGGAGACTCATTTCTTACATGATATTATACATGTTTTAATGCCATTCTCCCAAATCATCCCCCCCTCACCAAATAGAGTCCAAAAGACTGTTCTATACATCAGTGTCTCTTTTGCTATCTTGCATACAGGGTTGTTGTTACCATCTTTCTAAATTCCATATATATACGTTAGTATACTGTATTGGTGTTTTTCTTTCTGGCTTACTTCACTCTGTATAATAGGCTCCAGTTTCATCCACCTCATTAGAACTGATTCAAATGTATTCTTTTTAATGGCTGAGTAGTACTCCATTGTGTATATGTACCACAGCTTTCTTATCCATCTGCTGATGGACATCTAGGTTGCTTCCATGTCCTGGCTATTATAAACAGTGCTGCGATGAACACTGGGGTACACGTGTCTCTTTCCCTTCTGGTTTCCCCAGTGTGTATGCCCAGCAGTGGGATTGCTGGGTCGTATGGCAGTTCTATTTCCAGTTTTTTAAGGAATCTCCACACTGTTCTCCATAGTGGCTGTACTAGTTTGCATTCCCACCAACAGTGTAAGAGGGTTCCATATTTTCCACACCCTCTCCAGCATTTATTGCTTGTAGACTTTTGGATCGCAGCCATTCTGACTGGTGTGAAATGGTACCTCATTGTGGTTTTAATTTGCATATCTGATAATGAGTGATGTTGAGCATCTTTTCATGTGTTTGTTAGCCATCTGTATGTCTTCTTTGGAGAAATATCTGTTTAGGTCTCTTTCCCACTTTTTGATTGGGTTGTTTTTCTGGTATTGAGTTGTATGAGCTGCTTGTATATTTTGGAAATTAATCCTTTGTCAGTTGTTTGATTTGCTATTATTTTCTCTCATTCTGAAGGTTGTCTTTTCACCTTGCTTACAGTTTCCTTTGCTGTGCAAAAGCTTTTAAGTTTAATCAGGTCCCACTTCTTCACTTTTGTTTTTATTTCCATTATTCTAGGAGGTGGGTCATAGAGGATCTTGCTTTGATTTATGTCATCCAGTGTTCTGCCTATGTTTTACTGTAAGAGTTTTATAGTTTCTGGTCTTACATTTAGGTCTTTAATCCATTTTGACTTTATGTTTGTGTATGGTGTTAGGAAGTATCATAATTTCATTCTTCTACATGTAGCGTCCAGTTTTCCCAGCACCATTTACTGAAGAGGCTGTCTTTGGCCCATTGTATATTCTTGCCTCTTTTGTCAAAAATAAGGTACCCATAGGTGCATGGGTTTATTTCTGGGCTTTCTATCTTGTCCCATTGGTCTATATTTCTATTTTTGTGCCAGTACCATACTGTCTTGATGACTGTAGCTTTGTAGTATAATCTGAAGTCAGGAAGAGGCAGAATTTTTAAATGCCCAGTAACACAATAAGGCTTCCCTTGTAGCTCAGACGGTAAAGCATTTGCCTGCAATGCAGGACACCTAGTTCAATCCCTGGGTCGGGAAGATCCCCTGGAGAAGGAAATGGCTACCCACTCCAGTATTCTTACTTGGAAAATCCCATGGACAGGGGAGCCTGGTGGGCTACAATCCATGGGGTCACAAAGAGTCAGACATGACTGAGCAACTAACACATGCAACACTATAAAACAGAATAGAATAGCATGCTTTTTGCTAGGGCCCCTCTTAATCTTGTGTTTTAAATATGAGCAACGAGGCAAATTCAGCCAGCGGGACTTGCAGTTTTTCCCTGCTGGCCTCTGAGCCAGACACTGATGTATGCACAAGTTCTGGTGAGCACGGCCAACAAGGGACACATAGGCAGTGGGCTCCCACAAGCATACTCTGATTCTGGAATGTGACACGAAAAAGGCTGTGAGGTGGGAGGAATTCCTGGCGCATCGTCTCCACGCCCTCCTCCCCCTCCAAGAAAGTACTTCAGAATGCAAGGGAGTGATAGGTGAGACAGCGCCTTGGGAGAGATAACTCTCATTCTACTTCAAAGTGAGAAGTAAATCAACTGCCAGCCTTGAGAGTATTTTGACACCTTTCCTATGTGGGGACACTGTAAGATGGAACATGTTTAAACAGTAAATCAGCATCCTTTCCCCCTGTGCCTTCTAACATATCTTCAGCATGAGAAAGGCGGGAAAACTGAAAACTACACGTCCTAAGACTGTTTTCAAGCTAGGAGTCTGGCTACCAGTTAAACACATGCCCGAGACTTACACGGCAGAGGAGGTATAGTCATCTTCCTGCAGCTTTGGTGGGTCTCTGCTGGCAAGTAAAGCCATGGAGACACCAGTTCCACAATCCTGCTTCCTGGCAGCTGCAGTGGGGGCCAGACTGCAGGTTCCCATGTCTAGGCAACTGTGGTGGCAGCTCCCTGGTCCTAGGGTCACAGCTAAAGCAGTGTGTTTTTAAACTCGATATCCTGATTCCACTTTGTCCAAAGGAGGCTTGAGAGGGAGGGGATATATGTATATTTATGGCTGATTCACACTGTTGTACAGCAGAAACCAACACAACACTGTAAAGCAATTATCCTCCAGTTAAACATTTTAAAAAATCTCTAAGTAGTTTCTGTTTTTTAAGGTAGACTCTGATAAACTACATCACGCCACTAAAGTGGTAGTTCAAGTATTAGGTAATCAAAAAATCACAGTAACCCATGACTATGGAAACATTGGGTTTTCCTGGTGGCTCAGATGGTAAAGAATCTGCCTGCAATGCAGAGATCCAGGTTCAACCCCTGGGTCAGGAAGATTCCCCTGGAGAAGGGAATGGGTCCCTTGTTTCTCTCCTGGTTAAGAATCACTTTTTTAGTGACAGAAAGAACGAACCAGCATCATTTCAGAGTTACATCTGGAGAAGGCATTAATAATGCCAAGTGTATCCGTAGGCTACTTCACAGTTTACAAAACAGTTTTATACACATTGCCTCATTTGATGTTCATAATATGGGAGTTACAAAGGTTTTACAATGATATACCTGATAAAGTAGAATTTTGTTCAGGGTTCTATATGTACCATGGATTTGGAGATTACCACTGGGAAAAAATATCACAGCTATGAAAGTATCAGCTAAGAACACCTACTCATAAACTATAAATTTGTAACAGGTAGACATTCAACAGTATTTTCACGCTTAATCCATGAACACCATGGCTAAACTGTGGCTACTACATTAAGTATGAAGCTTCAAATACTCTACAGGAAAAAAAAAAAAAACCTATAAATTTCAATGAATAACAAATTAGTACCAGGGTAAGTATGGAAAAGATCAGAAGGAAGAAATGGCTCCACAGCCTTACAGCCAAGTTCTCCACAATACAAGCTATTGTGACAAGGACCCATCTAGGTTTAGTAATCAGGAATTCTAGTGAAAGGCAAAAATTAGTTTCTCAGCTCCTTCAATCATGAGTCCTACAAGATTCTGAACGCTAACCAAAGTTAAAAAGCAACCCCAAGAAGTTAGGTCTTAACTCTTCTCAGCAACAACTAACTGTGTAAAACATTCTCTAGGTCTACCCAAGTTACCACCAGTATTTTCAAAGTCAAACTCGGAGGTAGGGGATAGGAGGCTGAAGCTGGAACCATCGCTGTACTTTCTTACCCAATCAACTAACCCCGATCAGAAAGGAGACTCAGACATTTTTAAAAGGGTACAACATTGAATAAAACATCTGCAACAGTTATAGCTAGCATTCTGCTTGTTATAACTTAGTCATTATGAAATGTTAGTTACTGCATTATTCTTTGTAAATTTTAATTTACTGGAAGTTCTACATTTTTAATCCAAAAATCTTAAAGACTTTCTTTAATAAAAGAGGGATTTGTTTGTATACTTTAAAGATGGTTTCCTTTTCTTGGATGTACTTGTGAATTTAACAGTCTCTCTATAAAGTATGTCTATGTTTATTCTGGAAAAAACTAAAGTCTCAAAGAAGCATGGTAGAGGTATCACTTGGAATCTGTTTTGGAGAGCAGTTTAGAAATCTTTACCAAGGCTTTAAAAATGTTCCTGCATTTTAACTTAGTAATCTGAAATTTTCAGGATAAATAAAAGAAATGATGAGAGATGTGAGGCATAAAGTTAATACAAGGATTGCTCATTGCATTATTAATTATAATAGCAAAAATCAATAGGTTCATAAATTGTGATACAGACATTTTATGAACTACAACATAGCCTCTTGCAAAAAATATTTGCAATCATGGGAACATGTGATATACAATATACATGCATTTGTGTGAGTAGAAGTGTGACTGTCAAAACAATATCATTAGTTATTAATGGTAGGATTGTGTTTTTTTAGATTTAGATATCTTATGATAAATTTATCATAAGATAAATTTTCCAAAATATTATTTTTTATCTAGTTAAACACTGAAAGCTGTTTTTAGCACTGACTAGTTAGTTGATGATATTACAGAACTACAATTAATAATTATCATCTGATCTTTATTCTATTATTGTGTGACAAAAGCATTTGGTGATATTAAGAATAAACCATGTATTTTAGAGACAGACATGAAAATCAATACAGATGAAATATTATGATTTAGATTTATTACAAAATATCCCCACCCTGCAGGGGGGTGGGGGTGGGGGTGGGAACAAGAGTAAATAGCACGGGAGACAGGGGCATAAAAACCAAAATAGCCAATGTGCTGATATTTGTTATATGTGGGCAACAGATATATCAGGGTTCTTTATGCTAGTTTCTCTACTTGAACATAAATTTGAAGTTTATCATATTTAAAAAATAAAAAAGTTAATTTTAAAATTGTAAAGGGAGTGACAAGCACTAATAAGCACTATTTTGAGATTTTTATACAGAATTAAATCCATTAATCTATCACTGAATAAAGACTAGAAATATCTCACATTAAGAGGATGTCAGTTGATCAGAACTTTCCTTCATATACTTCTGAGTTGTGACTTAAAAAAAACAGAAAACAAGGTAAATATTATCTTCATTACACCATCCAATGTAAAATGCGCCAACATTTTAGATACAGCTAAAGTACTACCAATTATGATGTGTAAGAGTCTTCCGAATTGCAGAGATGTTGAAATGTGAAAATATGTGCATCTTAGAATTGATAAAATATAGTAAATAACAGGCCAGACTCAGCCACTGCCTTAGTTCTCTGAGCTGGGATCAGAGGATCTGAATATCTATTAGAGATCTTGTGATGGTAAGATGGAGTTTTATCTTTTAAAAAGAGAAAAGGGGATGAAGACCTGTGAATGATGGTTACTGGCAAGGATAACGATATGGGTGAAATTTCTATTTTGAGAGCACTTATACAGCTGGGCACAAAGTTAGGTCCTAGGAGCTGATGGTTGAGATTTACGGTTACTCTTATGCCCCCGATGCTGACAGGCCTGTGGTAGCCTCCCCTCTCCCCGGGTGTGGTAACAAGCAGAGCAGTTAAGCACCAGCTCTATTTGAGAGTGCGTTCTCCTATGATAAATGGTGTTTTTCCTATTAATTGACCAAACTTTGTAGGGTTAGTCAGATAACCAAGAAGATATTCAAAGGACCACAGGGTTTTGTTCTTGCCTTGATCCAATTCCATTCTTCTTTTGATGACTGAAATTTTACACGGCTTCCTTCACCCTATTTCATGAAAATTTAATTAGTGCTGAGGCAAAGTTTTCTCCTAAAACTATATTTGATTTCAGTTTATTAGCTACAAATTTTTTAAAACTACATTCAAATGTTCATAGGGGCAGGCTAGTGCCTGCCAGTCTTTTAAAAAAGGAGAAAATTCTAAATAAATGGTTAAATCAAAGCTGCTGCTGCTGCTAAGTCGCTTCAGTCGTGTCCAATTCTGTGCGACCCCATAGACGGCAGCCCACCAGGCTTCCCCATCCCTGGGATTCTCCAGGCAAGAACACTGGAGTGGGTTGCCATTTCCTTCTCCAATGCATCAAAGTGAAAAGTGAAAGTGAAGTCGCTCAGTCATGTCCAACTCTTAGCGACACCATGGACTGCAGCCGATCAGGCTCCTCCGTCCATGGATTTTCCAGGCAAGAGTACTGGAGTGGGGTGCCATTGCCTTCTCCGAGGTCAAAGCTATATGTATACAAATAGACAAAATAGCCAAAGTAAATATAAAATATGCAGTTTTAATATGGTACCAACTACTTTACTTT
This sequence comes from Bos mutus, assembly GCF_027580195.1. Lineage (NCBI taxonomy): Eukaryota > Metazoa > Chordata > Mammalia > Artiodactyla > Bovidae > Bos > Bos mutus. The sequence continues at coordinate 55,952,732 of NC_091637.1, forward strand.
TCAAAGTAGGCTTCTCTTCTCTTCCGTAGCTCTTCTGAAGTAGGATGTGAACCCGATGTCTGTGGGATATCTTGACATCTATTTCTGGAAGTACCTGAAAACCAAATAAAACACAACAAAAAGCAGTTTTATTTACCAAGTCATGACGTGTTTATACTTAGGAGCTTTCAAAGCTTTTTTGAAGGAGCTTTCAGAAAGTTTTCTTCTCAAAACTACTCTGCACCATTCTGTAAATGTAAGAAAGGCTCTGAAAGGTTTGGGGAAAATCAGAATAAGGTAGTTCAACCGAACCAGTGTCCACTGCGACCAAACCCACTACCGTTTGTGACACAGTGGCCATGAGGCAAGTTCAGTGACCATCTGGTAGGAGAAATAGCTAGCACCACACTCGCTTGCTCTTTACTTATTAGAAATGAATCTATACTTTTTAATAATAAATTAATTTATTTATTTGGCTGCATTGAGTCAGCTACGGCACGTGGGATCTTCCTTGCACCCTGGGGGATCTTTGCTTGAGGCACACAGGCCCTCTTAGTTGTAGTGCTTGCGGGCTTAGTTGCTCTGAGACATGTGGGATTTCAGTTCCTTGACCAAGGATCGAACCCATGTCCCCTGCTTTGCAAGGAGGATTCTTAACCAATGTACCACCAGGGAAGTCCCAGAAATCAATCTACATTTTCAAAGGCACAGAATTCCTAGAAGTAACTTAAAGTGGATGATTGTAAAATAAACCCACTCTGTATATTCCTCTATCTTCAAACATCTGGATACTGACATAACTTAGGTATGTTTCCGTGTTCTTACTAAATTATTGCTCCAATCAGATTCTGCACAAATTGTGAAATAACATGGGAAGAAGAATAAAGTACACAAAAATATCTAGAACTAATAAGGCTGTGTCTGTCCACCACTGGGCTAACCTAGCACGACTCTGCTAATCCAAAATGGGCCTGGGCACCATACAGAGTACTCAGACGTGGCCAGGAGGCATGAGCAGTTCAGGATAAAATATAGCATAAAAAGGATAAACTTCATATTAACAGAAACTCAATTTTATTTAGATACTTAAAGAATTCAACTGATGAGTAATTTCATTAGAAACTAGAAGGCAAATTCACATTAGACAAAAATAAAACAATCCCCCCAAAAAAGAAAACTCGTCACACTTTTTAAGTAAGCCCCTTTGAGCAACGTCCCAGACTTTTCCCTCCACTTGGATTCCCTGGGGTGGGAGGAGGGTGGGAGTGGGTGGGGGAAGAAGTGTGGTGGGCTAAAAGAGTAAGCCCACCAAAGTAAGCTTAAGCTAAAAGTTCTACAGCCATTAAGTTTTAGAGTTTTGTAAAATCAATGTATAGTCTCTGTCCAGATCTTTCTTCATAGCCACTAGAATGCATTTAAATAGCTGGTCTGAGCAAGGGTCCACTGACCTCGCAATGATTAGCTCCGTTTAGTACTGTGTTTGCACAGTATTATAACCAAACTGAATGACCAGAAATAAAAATATAACTAGTCCTAATATAACACAAGTCATAAAAAGTTATATGTATTAAATAATATCCAAAAGTTATTTGTATTAAATAATATCTAAAAAATAACTGATTATACATAGCTACTGCTTCTGCAGTGACTGTCAAAGAACTTCTACCAGTAGTTTATTAATTTCCAGAAGAACTAAAAATGATCTAAATCAATTGCTTCAACAACAAATAAAATAAGTGTTAGAATGTCCATACCTTGCATACTGAGCTGAATGGCCCTGCGGAGATCAGCTTCTTCATCTTCCATGTCAATTTCTTGGCGACTTAGTGCCAGAGCCCTCTGCAATTCCTCCTCATCCTCATCTAACATTCCTGTCCCATCATTTACTTCTAAGACGTGTTCTAGATCTGTTTTCTGGACTCTAAAGAATAAAAGCACAAATAATAACTGCAGACCATTCTTCTATTTTAGCTATAACATAGAGACATTTATAAACCAAAGATGTTTATGTAAGTTGAAAACTTACACATTTTTTTTACAGATAACGTCTAATAATACGAAGGTCCTATTGTGATATGAATTTGTGTTGGGAAGTATACTTAAATAATTCAGAGTTGATCCAAGGTTAAACCAATAAGCTACACTTAAACAGAAAGGTCTAAAAAAACCCCACCAACAATAAAAGGACCACATCTTCAATGTAAGCATGTAAATTTAATTCTTGTAATGAAATACTATCATATACCCCACACTGCAGGCTCAGCTTTACCTCTGTTCTTTAAGTTGTGCTAATTCTTCTCCAATAAGTTTTGGTCGATGCATCTGTTGGACCCTGATCATCTGTAGAAGTTGGTCAGCTTCACAATCTGGCAGATCACCCTTAACAACAAATATAGAGTAACCTAAAAAAAAAGGCAAAAATTATCTACAACAGCTAGCAAGTGATTCAAAATTGATTGAAAATGATAGCAGAGAGGCAGCACAACAGCGGGAAGACCACAAACCAAGGAGTGAGGAAGACCTGGGTTCAAATCATGGTTCTTACACTTACCAGTGGGGTGGTCCAGGACAAATTACGTAAGGTCTTTACGCCTCACTTTCATATATATAAATTTCTTCAATTGGTCTTAGTTGGATCTTTCGTTGTGGCATGTGGGCTTAGCTGCTCGGTGGCATGTGGGATCTTATTAATAGTTTCCCAACCAGGAATCAAACCCATGTCCCCTTCATTGCAAGGCAAATTCTTAACCACTGGACAACTAGGAAGTCCCTCTAAGCCTCTTCACCTGTAAAATGGGAATATCCATCTCACAGAGTGACTATGAGAAGTATTTGAATCTGAAAAGGGCTCTAATTAAGTAAGAACATGGAAACATACCTAATTTATGCTTAATAATTTGTGCAGAATCTGACTGGGGCAATAATTAAGTACGAGGCTTCCCTGGTGGCTCAGCTGGTAAAGAATCTGCCTGCAATGTGGGAAACCTAGGTTCAATCCCTGGGTTAGGAAGATCCCCTGGAGAAGGGAACGACTACCCACTCCAGTATTCTGGCCTGGAGCATTCCATGGACTGTATAGTCCACGGGGTTGCAAAGAGTTGGACACGACTGAGCAACTTTACTTTCACTTTTCATGGAAATATACTTAAAACATACTAAAACAGTGCTTGACCAAGTAGTTTACTCCCTAAGTGACAACAGAGAGGCAAGGAAAGGACTGAGAAAGAGCAAGGAGTGTGCACTCAGACAGCCGGGTTTTAGTGTCCTGGCTCTTGTGTTTCCTAACTGCCTCTGTTGATCACTTTACCCCTCTATGTCTTGATTTCTTCAACTGTTAAACAGATTTTGCTGTACCTTCTGCTGTTTGAGGACACAATCAGAGGATGTGTGTAAAAATCTGCAATATGGGTAAAATGAGTCATCTGTGGGAATAGCTGACCCTGACACATACCCTTCCTAACTGAAAACAGGACCTGGAAAGCCAATACCTTAAATTCTAGTCAAGGTGCTGAAGATGTGGTTCATGTAATTTTTGAATTAATACAATTCTGGAAAGCCAAGGTTTTCCCAGCTGGATACTCCATACAACAGCTGAATAAGGGTGGGCTATACCTGAGTCATTTTGGTCAATTTTTGTTTTTCTACCATAAATTTTCTTCAACTTTGGTGCTTATTATAGATATTCTTCATGAGCATTAATAGAAAATGAAATAAAAAAAGATTAAAAGGCCTATTAACGGAAA